>NW_006256756.1:2515827-2697641 GCF_000478725.1 Eutrema salsugineum | reverse complement strand
TCCCTCATGAGCCGGATTGCTTGACTACACCTGCCCACAGGGTCAACACAGGCCAGTTTCTTTCAACATGCATCAGCCACCAAATCTTGGTATGCGTTCACAAGCATCCAGCAATGAAAATACATGGAAACTCAACTTTAACGGGATGCAGAAATGTGGGTATAATCCAGAATTCTCACTTGGCTGCAAACATGCAACTGTTTCTGGGGTTAATATATAGTAGCAGATCAAAGGGTTTAGAAGAAATTGTTGGTAAAAACATTTTTTGCTAAGTAGTGAGCAGGTTCATTGTAAACTGAGATTACATGTATTTGTACTCTTTTTTATTTGTAATAAGTTTCATCATTACTTGAAAGAATCCTGGTTTTGTTGAATTTTTCATCAGTTTCCATAGTTTTAAGTCAAATGAACATATATATAGATTTTTTTCCTTATTTGTTTTTTGTAAATTAAATTTATTTTTGTAGTAGATTATTGAAAAATCTCTTCAACACCAGACATAGACAATAGTATGAGTATTATTTTTCTCACCACGTAATATCGGTAAAGAATTGTCTACGAGTGGGAAATACATACAGTTTTGCTATTTTTTATAACTATTTTTCCCAATTCAGAAATGGATTTAACTTTTTTTTTCTTGAAAAATCTGCAAATGCTATCAATTGTTACCCAAATTAAAAATTGCGTTATCACTAGACACTATGTTGTAATTATAATTTGTACTAGTGATTTAGCCTGCACCCTGTGCGGACTCGAGATGTTATTTTATATATTTTCATTAGTATGTTGTTTTGTTTTTGTATAAAGTTTATAAGTATGTTTCTGCTATGACATGATTGTTATTGTTGTAATTTGATAATTCTATTTACTTTCAAAATACATCTATAGCTCGTGAAGTTTCTGATTTAAAATGTATTTGACTTTTTTTCATACTTTGGTAGTTATACTCTTGTGTGCTAGTGTTCAATAGCTGCGGAAAAAAAATAAAATTTGTAATGGTATAGGTGTTTTCAGCCTTAACATTACTCTTTGATCGTACTTTCCTTGTGAATATTATATATTAAATTTGTTTGTTCAAATAAATAGCATTCATTCGTAAGTCCTAATCAATGTCTATTAAACAAAGAAATATGTAAAAGAATGCAACAAATGACTTTAATTCAGAAATCGATATAAAGGTGACAAATATCTCTAAGCAGAAATCGCTAAATAATGAAAACAAAAAGGATGTTTTTCAAGGTTTTGTAAACCTGTTGATTAAGCACTAAATTTTAGCATAAACTTTCTTGTAGACAATATTCATTGTTTTCTTTTGCGGTACTCCTTTCTTGTCGGTAATAAGTATTTTTAAACATTTTCTAGTTGTTACGCTTGAAACTGCAACATAGAGCTGACCGTGAGAGAATACAAGTTCGAGTAAATACAACCCAACTCTCTCAAGCGTTTGACCTTGAATCTTGTTAATAGTCATTGCAAAAGCAAGTAATATGGGAGCTGTCTATGATGGATACGGAAGGGAAAGTGTGCGTCTACAGGTGTTACAAACATCTTTGGTATTAACATACGCTCATCAACGTTATTGTCGTTATTTCTGTAATCACCCTAGCCTCGATAACATGATTTTCCAACTTAGTCAGTATCACTCTTGTACCATTGCACAATCCACTCTTATGGTCAATGTTTCGTAGAAACATTATAGGAGCTCCCACCTTCAAGAATAGTTCGTGATTAGGCATACCTGAAATCTTATTGCTATTCCAAAACCCTTACGTATATACGATATCATCAGCATCACTTGTGTCCGAAGGTTCAATACTACATGCACTTAGATATCTTTTTTTCTTAACCTGAATATTAAACAATTTCAAATATTAGTTACATATAACAAAATATTAATTTTATTACCATTATTAATAATCTTTCTCTATATAATTTAAAATATGAATGTATAATTGTTTAAGGTGAATATCATTTGTGAATAAGTCCCTATTATTGTTAAAATATGTTTTCATATTTTGAATTTATTGGCCAAATGAATGACATTAAAATTGTGTTAAAAGTTTGAAAAATACCTGGTAACTTTGATCGCATATATTGGTTTATGATCTCCACATATTCCTAGAACTTACTATAGCTCTATTTCTGAAGAACTGTGCATCCGTATTGGTGGCAAACCCATTCACTGTAAATCTCCCAAACAATCGATCATACAAGATCATCGCAATCAAAAATTAGCAAATCTTCTTGTATCTCAATTTTGACTTCTCTAGTATTAGGCTCGTTTATTTTTCTGTCACCAATATCCAATATCCACTTTGAGAATGCCTTAAGATCTTCAGCATCGTCACCAGTCAGAAATGCGTGCAATCTCATATTTTGTGTAAGTTGTAAAACTTTACACTTGCACCAAAGCATTGATGATTTTGGAGCGGCCATCGCAGTTTGAAACCTTGTCGCATCTGGTATTACTGGCAAAACCTGTCTAAAATCACCGCTAAAAACAATCACTTTATCACAAAATGGTTACTACTAAATGGTTACTGATACTTTAATATATCACACATGCTTCCATGCAATGTCTCGAAGGATAAATTCCTCATCATGGGGTCTTATCCCATATTATAAGCTGAACCTCTTTAATTAATTCCGCCAAACACGAACCACACTTTCATCGAGAATTTGGTATGGTCATTAACATTTATAGGACTGCCAAATCTAGAATGTGCCATTCTACCATCTTGCAATAGCAGTGATGCAATCCCAGTAGACGCTACATTTAGAACTACTTCAATGTTTGATCTCAAAGCAGCTCCTAGAACACTCCAGAGACAAAACATAAACCTTTCTCTGCTTGTTTGCTGTTCTGTCTTTCCTTTTCTCTTCGATATACTGCAAGGCAAGATAAATTTTCTTTCTACATCTCTTATCATAGGAGTCTCATTGTCTGTACTTGCATGCTCACTTTCCAAGTCTTACTATATTTGAGTATGTCCGAAATTTGTTTGGTTGCTATTAAATCAATCACATTTAGGGAAAAATTAAGGTTGATAACATTTTCTAAACCAGACTCATTTATTGTGATAGATAAATACATATTTGGTAAGTTACAAACAAAAGAAATGAAAATTGCCCTAAGAAAAAAGGAAGAAGAAATGAAATCTCTATCACACTACAAGACATGTTTGAACCACACAAAAACTCAAGCGCAATTTGATCGTGTGTGATCAAACTAACATCTTTTTTATTTTTTTCTTTTACATTTGATCTATATTGTGTGGTATCAACCAATGTTCTATTTGTTTTACAAATACCGATATGAGTCTCTTCCAAAATTTCATAATTCTTATTGCAAAAGTTCATGAAATTTTTTTTTTGTTTTTCATTCAATTTAATTTCTAGGCTGAGCTCAAATTTCTCGAAAAATTTGTTGTAACATTATGGAAGCAGAAGCTACAACTCTTCTTTGTATCATGACATGTTTGGATAATCTTGGCTATGAAGAGGTAATTTCCGAGAGTGATTCAAAGATATTGGTGAAAGCGGTATAAGCTGAACCTCGAGTATGGTCAAGGTTTATAGTCTATACCAGAGAAATCAACAAGACAAGAAAAATATTAATTCGACCAACCATCACTCACTTTCCAAGGAAGACGAGCCAACTAATGTGTTGATCTTACAGCCAATAAACCTCTTCATATGAAGTTCATTATGCACTCTTGATTATATTGTACGTACTCTTTGGTTAAGAAGGAGAAACGAATTTATATGAAATATGTTTGACCTCGAAAAAACAAGAAAAATGTGGCATAATCGGTGAAGACCTAAGACCATCTCCAATGGTGAGAGACCCTATGGGGTTTTCATCTTGTTTTTTAATATTTTTTGTGTTACTTACACATATATGTATATTTGTAAGAGATTTTTAGTTTTTGAGCCTCCAATAGTAGGTTCTCTAGTCAGGGTCTTTTGAAAAAAAAATCAATTATTTAAATTGTAAATATTTTATAAACAAAAATTATTTCATTGATTTAAAAACATACAATACAGAAATACATAAATAAAACAGGTTCAAGGGTGTGTGGGGTTTGCTGACTGTTAAGGAGCTCTATGAAGCCAGAGTCACGGAATGGATTTGTAGAATCCATTTGTTTCTTCAGGATCTCTTACAGAGAAGAATAAAGGAGAAGAGAGAGCTGAATAAAGGATAACAAGGAGATGAATAAAAAGGAGAAAGAAAGAGATGAATAAAAAGGAGAAGGAAACAGATGAATTAATGGAGAAGAAAAGAGATGAATTAAAGGAGAAGAAAAGCGATGAATAAAGGAGAGGATTAAAGGGTTTTGGGTTTTCTTATTGTTGGTGTTGTTAGCTAAAACAATCGGCCAAATGGTTTAATAGACAATGTTATTGTTTGTGTTGTTTAGTTTTCAAAGTATCATCAACCTTGATGTTGTGTGGTTACCAGTCTTATCAAACTTAACGCTTCACCTAACTACCAAGCATTAAACAAAAAGCTTAAGCATCACCCTAAGCATTGATTCACTATCCTACCGTTAACCTACCTCTAACTCTAAGACAATGCATTGATTCACCATCTACTAACACAGCATCGATTTAAACAATCCATCACAAGCATCACTCAATCCATCAAAACAATCCATTAATAACCCATAAAGTTCAGAGATGATTAAATATATGCGCATCAGGAGGAGACAGAACATTAAGAAGACTCAGTTCACCGCTTTTCACCGTGAAGAAAGACTCATCCAATCGCTTCCCATCTCGCCGCCGTAACACCGCCGAAATAACAAAAAAAACAACACAAAAGAAACCATTACGATTATCTAATCGCACCCACTTAAAACCTTCGATTCGACATGCATGCCTGTGTGAGCCAAAACTCGCACAACCAGAAATTTGTTTAAGGAAAACTAAGGGATCGGAAACTTCTAGGGTTTATCAGCAAAAACAGTAAGATCGAAAGAAAGTTTTTTCTTGCTGTAAAAGTGTTTAGCTCTTATTGCTTAGGGTTGCAAAAGTTACAGAATGAATTGTATACATCATCTATTTATACTAATTCTCCGAACCGCCTAGCCGAGAATCTCGGGAGAGATTTTCGGAATATTTTCCTTATCACCTCGTGCGGCTCACCGCCTTTGTATTTCGCCTAGGGTTTTTATGGGCTTCGTCTCTCAAGGCCTTAGTTCAGCCCATCTGAACTTCTCCACGGCTCGGCCCATCTAACTTCTCCACGGCTCGGCCCACTTGCCATCTTAGTCGAGACATGATCCGGTCCACCTCATCGAGGTGCGGCTCGGCCCAGGCATGTTGAAGAGGGGCTCGGCCCATTTCTTACGATACGGCTCGGTCCATCTATCTTTCTTCATGGTTCTCCCTACTTGTCTATCTTCACGGCTCTTCCACTTGGTGATCGCGGCTCTCCCACTTGTCTTGGTGAGAACGGCTCTCCCACTTGGTGACCACGGCTCTCCCACTTATCTTTCTTCCATACTTAGTCATTTTGAGATGGTTTTATCTGCTTGGGGTGAAAACCGACCCCAACAGTTAGCCCCCCAGCTCGTCAGTTTCGGAGGCGAGAGTGACGAGGTCCATTACTCCTGACCGCAGGATAAACCATCGAGTCAAGCTGTCATGACGTAAGACCAGATGAGGTGTTTTGAGAATGAAGATGCCGAGGCATTCCCAAGGAGTGCCGAGAGTGCCGAGGTGTTTCGAAAGGGTACCGAAGATGCCGAGGCAAGTTAAGGACGAGGCGATTTCGTTTAGTAATGATGAGCCGAGGCGAGGCGATTTGAGAAGGTTATGCCGAGCCGAATAAATGGCGAGGTGTTTCGAGAGAAAGTTCGTGCCAAGCCGTTTTGTTAACGACGAGGCGTTTCAAGAGCAAGAGTTAATGCCAAGCCGTTTTGTTAACGACGAGGCGTTTCGAGAGCAAGAATTAATGCCGAGCCGTTTCGTTAACAACGAGGCGTTTCAAGAGCAAGAGTTAATGCCGAGCCGTTTCGTTAACGACGAGGCGTTCAAGAGCAAGAGTTAATGCCGAGCCGTTTTGTTAACGACGAGGCGTTTCGAGAGCAAGAATTAATGCCGAGCCGTTTTGTTAACGACGAGGCGTTTCAAGAGCAAGAGTTAATGCCGAGCCGTTTCGTTAACGACGAGGTGTTTCGAGAGCAAGAATTAATGCCGAGCCGTTTCTTTAACGACGAGGCGTTTACTTTGGTAAGATACCGGCTGAAAACTTTGGGTATCCCAACCGTTGGTCTTCCAAGAGAGAAAATTCCTGATCTATTGGCGATTGTGACCGACGCAGTTCGGTCTAGCCATTTCACTGCGGATCCCACGCGCTGTTTGGACGGTTTCCCGAGGTTTACGCGGAATTCACGCGCTTTGGTTTTCCTATAAATGGGTGAGCTCCTTCATTCTTCCTCATTATCTTCAGACTCACACGTTTTTACTAAAGGTAGCTCTCCCTTCTCTCTTCTTTCTCTCTCTAGTTTATTTATTTTCCGGCTAGGGTTTCTGAGGTCTCCGTCGCTCCAGATCTTTTTCCGGTGGAGGCTCGCCGAGTCGTGCTGTAATTCTTGTACAAATCGTAAATTATGTCGAGCCACTCCAACGATTCGTTGGATTCACTTTTTCAGTACGAGTCGAGCCGCGTGGACGCCGAGGCGAGAGGTACGCCAGAATCCTCCGAGGCATCTGCTTCGCCGAACGCCTCCAATCGTTCATCTGACGAGGCGTCAGATAATGCAAACCCGTCAGATGTCGGTTCTCCGGATGACGAGCCTACGACGAGCCGTCCCCAGGATCCTGTTCCCGATGAAGACATTAATCGCGCCGTACTTAAGGTCGAGGAGGAGGCATTTCCTTTTGACCTTTTCGAGGCGAAGCGTGAATTGGAATGTCTCATGGCATCCCGAGGCGCTTCCACATCTGGGCGAGGGCCACGAGTTAAGAGACAAAAACTTGACCCGCCTGGCTCTACGCTTTGCTCCCTTGAGTCGCTCGAGGCGTTGAGGCATCGCTTCGGGATGTCCGAGGCGGTGGAGTTCGTCGTTCCAGAGAAGAAGCCTCCAGAAAATCATTTCACTCTGTACGAGGCGTTCTTCGAGCTTTGCTTCCTCTGGTTCCCGATTACCGGAGTGATCCTTGAATATCCCTGGAAACATGGGATCTCGATTGGGCAAATCATGCCGAGGGGATTACGGCATATGATTGGCATCTTAGTTCGAAGCTTCGAATGCGGACTTGATATCGAGCCGAATCACCTGCTGAACTTGCTGGAAATCAGGAAAGCTCCGAAAGGAAATAGATTCTATATTTCCAACAAGGCGAAGCGACGGATCATCGGCGGTTTTCCCAGCAAGGATCAGTTTTGGACTGAACGCTTCTTCTACGTCTTGGTGAACGAGGCGTCGGTCGGCGAGGATTACGTTCAAAGAAACAAGACCGCTTGGGGACCACTTGGTAGCCGACCCGAAGCTTTGCCTCGGCTCGGAACTGTTTTTTGCTATCCTTTTCCCTTACTGAAAATTTTCTTTTTTGCTTTGTTTTGCAGTTCGGTGCTTTCTTCCCCCGATCCCTGACGACCTCTTTACTGTTCGAGACTCTCTTTCGGCGCGGAAGGTTAATTGGAGGAAGAATTTCACCCTCGAAAGAGTGGAAAAAGCGCGAGCCATCCTTGTCGGAGTCCCCGTCAGCTCTTCGTCTTCTAGTTCTTCAAAGGATACCCGAGAGAAGATGGTGATAATCGCTCTCAGAGAAAGGAAGAGGCGCGAGGAAGAAGAGGCCGCGAGACGAGCTGCCGAGGCGGCTCAGGCGCAGACCAAGGCGGTTCCAGCGCAAACCGAGGCCATCCCTCAACCCGACCCGCCGAGCCGGGAAGGAGACGAAATGGTCTGAGCCGCAGAAGGCAACACTGCCGAGGTGGTCGAGAGAGATGCAGCGCCCGAGGTGGAACCGGGCAAAATTATTCCCGAGGCGTTCGGGGATAATTCGGCGGTGCGGAGCAAAACTCCTTCGAACTCCGCCATTTTAGCCTTCCCGAAGTCGACCAAGCCCCCGACTTCAGTCGTTCAGAAACACGACCCGAGCCGAAAACGTTCGGCCGCTGACAAGGGGAAGGGCGTTGCTGTTCAGAAGGACGAGCCGTCCAAGAAGAGGCGGAAGCCGACGCCCAGGGACCCCGCCGCGCGCAAGTTGGTCGTCGACGACCCCGACGCCTCTGCCGTCATGTTCTCGCATGTAAATAACGCAAACACGCGTCTTTCTCCTCCAGAGAAGTTGAGGAGGGCGAGGTCGTACGGCGCGATGGCACAGCGCGGTACCAAGGTACGTTCTATTTGCTTTCCTTTATTTTCGCAAATTTTTACTAAGTGTTTAACGCGAGTTTGTTCTTTGCAGTTTGTTGCGGCCATTAATGACCTGATGGCCGAGTACGAGGCGGACCTGTCTAAGGTCGAACGTCGCTTGGCCGAGGCCCGAAATGAGTCCGCAGCGTCAAAGGCGAAGCTGGAAGAGGCTCAGAACGAAGCCGCGGCGGCAAAGGGGAAACTGGACGAGGCGGTGGCCAGGGCGTCCAAGCTGGAAGAGAAGAATATCGTTCTGCGCGCCAATGTCGACAAGGTCTCCGCCTCGGTCATTCGCCTCGAGGAGACGAGGAGAGCTAAAAGCGCCGAGGTGGCGATGATGAAGAGGCTTATCGAGGCCAAGGACGCCTTGTTCGATGCCAAGGTCAAGAAGGCGAAAAAGGAGGCGAGGCGAGAGCTTACGACGAAGTTTCAGGAACGCCTCGTCAAGGTGGAGGAGGGTTTGGCCAGGCTTGAGAAGGCCAAAAATGATGAGAACGATCTGGGGCAGATCAAGGGAAATCTTGCGATGATTGCCGACCTGAAGAAGCCGGATGCCCCGACGCTTGACGACGAGGAGGTGAAGCTGAAAAGCTGGGAGAGTGAGTATGCCGACGACGAGGCGTACGAGCGTATTGCTTCCGAGATTCAAGGCAAGCTATTTTACTCTCCCGTATCGCCGGACTCGGTCGACACCAGCCTTGGTAACGAGCCGCTCGAAGAGACAGCGGCCAACTTAGGCGTCGTAGATCCGAACGGATCGAACGCGGGCACGCCAGTCCTCTCGACCCTCCTTGTCGAGCGTGAAACGCAGTCCGCGGCCTGATACTCTCTGATTTTCCCTGTTTTGTCTTTCATGCTTCTGTACTTAGGATTTTTATCTGCTTTCTGAACTCTTTATGTAACCGGTGCCTGGACGGCTTTATCCACCCGACATTTATTTTTGCTTATGGATATATTCTTTTTTCCTTAGCCGTTTTAGGATTTGATGCACTTAATTTTAACAATTTGTGCAAATATCTGTGAAAACCGTTGGCTTAGAGAAAATTGTCGAGGATGAAAATTGCTGTGTCGAGAATGATTTTGATTGCTTCCTTAACCGAATTCTTCGAAATCGATAGAAATACGGGCTAAGGGTTGAGTCGTTTAAGGATCTCGTTTGGATTCTTAATCCTGAGCTGGGAGTTAGTTTTGTGGAAAACTTTTAGGTGATGCTGGAAAGATTTTAAGTGATAATGTCGCAGCAAATTTTTGCTGGCAATGTCGAGCCGTATTTAACGACGAGGCGTTTTCGCTGTGCATGGTGCCGAGCCGTGTAAACGACGTGGCGTTTTTTTGTTGCGTGGTGCCAAGCCGTGTAAACGACGTGGCGTTTTCGCTTTGCACGGTACCGAGCCGTGTAAACGACGCGGCATTTTCGCTTTCCATGGTGCCGAGCCGTGTAAACGACGAGGTGTTTTCGCTTTGCATGGTGCCAATCCGTGTAAACGACGAGACGTTTTGTTTTTATTAGCCAAGGATGAAGTGTTATTGAATCTGACTATGGACCGGTGTTTCCGAGAGGATGATGAGTATGTTTATCCGGGTTTTAAGAGTTTACTTCGGTTTTAGAGAAAGCGATGTAGTCTCGACTTATATTCTCGTGTGCGATAGTAAACCGTGGCGACCTGATACGTTTTTGGTCTGATATTTGTATAGCGCGTTTAATCTTTATCCGTAGAGGATGTAACTTGCACCCTCGTCCTAGGAAATGTGGTAAAAGTCCGTTTAGAGAACTTTGTATTTGTTGCCCCGTTGTGGCCAGCAACGAGACGAGGCGTTCGGAGGCTTAGTTTGCCGAACTGAAACTGAGGACCGATTAAGGTCCGAGGTAATCAGGTCATGATATCATACCGAAGTGGTATTACTCGCCGAAGTGATGAGTGACATAATTTAAAAATTCGAGCTTGTTAAAATAAGTTGCTGATTTAGAAACTCTACAATGAGAAACTAGCCGAAGCGATAATAAACGAACTAGAAATCAAAGGTAAAAGTGAAATATGTAGATGATTAAAAACGAACTGAGAATGTGCCGAAGTGGCGATGTTCCTAAGTGAGCAATTTAAAATTGTAGAGTTAAAGGAGGTATGTGTATACGTACCCACTCCCCCCCCCCCTTTTTAGGAGAGGGGACAGCTGAACCCGTCCGAGGACGGACTGCCTACGTACCCTTTGCAGGGATCAAGCCGTCCCGTAGTTCATGCTGGCCGTGTTGTAGCTTTAGTGATAGTACTTCTTTAGATGCATTGCGTTCTAATCTTTGAATCGCTTCGTCAGCTAGTGTCGCGAGTTCGTAGACTCCTGAACGAACCACTTTTGTGACCTTGTAAGGACTTTCCCAATTTGCTCCGAGCTTTCCTGCGTTCTTCTCGGCAGTGTTTTGGAAGACCTTTCGGAGGACGAGCTCCCCTGCTTTGAATCTTCGGCTACGAACGTTTTTGTTGTAGTATCGCGTCGTTGCTTGTTGATAGTTCTGGATTTGAATTAAGGCTTGGTCGCGCTTTTCGTTGATTAGATCGAGCTCATCTAGCATCATTAAGTGGTTCAAGCCCTCCTGTCCTGGTAGAAGTCTCCGTCGAATACCTGGGAAATCCACCTCGGGGGGAATTACGCACTCCGATCCGTAGACCAAAGCGAATAGAGTTTCCCCAGTGGCTCGGCGCGGAGTTGTTCGATGAGACCAAAGGACTCCTTCGAGTTCGTCTGCCCACCGTCCCTTCTTGGCGTCGAGCCTCTTTTTCAGACCGTCGAGGATCGTCATGTTGGCTGCTTCAGCTTGTCCGTTCCCTTGAGGATATCTTGGGGTAGATTTGCTGAGGCAGATTTTCCACTTCTCGCAGAAGGCTTCGAAGCGTGTTGAGATGAACTAGGATCCGTTGTCGGTGACTATCTCGTAGGGGACCCCCGTGTCGGCAGATGATATTTTTCCAGACGAAGTGTTCGACTTGAACATCCTTTATGCTTGCGTAGGAATCGGCTTCGACCCACTTGGAGAAGTAATCCGTGAGGACGAGCAGAAAACGCTTCTGCTTTGAGAGATGTAGAGGTCCGACGATGTCCATCGACCATCTCATGAACGGATAAGACGACGAAATTGACGAGAGTAACTCGGTAGGTTGATGAATCGTTGGAGCATGCCGCTGACACTTCTCGCACTTCACCGTAAATTTCTCCCAGTCCTTGACCATCGTGGGCCAGAAGTAGCCGTGCCGTTTTATCTTGATAGCAAGCGACCTTCTGCTGGAATGGTTCCCGCACGCGCCGCTGTGCACCTCGTGCATGATCTTTCTTGCCTCTGGTCCTTCGACGCATGTCATGAGAAGCCCTGAAAATCTCCATTTAAACACCTCGCCATCGACGAGGACATACCGCGTGGCCTGAGCTTTTAGTTTGCGGGCTTCCCATTTGTCGGTTGGCACCTCTCCATCGGCGATATACACTCGGATAGCTCCGAGCCGTTTTTTGTCGCAGCTGTACTCCGGCTCGGCCGGTGAGGCGTCTTCATCCATAGGAATGGCTTCATCGTCCTCTGGTTCTTGTTCAGGATGATTTATCAGCCGAACTCCTTCCACTTCTTCGATGCTAGGATGTTCGATGAATTCGACTGGGATCGTCCGTCGGAGGTCTGGGTCCGAGGTCCGAGCCAAAACTCGTACAACCAGAAATTTGTTTAAGGAAAACTAAGGGATCGGAAACTTCTAGGGTTTATCGGCAAAAACAGTAAGATCGAAAAAAAAAATTTCTTGCTGTAAAAGTGTTTAGCTCTTATTGCTTATGGTTGCAAAAGTTACAGAATGAATTGTATACATCATCTATTTATACTAATTCTCCGAACCGCCTAGCCGAGAATCTCGGGAGAGATTTTCGGAATATTTCCTTATCGCCTCGTGCGGCTCACCGCCTTTGTATTTCGCCTATGGTTTTTATGGGCTTCGTCTCTCAAGGCCTTAGTTCAGCCCATCTGAACTTCTTCACGGCTCGGCCCATCTAACTTCTCCACGGCTCGGCCCACTTGCCATCTTAGTCGAGACATGATCCGGTCCACCTCACCAAGGCGCGGCTCGTCCCAGGCATGTTGAAGAGGGGCTCGGCCCATTTCTTAAGATACGGCTCGGCCCTTCTATCTTTCTTCACGGCTCTCCCTACTTGTCTATCTTCACGGCTCTCCCACTTGGTGATCGCGGCTCTCCCACTTGTCTTGGTGAGAACGGCTCTCCCACTTGGTGACCACGGCTCTCCCACTTATTTTTCTTCCATACTTAGTCATTTTGAGATGGTTTTATCTGCTTGGGGTGAAAACCGACCCCAACAATGTCGTAGACAGAGTATAATCGGTGTAAGACAAATCCGAACTACACAATTCTTCTAAGAATTCTGATGAATCAAAACAGAAATTGCAGAAACAAAAAAAAAAAAAACTTTACCGGGAGTTTATGACTTCGCCATAGCTTCTCTCCAACGATTTCAACCCAGAAATTTGGCAACCTTCGTTGCCATGACTCTCGATTCCGCATGCATGAAGGAGACAAAGATGCAGTGTGTCTCAATTTCTCCAAAGCCCCGACATCGTCTTCTTCTCAGAAAGAGAAAGGAATTTTCTTTCTTCTCCACCGAGTCACGAAGAGAGAGAGATAAATGAAATGAGAAGAAAAAAACAAAAACAATTTTTCAACCAATCAAACATTGCCACGTCAGGGTCCATCATGGGTTCTTAAAGTTCTCTCAAGAGAACCGATTCTCTCTTAATAGTTTATTTAATCTTTTTTAATTGCAAAATTAACATAAGAACCCTTTAAAACCTCACTTTTGGAGATGGTCTAAGGTATATTTTTTTTTTGGGTCAAAACCTACAAGTATATTCATTTTCTAAATCAAAAACATTTATTATGATAGATATTTGGCTAGTGGATAGTGGTATATGCTCGTATTCATATAATAATCGAATGATGTTTGTATACATGTAAGTCGTCCTCATTTAATTTTCTAAACCAAAACAATTTATGATCAACGAGATTTTGGTTTGTATACGCTGAATTCGCTGATCGTATGTATTCGTATAATAGTCAAACTCAAATGATGTTTGTATACATGCAAAACTTCCACAACATATATCTTTAAGGTGAAGGTAATATCGGTCGCGTTTTCATTCTACAGTTCGTTCATTTTTCTTTTATCCAATTCCTAGGTGGAGGCCAGAATTTCTGAAATATGTTTCACACCGGCTTTATATTATAGTAGCTACGAAGAACATAACAACACATTACTATACTATCATATTTATCTAACATTATTATAATAATAAAAAAGAAGAAGTTATAACATTATATATAAAAAGGTGAAGTCTCATTTTGATTATAGTTTACCTTGGTGTCATTGTAGAAAATTCCTAAAATCTAATAGATTTGTCATTTTGATTAAAATTTCGTTCTGTTTAGGTTCTTGGTACTCCAACTACAAAGAAATCAAAAACCACTGATGGATACTATCTCGACACGGAGGCAGACGACAGCGAAATTGAATTAAACTTTATCGATTGTTGGCTTTTGTTCATGAAGCAAGCTTCTCCTTTGAATCTCTGTGTAGTCTTTGATTCAAATGTATATTTTGTTGTTGGTAGTCTTAATGAAATATTTTGATGATAACCAAAGCTAATTATTGAGTACTGATGAAAGCTTGAAGATTGAAGCGACTACTTTGAGGGCAAACGAAACATGTTTGTCATTTATGTGTTCAAGGCTTCTATAAATTCTAATTTTACTTCTATTTTATGTTGTTTTCATTTGGCTTCAATTTCTGTACTCGAAATTAAGTAAAAATATAATTTTTTCAAACGTTAAAGGATCATCAGAAGGTTCTTGAGAAATCAAGATGAAGTCCTTTACATATTTGGTTCAGCTCTCAAAAGTGTGACCAACATGGTGTGTAAGAGAATAAACTGTAAGTTTTTGATCACTCACTCAAAATAGGGTGTGTACATTAGACTCGATTAAAACTGTGACCAACTAAACTGTCAGCTCATCTTCCAAAAGCCTCTGTTACTCTTTAGTACACTAACGTTAATATTTTTGTTTTTTTTAATGTACTAGGTGTTTAACCCGCACTTTGTATGGGCCGAATAGTTCGTAAACACAAAATAAAACTTTATGTTATAAATAAAAAAATATAACATGACATAGTGAATTAGAAATAAATCTAACTCGATGAATTAAACATCATCCAAAATTAAACATCCAAAAAACAATACTAAAAAAGTATATAGAAACCAAAACCAATTGAACTAAGAGAAACGCGAAATATTTATCTTCAAGTTTTTTTTTATTCTTTATCTTTTGATTTTTCTTTTTTATGGTACTTACTGTTGTGAAAACTTAGAAACTTTATTAATCACTGGAATGTATATATAGAGTACATAGGGAATCTAGATTAAGTACAATGCCCTGATGGGCCTAATGGGCCGGTATAAGAGTCCATATATGATATGTGTTATAACACTCCCCCTTGGACGAGTGAACCGGGTCAGCTACTCAATCGGGATCTCGATAATGCGCTGGGGAATGTTGCCTCATTAAAACCTTACCAGGAAAAACCCAGTGGGACAAAACCATGGTGAAGAAAAAAGAGTACAACACGCATTACTCCCCCTGATTGTAGCATCACTGCAGATCTCTAAGTCTATACATTCCTATCTGTTTGACGAGCTTCCGGTGTGTTGAAGTAGGCAATGATTTGGTGAAGAGGTCAGCTGAATTCTCACTGGATCGGACCTGCTGAACGCTGAGAGTGCCGTCCTTCTGCCAGTCTGAGGTTGAGAAGAACTTCGGTAGAATGTGCTTCGTCCGATCTCCTTTGATATATCCTTCCTTGAGCTGAGCTATGCATGCCGCGTTGTCTTCATACATCACCGTGGGCTGTGTGTCTTCGTCCATACCACAATCTCTGCGGATGTGCTGAGTCATGGAGCGCAGCCAGACGCATTCCCTACTAGCCTCATGAATGGCTAGGATTTCAGCATGGTTTGATGAAGTGGCAGTGAGTGTCTGCTTCATTGATCTCCAAGAGATGGCTGTTCCTCCATGCGTAAAAACGTAGCCAGTTTGAGACTTGGCAGTGTGCGGATCTGATAGATATCCTGCATCGGCGAAGCCGACTAACCCATCTTTATTTTGGTTAGTATAGAAGAGTCCTAAGTCTTGAGTACCTCGAAGGTATCTTAGGAGATGTTTTATACCGTTCCAGTGCCTCTGAGTTGGAGATGAACTATATCGAGCGAGGAGGTTCACGGCGAAACATATGTCTGGTCTAGTGTGACTAGCCAGGTACATTAACGCTCCTACAGCACTGAGGTATGGCTTTTCAGGACCAAGGATTTCTTCATCATCCTTTTTGGGACCAAGAGGGTCATCACTTAAGCTTCTAACTACCATTGGGCTGGTCAATGGGTGAGCTTGGTCCATATTAAATCACTTGAGTACCTTTTCGATATAAGCCGATTGATGCACAAGGATTCCTCCTTTGATGTACTCAAGTTGTAATCCCAAACAGTACTTTGTTTTGCCTAGGTCTTTCATTTCGAATTCTGCTTTTAAGCAGTCGACTGTTTGGGAGATCTCACCAGATGTTCCGAGGATGTTTAGATCATCCACGTATACTGCTATGATTACAAATCCTTTGTTTGAGTACTTCTTGATGAAGATGCATGGACTGATGGGGTCATTTTTGTAGCCTTCTTTGATGAGGTAATCGCTGAGGCGGTTGTACCACATACGCCCACTTTGTTTCAGTCCATACAAGGATTTGTTCAGCCTGATGCAGTATTGATCTCGAGATGCATTTTTGTCTTTTAGTTCAATGCCATCTGGGAGTCTCATATATATTTCGTTGTCCAGGGGCCCATAGAGATATGCGGTTACAACATCCATTAACCGCAGATCAAGATTTTCTCTTATGGCCAGACTTATGAGGAATCGGAATGTTGTTGCATCCACCACTGGAGAATAAGTCTCCTCATAATCGATTCCGGGTCTCTGTGAGAATCCTTGTGCTACAAGCCGTGCTTTGTATCGAACGACTTCACCGAGTTCGTTCCTTTTGCGCACAAAGACCCATTTGTGGCCCACTGGCTTGATGTGTGATGGGGTCCGGATGATCGGACCGAACACGTTTCTGAGTTTGAGAACGTTTATGGCTTCTTTCCATTTTAGCCAATCTGTTCGATGTGTACACTGTGTTATTGACGTGGGTTCTAGATCCTCTTGCGTGACCGCAACATCAAGTGCTACTTTGTATGCAAAGAGTGCATTTAAGTCGACTTCTTTTCGATTCCATTGTATTCCGGACATATTGTAATTGATGGAGATCTCATTGTTATCTTCTGAACCTGGAGATTCGGCGTCCCGAACTTCCATTGAGGGTTCATTAGATTGAGTCTCAGCCGCGGCTATGTCTGATATTGCAGGAATCCCGGTTTCGGTTATTGCACCTTTCTTTGATTTCCGGGGATTCTTATCTTTGGAACCGAGAGGTCTGCCCCGTTTGAGACGTGGTGCAGACTCTGTAGCAACTTGAGTCTGTCCCGTTGGGACAGCTATTCGTACTGG
The DNA here is from genome assembly GCF_000478725.1 of Eutrema salsugineum. Classification (NCBI taxonomy): domain Eukaryota; kingdom Viridiplantae; phylum Streptophyta; class Magnoliopsida; order Brassicales; family Brassicaceae; genus Eutrema; species Eutrema salsugineum. The sequence goes on along the minus strand of NW_006256756.1, from coordinate 2,680,636 downwards.
TGCATTACAAGCTGGGATGTACGATTTGGTTACTTTGGTCGGGTCAGCAAAGGAATCTGGCAATTGATTAGCTAGCTTTTGATAATGAATAATCTTTTGGATCTCTGAATCACATTCTAGAGTCCGAGGATCTTGCCAATTTAATGATGTTTGATTCCATGAAAGATCTTTGACCAGCTTGTTTGTCTCACCACCTAAAGAGGGATATACCGATTCATCGAATTGGCAATCCGCATATCTGGCCTTGAAGAGATCTCCAGTGGTTGGCTCGAGATATCTTATGATGGTGGGAGAGTCAAAACCAACATATATTCCCATCCTTCTTTGAGGTCCCATTTTGGTTCGATGTGGTGGAGCAATGGGTACATATACTGAACACCCAAATGTTTTGAGATGGGAGATGTCTGGCTCATGACCCGAGAGTAGTTGGGATGGGGAATATTTGTGTTCACTAGATGGCCGGATGCGTATGAGTTCAGCAGCATATACTACTGCATGCCCCCATGCTGAGGCCAGGAGCTTTGATCTCATGAGTAATGGTCGGGCTATCCATTGAATGCGTTTAATGAATGATTCAGCCAATCCATTTTGAGTATGGACATGTGCTACAGGATGTTCCACGGTTACCCCCATGGCCATACATTAGTCATTAAACGCTTGTGAGGTAAATTCACCAGCATTGTCAAGGCGGATAGTCTTTAGTGGGAAGTCAGGGAAATGGGCCCGCAATTTTATGATTTGGGCCAAGAACCTAGCGAAGGCTTGGTTCCGAGAGGACAAGAGACAAACATATGACCAACGGGTCGATGCGTCTATAAGGACCATGAAGTACCGGAATGGTCCGGAAGATGGATGTATAGGTCCACAGATATCACCCTGGATTCTTTCTAGGAAATGAAGTGTTTGTTTAGAGATTTTAACTGGTGAAGGCCGAGTGATCAATTTGCCTTGAGAACAAGCTGTGCACATGAGGTGTTGAGGATAAGCTCGGTTTTCTTTGAGGGTATGCCCTTGAGAGTTTTGAATTAGTTTACGCATCATATTTGCACCGGGATGACCGAGCCGGTCGTGCCAAATAGTATAATCAGTAAACCGGGCTTTGAGAGTGGTATTAGCTTCAATCATACTGACTTTAGCATGGTAAAGTCCAGTAGAGAGCGCGGGTATGGTTTCGAGGATTTGTTTATGGCCGTCTACGGTTTTAGTGACTAGGAGGGATTCTTTGTTCCCTTGACCTTGGGTTTCTATGTGGAAACCATTCTGTCTTATATCCTTGAAGCTCAGAAGATTTCTCTTCGAACTAGGAGAATATAGAGCATCTGGTATTTCAAGTTGTGTGCCATTTGATAGCAACACATAGGCATGGCCATATCCTTCGATAAGGTTTGAGGGACCCGCGATGGTGCTAATATTTGCGGTTTGATAGGTTAGGTTTATGAAGTAACTTTTGTTTCTTAAGATAGTGTGGCTGGATCCACTATCTACGACTATGGTTTCCATTTGCTGGTGTGCTTCATTATGAATAGAAGATAGAATTCAGTATTGAGGAATTCAGAAAATGTGATAAATCATAAAGTAAAGCAGTGTCTGAGAATAAAGGCAAATGGAAAAAAAATGAAACAAATCCCAAAATGAAAAAAAAATAAAGAACAAAATCAAATTGTATCAGAGTTTCAGATGATTGAATTAATCGAGGAGATCAGCTGTTTCATAGTCCATGGGGTCGGTCTGCTCGTTTGTGGTGTTCTCATCATCAAGGAGGTCGTCACCTTCCAGGTTAGCAGCATCGACTGGCTGAGTCATGTTGGCTTCAGCATGAGCTTTTCCGTACTTCTGGTATAGATCGCAGTGGATCTTGGGGGTGCGACATTGCTTTGTTGGGTGGTTGAACATCCCACATCTGGTACAAGCAGAGTGATCGGGGTTGGTGTGGCGGGTCGGCTTGGTGATGCCTCGACCACGACCAGGACCATAACTGAGGTTAGGTCGGTTGCCACGACCATGTCCGCGTCCACGTCTTCCACGTCCATGTCCTCGGCCATTACCACGTCCATTACCACGTCCACGGCGGTGATCTGAGGATCTATCGGGTTGAACATGGTAGGACTCTTGACGAGAAGCTGGGACAGGAGCCGATCCCGGGGGCCTCATAGCGTTGTTCCTCATAAGCAGCTGGTTATTCTTCTCAGCGAGGAGAAGACAGGACAACAAGTCTTCGTACAATGTGTGTTTCATTGCACGGTATTGTTGTTGGAGCACAACATTCTCTGTGCTGAATGTGGATAATGTTTTCTCGAGGAGATCATTATCTGTCACATCCTCGCCACAGAGTTTCCGGATGGCAACAATACGAAAGAGTTCGTTGTTGTAATCATCTACGGATTTGTAGTCCTGGAACCGAAGGTTCTTCCAGTCGAAATCTGCCTGAGGCAACTGGACCATTTTCTGATGGTCATATCGCTTTTTCAGCGCTTGCCACAATTCAAGTGGATTCTCAAGAGTGAGATATTGCTGCTTAAGGCTCGGGGCCAGATGATGGCGTATGTGACATATCGCCTGAGACTGTCCCTTACGGGATGCGGTGTTACCGTCGGTAATACACGCATCGAGTTCTTTCGATGCAAGGAACAAGCGCATGTCTAGGGCCCACTCGAGGTAGTTATCCCCGGAGACGTGAAGGGCCTCGAATTCACATTTCTGAATGTTTGACATCTGAAACATGAGATTGATTTTGTTAGGGATTGTTTTGAGAAAATTTTGAATGCTGATGATGAAACTTTCTATTTTGAGAATATTTCTATTTTAGGAAAGTTTCTAAATTTGGAAAGTTTCTAATTTGGGTAATTTTCTAAATGAGGAAAGTTTCTATGTCGGGAAAATTTCTATATGAGGAAAGTTTTTATATGAGGAAACTTTCTATTAGAGGGAACTTTCTCGGAAATAATAAATTTTAAAGGGTATGGTTTTAGTTACCCCGAACATGATGTCGGTTTAATAGCTGTGATTTAATCGGTTAAAGCCGAATATAATTTCGGTTAATGAGAACCAGGTTTAGCCGGTTTTAGGCGGTTTAGGAGGAACCCTAGGGGAGCCGAATATGATTAGGGTTTTATCTAGGGTTTTAACGGTTTGGAAAACATATTTTGGATGTGATTTCGAGATATATAGGATCTGTGGTCGATGGTTTTAATAGTTTCACAAGGACAACAAAGAAATCACGTGAAAAGGACTAGGGTTTAAGCATTATGACTTACGATTTTGAAGATTACAAAATCGTGAATCAAGCTTAGGATTTAGGGTTGATTTTCTTAGTTTATTCAACAATCAAATAAGCTGCAACAAGCTTATTAAACATGAAGAAAATCGAATAGGTTTATGCCATAAACATGGCCAAAAACGGTTGTTAGGTTTTTGTAGATTAGGGTTTTATAAAACGAGTTTAAAACCTTTGAACATGCATAAACTTGTAATTTAAACAATCAATCAACAAGTTATCAATCAATCATCAGAGTATCAAACACTTTCAATCAATTAGAGATCGATTTTTTTTTTTTTTTTTTTTTTTTTATAGGGTTTTGAAGTGTTTAAACAACAGGTTCTATGGCTCTCAGTTTTAGAAGATACCTTTTCCACCTTTGGATTTCTGACAGGCTAATGAAACTGGGAGCTAATAGACCTCAGTTAGCCGCTACAAATTCCAAGGATTGATCACCAAAACTGGATAACCTGCTGGTTGAAAAAGGAAAACTCGGATCTGGTTTTTTTTTTTTTTTCGGTTGATCGTCGTGTACTGTAAGTGTGCGTGAGGGCGCGTCCAACGTTGGATCGACAAACGGTTTTCACCGGTAGATTCGTCTCGTCGAGGGCTTCGATTGATATGTAGATCGTCTTCTGGTTCCTCACGGTGTGGAAGATATGCGTCTTTTAAGTTTCGACTTGCTTTTAGGGTTTTGGTGGTGGCCGGATTTATTAGGGTTTTTCGCTCAGAGAGTTTTATCGTGCTGATAACGTGTTGTGAAAACTTAGAAACTTTATTAATCACTGGAATGTATATATAGAGTACATAGGGAATCTAGATTAAGTACAATGCCCTGATGGGCCTAATGGGCCGGTATAAGAGTCCATATATGATATGTGTTATAACACTTACCATATTATTCTTCATCGTCTTCCATCTTTGTCTCTCACATCTTTTGTTGATTTATCTTTCCTTCTAATTTTTCTTCTTTGTTCTCCTTTTATATTATATATCTGTCATTTTGTAATTCTTATCCTTCCTATATTTTGGAAAGAGTGGTAATTCTCATTTTTTCTTCCACTTTGTCTACTATATTTTGGTTTTCTTCTCTGACTTCTTTTTATGATTCTTTTTCTTTATTCACTTTTTTTTTTTTGCTTTGCCCTCTTATTAACCTTTGAGTTTTCATATATTTTTTTTCTTTTTTTCTTATCCTCTATCGTTTTCAATTTCTATTTCTTTTTTATTGTCTTTGGCTTCTTTAACTTCTTAATTTTTTTTCATTCGGTTTTTCTTCATTTTTTTTGGTTTTCTTCATTTTATTCTTATGATTTTTCTGCTGCCTTATCTTCTTTGTTTACTCTGATCGTCTTTGTATTTGTCATCTTCTTATTCTTCCACGTGTTCTACTTCTCTTTTGTGTTTTCTTCTTCTTTTTTTTTGTCTTTTGTTTTTTTTTTCTCATATTTTTCTTTTTTTGTTTATTTTGTGGAAATTTGGAAGTTGTCAGATGTATAGTTTCACATTTTTTATAACCTTGACTATCTTTACACAAACAATCATAAGATAAAAAAATTTCATTATACAACTGTTTTGTAGCAAGTATAAGACATAATCGTTGAAGCAGCAACACAGACAACATTAAAAGCAGCATATATATGTATCTTACCACTCATAACTCTCTAACTATGTTGTTATTCCAAGCATAACTATTATTCTAAAGAAGTCTTTTCTACAATTTCTTCTTTTGATGTAAGCTTTTTAATGTTTTTCACTTTCAAGCTGATTATCTTCTGAGGTATCAAAAGATAATATCTCTTTATATTATGAGTTTGAACCGACACTATAAGATTGTTACTTGACTTATTCTCAAATATCCTATGTGGTTTTCTTTTCCAAATTCATCATTTCCTTCCCCTTCTTATGCGTCAACATCTTCATCTTATCCTAATTTTGTTTTTTCTGATTATTATTTTTCTTTTCTTTGGACTGTTTTTTTTTTTTTTAATTTCATAGACTTTGTCATTTTCTTCTCCATCTTCTTCAACTTTCAGATTTTCTTCTTTTGTTCTTTTCCTAATCTTATTTTATACTTTTTGGATTTTATTTTTCTATTTTTTGTCTTTTCCTTCTTTTTCTTCTTCATTGAATTCTTCTTTCTCTTATTTGTTTTGCCTCATATTTTCCTTCTTTTTTTTCATCTTTTTGGCTTCTACTTCTTCTTCTTCCCTTTAAATTTTTTAAAATTTTCTTATTCTTCATCCTTTTTTTTCATTTTCATTATCATCTTCTGTTTTTTTTATTCTTTCACTTTTTTTCTTCATCTTTTGGTTTTTTCTTCTTTTTCTTCCAGTTTTTCTCGTCAACACCAACTTCTTCATCTTCTTATCCTTATTTTTCTCCACTATTTCACTATTTCATATTTCCTATCTTCTCTTATTCTCCTCCTTGATTCCATTCTGAACTTATCAACATAACTTATCATATTTGTTTTTGATGATAAAACTCTGCATTACTATCAAATGAAATCATATACAAAATTATGAATAGAATGAAGTATGGCAAAGATGGCATAACGCCAGAACCTAAAAATTATGAAAGAACCCATAAATGGATTTCAAAGATGGTTATTAGTGCAGAATAGAATGAAGTATACCTTTTGGCATCGCCTTACATTAACCTAAATAATTAGAAGAATAACTTTGACAATTATAAAAGTGTAAGAATTGCAAAGGAAAAAAGAACTTGAATCTGAAAACGTGACAAAGGAAGCAATATTTATAATTGTCAAATAAGTAGGGTTTTTTTTTTGTAAATAAATAAAAACCAAGATAAAGATGAGGTGAGTTGGTAGAAAAGTTTAAGGTATATTTTTTGCGGCACTGTTAAATTCTCGACCTTGTGCATCTGATTTTTTTAATTTAAAAAAATGATTGAGATTTTTAACAAACCGAGATTGGTGGAGAAGTTTATGGTATATTTTTTTTGCGGTACTGCTAAATTATAACTGATATTTTTGTGGATCTGAATTTTTTTAATTAAAAACAATAGAATTTATAACAAACTGATATTGTTAAATTTTAACTAAACTGCTAAACTTAATTTAAACCAAATTAAAGGTTATTATCGACTTTTTAGTGAGGGACAAGATGATAATTAACCACTCCCAAATTTAATGAGAGAGCTTGAAATCAAAAATTTACTTCGCTTATATTATATATGATTATAGAGTTGAAGCGACAAGAAAAACTTTGTGCAAGATAAGTTTGATTGATTATGGTTTTTGGGACAATACTGGTCCCCTGACTAAGGAATTCAAGGAGGCATGTGGTGATGGTAGGAACTTTTGTGAATGAGATTATTACATGGATAATATATCTTTCTTTTTCCCATGTGTTTGCAGGTTGTAATTTTCTGTGTATTCCATGGACTTGGAGCTAATATATAATTTTATCATGGTTTTAGAAATGGGTTGAAGTTTCTCTAAAAGATACTGAAAAAAGAGTAAATAAATCTTGAAGAAGAATATTAATACAGAATAGTGTTTCCGGCTAATGGTTAGTCTTTGCTTGTCACCTCATTTTAGCTTAGATTACCATGCTTTCTTCGGCTGGAATGAAGCTCTGAATTCAGTTATATTCTACTTATCAGATGCAGACTATTAATACAGTCTTACCATGGTGACCTTTTGTTTTGTAAGGTGTGGAATATCGCTACAGAATGAAAAGTGAATCAGTTGGTCTCCTTTTCACTGGTTGCATATTCCACCACTGCTTTTGTAAAGACGTAAGCAAGTAATCACTTTAGAAAATTTTGATGGTTTCAAGTGAATAACATTTTGGTCTTTGTCTAAAACATCAAAGGATATCATACCCCTTTTGGAGGGAGGTGAAGTGAAACCGATGACATAACAAAGCTTAGACTCTTTAGTAAGTCATAGACTGTTAGTTTGAGTTTTGATTTAAATAAATGTTGACTTGCTTCAATAGTGGCTGATAACTCATTGAAGGCTCACCCTGTAAAGTATAGGTTAAGATGGAGCTTTGGAGAAGATAAATGCTGGATTGATAAGGTTTGGAATAGAATTTTTGGGGTAGCATACAAGTGGCATGGACTACATACGAAGGCAAAAACCTAGCTCCTTCTTCCTGTTCACCGCCGATCCGCCCACTGCTGCTTTCATAGATGTCGTGCGAAGGGGTTCCTCCGCTAATGGATGCATATTCTGTTCTCCTGCTCCTGCCCCAGCTCAAGAGTTCAAACGGTTGTGTGAACTATAGAATTTGTGTGTGTTCGATTCTTAGCACGAACAAAATTCAAAATGTAAATGAATTATTGATGATCATCTTAGATTCATCTATGAATAAGATGACTTTATATATGAATAATTCTCTTATGGAGGAATATGAGATATTCGTATTATGATTTACTTTAATCACTAAATTTAGTTTTTTTATTTTTAAAAAATATGAAAATTCACAATGATATATATTAGATTAAGAGATAAGCGCATAAAATAAATGTAAAATAAAATTATTAGAAAATATGCATTAACCATCATTTAGCAGATAAATATATTTTAAAAATATATATTAGACTATGGACTGATATTTTGATATACAGTACTATATATATATGTCTATAGTGACTAACAAGAATTTGCAAAAAAAAAAAAAACACAAAAGAATATAGATAAGCGATCATTGAAATACATGTGATATTAATATTAGTGACAGCACCTACGACGATGGAATGGTGACTTGGTTTAGTTCCCGCTGACAGCATAGTATTAAAGAAATTTTGTTTTAGCTCCTCTTAGTTTGGTGACTTTCATTCTTTCATTTATTTTCTTTGGAAAGTTCATGGAAAGAAAAAATGTTTTTTTAAACATAATTTAACATATTTTCAAAAAAGAAAAATCATATATATTATAAGCTAAGTAAATTTTAGCTTTGAGCTCTCTCATTTAATCTCAGTATAGCTAATTACCATTTGCCTTCCTTAAATGTATTTAAATTAATTTTTATAAAAACATTTATTAAAAAATTGAAAAAATTGGTTTAAATTAAGTTCTGTAATAAATTATCGACCACTTGTAGATCTTCTAGACCCTAATCCGTGGAAAACCCTAATATGTTCATATAGCTATATATATACCCCTCTCGGATACTAAGTTTTATTGTATTTAACTTTAGGTCTTTAATATACGCCTTGCTTTTCTTAATACATTGTTAATTGTTGTATCACTGTTTTAGGATATGTCGATTGAATTAGTGCTCTCTTTCTGTTGTTTTTCGTAGTTTTCATTTACACTCGGGTATATGTCTGATTTTGGTTCATGTGTGTTTTTAAGTTATGAGATAAGGAATGGTTATTCTTCTTCTTTTTTTCTGCTCTTGAAGCAACCTTCGTCTCCACATAATGATTTTTTTTTTTTGGCTCTTGAAGCAACCTTCTTCTCTTATCTAACGAGGTTTATCTCAACTTTTTGTGTTTTGCGGATTAAGCTATGAGTTTCTCTAGATAGTTGCTGTTGTTTTTATTTTTTTCGTTATGGTTCGTTGCTAATATATTGAGTAGTTAATTAGCAGTTTTTCACCTTTTCTTCGTGATTTATTTTAGTTTTTCTGTTCGTTTAGTGATTGATGGGAGGTTTGTTCATAGTTATGCTCTTATAGGTTGCTTTCTCTGTTTGTAATATGCGTCTGGTTTGTCAAAAACTAACTAATCACTCCGATGGTAAATGAATCTACACATAATTGTTTTGTTGATTATCATACGAAGTGTTCACTCTAGCTACCAATGCTAAATGATCACAAGAATGTGAAAAAAGATAGTAATATGACACAAGAAAAATGTAAATAACGCTAATTAATCAAACAAATAAAACAAACTTAAACATCTTAACATCATGATCAAATCTAAAACATCCTTACTTCTATCTAACAAATGAAACATTACCATATGCCTTATGTTGTTAGCTTGTGTTCTAACCTCCGATCGGACTCTGATCCTTATTCCTTAACGTTATATGGTTCCGTCCGACTTATAATGTTTTATCTTTAACATGGCAATATTAAAGCATAAGCACTACATATATGATTCCCAGGAATAACTCATGGAATCAGGGTTTCAGTTGTGCAAAAACAAATAAAGCTCCACACAAATTTCTATAAAGACCAGGAACACACATGCTCAGTGAAAGAGAACAGAAAATGCCATATATAAGATCATTTACGTAAAAATACTGATCACGCCATCGTTGGAACAGAGCACTAGAGATGAATATTGCACATGCAAAACCATTAGCTGATAGTATATTGGACATTCAGACTACATGACCACGAGATGACAACATAAGAAACAATTAGAAAACAAAACTAAGATTAGGGAATAGCAATAAAAACAGAGTTTGTGCCTTTGGAAGAAGAAGTATGATTGAAGAGTATATTAAACAACACTCGGGATTTGTTAAAAGCTTGCTTTTTAAGATGAAACTATAGTACCAAAAAAAAAAGAGAAACGGAGTGAAGAAAATCTGGAAGCAAAGCAGGAACATTGTGGTTCTGATCCCATCTTCTGAAAACAACTCTTCAGGTCCTCCTCTTGATTCTAATGAGTATTTGACATTATTGTCTCACTACAAGAGGCAACAAAAACCTGTCATAATAAGGTTTATGTAAATGTACTTAACAGAGAAGAAAACAATGACTGGTGGAACCAAAGAAGCATAGTGTTTTAGTCCATGAAGATGGATAAGAACAGAGCTCCAGTGTGATGGTTGTTAAAGGCTAAAGATATTGGTGAAAGATTGAAACAGAGAAAATTTGCAACAATGGGCATAAATTGAAACTGGAGGCACATATTACCAAAGTGGAGAAGAGTTTGGCAAAATTAGTTTCTAAATTTGGGAATCTATAACATGGTTTTAAAAGTACGATGAATACCAAATAAAAAAATAGAAAATGTAATTAAATGATAAAGAAGAATACAAAAAATGATTAAAAAAAACAATCGAGTTTGTCTTAGTTGATTTGGTTTATGAGTTTCACTACACTTTTTTCATTGGTTTCATACACTTATTTTATGGTTTTTTTAGTGTTTAATTTTGGATGATATTTACTTTTTTAATTAATTTTATTTCAATTAGGTATGTCTCAAGTGGTTATTTTAATTCTCTTTCGTTTTTAACATAAAATTTTGTTTTATGTTTATGAAACTCTTCCGTCCGCACAAAACGCAGACTAAACACCTAATTGAATATTTAAAGTGACATAGTCGTTTTACCAAAATTTTGTATGTATAGGCAATGATAAAAAAAACATTTACTTGTAAAATTTTAAAATTATATACTAGAAAAGGAAACCCTCGTGTATACGCAGGTGATCATCTAGTAGTTATAAAAAATAGCATATCTGTATGTATTTCCCACTCGTAGACAATTTTTTACCGATCTTGCATAGTGAGAAAAATAATACTCATACTATTTTCTATGTCTGGTGATACGAGCATGGACGAGGTGCGAACTGAGGGTCAGGCCGGAGAGCAAGTCCAGACCGGAAATCACGACCAAGTGGCCGAGCTAAGCGAGGTGGAGGTTCAGGACAGGAAGACCAACGAAGTGGACGATCCAAGCACGGATTTAACCGAGCTCACTGGTCCTATTACACGGTCCCGAGCTAAGAAGCTGTCCATGGTCATTTGGAGGTTATGTATCGAGCTGAAGGCTAAGTTCACGGACGCTACACTTAACGACCGAGTTGTAACGCTTTTGACCTACTCGGACGGTGTAGCTCCTTGACACTCTTTTTCCTTGCATCCGGGTTTGTCCCACTGGGTTTACCGGATGGGATTTTAATGAGGTTAAGGGGCCACATCTTTCTTATCCGAGTTTGTTAATTAGCCGTTATGGGAGATCAAAGGTCACCTGCGCGAAAAAAGCCGAAAAGATATTCAAAGGAGCCGAGTGGTCATTCAATGCATTCATTGTTTTTCATTTAATTTTCTTTGTCTTTTGCACTTCTATGCGCCTCTATATAAAGGCCAAACTTCCTTGTATTTTGGTCATTCACCTTTTTATCAATAAAATCGAGATTTTCTCTTGTTCTTTCTGAGTTTTCCTTTCTTAAGTGGTTAGCCTTGAAAGTTTCTATCTGGTTTATCGGATTCAATCCATAGGATTTGACGCAGCCTTCCTTACATCTTGTTTTCGATTTCGTTCAAAGTAGTTTAGGGACAACAGGATTTTCGAGATCAACTCTCACGCCTGTTCATCCTTGACCCGCGAGATCAACACTTGGTGTTTTCATCCCTTGATCAGTTTCTGTTTCTCGCGAGTTGGGCCTAAGGACCTTCGAGGCAACCCCTCACCCCTTAGCATCTCTCCGATCAAACCGATCTGGCCGAGTTTATCAACCTCTACCAAACGAGCAAGTGCAAATCCTTGGGAGGATTGTATCAAGTGGTATCAGAGCCCACTTGCTTAATCGGTAGTGTCTATCTATCTCTTTAACTTCCGCCTTTTCTCATCCTTTTTCTTCTGATATTTTCGTTAAAAAAAAAAAAAAGAGGAATTTCAAAAGTCAAAAAAAAAAAAAGGAAACCGTATTCTTTTCTACCTATCTTTCCTTATTCTTCTCCTTTCAAACGTTTGATAATCCAAAGGAACCTAGAGGCAGTCATCGTGATTCGATTAACTCCTTTAAAACCGGAAGAAAATCTCTTGTGGGTTTGTGAGATTAATAAGAGAGTGAGTGAATCAAAGAGGGAAACACTAGTAAGGATTTTTACTAACGCGTTTGTTCTTTTTGCGAGGTACGTGCATGTCATCTGACTTCTCGTTGGACGAGTGCGAGTTCTACACGTTTAAAGAAGGAAATCACGTTCGCTGATATACTCCCAGAGAAATGGAGGCCAAACTTAACCAAATTACCGAAATGATGGAGCGTATGAGCCAAAGGATGGATCGGCTTGAAGTTCAGCCAAGGCAAGAGGAGGCCAACGATCAAAACCGCGAGGAACCGATGCATATCCGCCGAGATCGGAACTTTGAGCAGGAGATAGACAATCCGTTTTACGCGGATAATCACTCATCCAGAAGTAGCCAAGTCAGGCCGCGAGGTAACCGTGGTGCACACCGAGGCCGAGTTGGAGGAGACCGCGACCGAGGCAACAATTTCCCAGGCCGAAATTACCGATGTGAAGAAGGGCGACCTCAGCGACCCATCCATGAGCGAAGAGAAGCCGAACAGGCTCGAGGACGTAACGATAATGATCTAGGAGGCATGAAGCTGCGGATTCCACCTTTCTACAGAAAGAATGACCCAGATGCTTTTCTGGAATGGGAAAAGAAGGTGGATATCGTGTTCAACTGCCAGGATCTATCGGAGAGGAAGAAGATCAACTTGGCGGCGTCCAAGTTCAATGACTATGTTATAGACTGGTGGGACCAGATCATGATCAGCCGACACAGAAACGGAGAACGGCCAGTAGAAACTTGGGACGAGATGGCCACTCTTATGCGGCAACGGTTACATACCAAGCTTCGGAGGCTCACGCAAGGAACCAAGTCCGTGGAGGACTACCATCAGGAAATGGAGCGTTTAATGCTCAAAGCCGACGTATTCGAGCCAGAGGACGCGACCATGGCCAGATTTCTCAGTGGCTTGAATCGGGATCTGCAAGACCGAATGGAGTTACAGGAGTATAACGACATGGCCGAGATGTTACATAAGGCGATTTTCTGGTGGAGCAGCAGCTCAAACGAAAGGGTACCAACCGATTTACCCCTGGAACCAGTTCTCGACCGAGCTACCGAGATGACAAAACAACCTACCCCTCACGATCTAACAATCAACCGAGGACGGACTCAAAGCCGAACCAGAACACAGGCAAGGCCGAGGCCAGCTCGTCGAGGATGCGGGATATAGAGTGTTTCAAGTGTCGGGGAAAAGGACACTACGCCAATAAGTGCCCAAACCAGCGGGCCATGCTCTTGCTTGACACCGGAGATATCATATCCGATCACGAGGAGGAAACTGAGCCGATCTACGATGAGGAAGAGACCGAGGAGCGAGCTGTGTCTGGAGAGCTACTAGTAGCTCGGTGTGTTCTAATAGCCCAAGAACGGATCAAGGAGGAAGATCAGAGGGAAAACCTGTTCCACACCCGGTGTTTGGTCCAAGGAAAGGTGTGTAGCTTGATTATTGATGGAGGAAGTTGCACCAATGTGGCTAGCACTAGCATGGTTGACAAGCTGGGTTTGGAAACCCGCAAACACCCTTACCCTTACAACCTACGGTGGCTAAAAAACCAGAGACAACTCAAGGTCACTAAGCAGGTCACTGTTTCAATTACCATTGGACGATATGAGGACGAGGTCGTTTGCGACGTTCTACCGATGGAGGCCGGTCATCTACTTCTAGGACGGTCGTGGCAGTTCGACAAGAAGGTGATCCATGATGGGTTCTCAAACAAACATACCTTTGAGCACCAAGGCCGCAAGATCGTTCTAGCACCCTTGTCACCACACGAAGTCTATCTCGATCAAGTTAAGCTGGAGCAGAATTCTAAGGGTAAAGGCATTGTGAGCGATCCCCAAAACACTTCACTTCAAAAGAGAGAGTCTGAGAAAAACCTAGAAATGGCCTGTGAGGGAAATCCCGTGAGCAAAGAATCTTTTCTTGTGAGGCCTAGCGAGGTGAAATACGCCTTGGCTACGAAGCAGTCCGTTGTCCTTCTCATTTTTAAAGATGCTTTGGCTAGCCATACTAACCCTGAGCCGGTTTTACCGAGCAGAATCTCTCATGTTTTGCAGGACTTCACTGATGTCTTTCCGGAAGACGACCCAGGTGGCTTACCACCCATTCGAGGAATTGAGCACCAGATCGACTTCGTACCCGGAGCCACCCTTCCTAACCGACCTGCCTACCGTACTAATCCCGTCGAAACCAAGGAGCTTCAAAGACAGGTGGATGAGCTTCAGGCCAAAGGATACATTCGCGAGAGTATGAGTCCATGCGCCGTGCCAGTCTTGCTCGTGCCCAAGAAGGATGGAACTTGGAGGATGTGTGTTGACTGCCGAGCCATCAACAACATAACGGTTAAGTATCGCCACCCTATACCTAGGCTAGAAGATATGTTAGATGAGCTTCATGGTGCATGCATATTTTCTAAAATTGATTTAAAAAGTGGCTATCACCAGATTAGGATGAAAGAAGATGATGAATGGAAAACGGCTTTTAAAACTAAGCATGGTCTTTATGAGTGGCTAGTCATGCCTTTTGGACTCACTAATGCACCTAGCACATTCATGCGTTTGATGAATCATGTTCTTAGATCGTTCATAGGTGTCTTCGTGGTAGTTTACTTTGATGATATCCTGATTTACAGCAAGATCCTGGATGAACATGTGATGCATTTGAAAAAGGTGTTAAATGTGCTTAGACATGAACGACTCTTTGGAAACCTTAAGAAGTGTACTTTTTGTGCGGATCACGTTGTCTTTTTAGGTTTGTTGTGAGTTCGCAGGGAATCCAGGTCGATGAAGAGAAGATCAAAGCGATCCAGGATTGGCCGAGCCCAAAAACTGTGAGTGAGGTCAGGAGCTTCCATGGACTAGCTGGGTTCTATCGTCGTTTTGTCCAAAACTTCAGCACGATAGCCGCGCCTTTGACCGAGATCATTAAAAAGGAGGTCGGGTTCAAATGGGAGCAACCTCAGGAGGAAGCATTTCAACTTTTGAAATACAAGCTCACTCATGCGCCATTGCTGGTGCTACCTGACTTTCTCAAGACATTTGAGATCGAGTGCGATGCTTCGGGAGTTGGAATTGGAGCTGTGCTGATGCAAGAAAAGAAACCTGTGGCTTTCTTTAGTGAGAAACTAGGAGGGGCAACCTTGAACTATCCGACCTACGACAAGGAACTGTACGCCCTGGTCCGAGCCCTACAAACCTGGCAGCATTACCTGTGGCCACAGGAGTTCGTCATCCACACGGACCACCAATCGCTCAAACACTTAAAGGGCCAACAGAAGCTTAACAAGAGGCACGCCAGATGGATGAAATTCATCGAAACCTTTCCCTATGTCATCCAGTACAAGCAGGGTAAAGAGAACGTGGTGGCCGACGCATTATCCCGACGTTACACCTTGATTACAGCCTTGGACGCTAAGGTTTTGGGATTCGAACTGATGAAGGATGCCTACCTCACTGATCCAGACTTCCAGGAAGTCTACCAAGCCAGCTCGAAATTTGCCCATGGCAAATATTACCAAAGTCATGGCTATCTCTTCTATGAAAATCGGTTATGCATACCTAACACATCTCTTCGTGATTTACTTGTTAGGGAAGCACATGGAGGTGGACTGATGGGGCATTTCGGAGTAGCTAAGACTCTAAGTGTGGTGCAAGACCACTTCTTCTGGCTGCACCTAAGACGCGATGTGGAGCGAATTTGTAGCCGGTGCACGGTCTGTAAGATGGCTAAAACCCGAAGCCAAGGCCCAGGTATGTACACACCACTTCCCATTCCTAGTGAACCCTGGACAGACATTTCCATGGATTTTGTGTTAGGGTTACCCCGAATTAGGAGAGGTAGAGATTCGGTCTTTGTGGTCGTAGATAGGTTTTCTAAAATGGCTCATTTCATTCCATGCCATAAGACCGATGATGCATCAAATGTGGCTGACCTGTTCTTTAGGGAAATTGTCCGATTGCATGGGGTTCCTAGAACCATTGTTTCAGATCGGGACACTAAGTTCCTTAGCTATTTTTGGAAAACCCTTTGGACAAAACTTGGAACTAAACTTTGTTTTTCAACTACTTGTCGCCCTCAAACTGATGGACAAACTGAAGTAGTTAATCGAACTTTGTCAGCTTTGTTGCGATCTGTGATTAAAAAGAACCTTAGGACTTGGGAAGATTGCTTGCCACACGTTGAGTTTGCTTATAATCATTCGGTTCATTCAACTACAATGTTTTCCCCTTTTCAACTTGTGTATGGGTTTAATCCGCTTACTCCACTTGATCTAACCCCATTGCCTATGAGTGAAAGACTTAATCTAGATGGCAAGAAAAAGGCCGAACTGGTCAAACAGATGCACGAGAAAGCCAAGGAAAACATTCAAAAGAAAACCGAGCAATTTCAAAGGAAAGCAAACAAAGGAAGGAGCAAAAGAACGTTCGAGCCCGGCGACCAAGTTTGGATTTATCTACGGAAGGAACGATTTCCTGAGGAACGGAAGTCCAAGCTTTTACCCCGAGTCGATGGACCATTCACGGTTTTAAACCGCATCAATGACAATGCCTACCAGATCGACCTCCGAGGTAAGTATACGGTCAGCTCAAGCTTTAATGTTTCTGACTTAGTTCCCTTTCTTCCAGATGGACCAGACTTGAGGACAAGTCCTTTTCAAGAGGGGGGGAATGATACGAGCATGGACGAGGTGCGAACTGAGGGTCAGGCCGGAGAGCAAGTCCAGACCGGAAATCACGACCAAGTGGCCGAGCTAAGCGAGGTGGAGGTTCAGGACAGGAAGACCAACGAAGTGGACGACCCAAGCACGGATTTAACCGAGCTCACTGGTCCTATTACACGGTCCCGAGCTAAGAAGCTGTCCATTGTCATTTGGAGGTTATGTACCGAGCTGAAGGCTAAGTTCACGGACGCTACACTTAACGACCGAGCTGTAACGCTTTTGACCTACTCGGACGGTGTAGCTCCTTGACACTCTTTTTTCTTGCATCTGGGTTTGTCCCACTGGGTTTACCGGATGGGGTTTTAATGAGGTTAAGGGGCCACATCTTTCTTATCCGAGTTTGTTAATTAGCCGTTATGGGAGATCAAAGGTCACCCGCGCGAAAAAAGCCGAAAAGATATTCAAAGGAGCCGAGTGGTCATTCAATGCATTCATTGTTTTTCATTTAATTTTCTTTGTCTTTTGCACTTTTATGCGCCTCTATATAAAGGCCAAACTTCCTTGTATTTTGGTCATTCACCTTTTTATCAATAAAATCGAGATTTTTTCTTGTTCTTTCTGAGTTTTCCTTTCTTAGGTGGCTAGCCTTGAAAGTTTCTATCTGGTTTATCGGATTCAATCCATAGGATTCGACGCAGCCTTCCTTATATCTTGTTTTCGATTTCGTTCAAAATAGTTTAGGGGCAACAGGATTTTCGAGATCAAGTCTCACGCCTGTTCATCCTTGACCCGCGAGATCAACACTTGGTGTTTTCATCCCTTGATCAGTTTCTGTTTCTCGCGAGTTGGGCCTAAGGACCTTCGAGGCAACCCCTCACCCCTTAGCATCTCTCCGATCAAACCGATCTGGCCGAGTTTATCAACCTCTACCAAACGAGCAAGTGCAAATCCTTGGGAGGATCGTATCATCTGGTGTTGAAGAGATTTTCCAATAATCTATTACAAAAAAATAAATTTAATTTTCGAAAGAAAAAAATTAGGAAAAAAATCTATATACATGTTCATTTAAGTTAAAACTATGGAAACTAATCATGAATTCAACAAAACCAGGATTCTTTCTAGTAATGATGAAACTTATTACAAATAAGAAAGAGTACAAGTAGATGTAATCTCAGCTTACAATGAACCTGCTCACTACTTAGCAAAAAATGCTTTTTCCAACAATGTCTTCTAAACCCTTTGATCTGCTACTGTTAACCCAAGTGAGAATTCTAGATTATACCCACATCTCTGCATCCCGTTAAAGTTTAGATTCCATGCATTTTCATTGTTGGATGCTTGTGAACGCATACCAAGATTTGGATGCTCGTCGAGAGGTTGGTTCCTCTTCTAAATCCAACACAGGTGGATGGTTGAGAACTGGAGTGGATGTTGTTGACTTAAGCAGCAGCAGCAACAACAACAATACAACAATACAAATAGATCAATCAGAAGAGCATTCTTGGATTTGGGTGTCGTTTTTCCTTCCCACCACCGTTAGCAACAAACAGTCATCACAAGAAACGACTGAAGGCGATAGGCTGCGAAAAGATACAGCATGATAGGCAACATCTCTTGCTAAAGGTTTATATTATGTTGTTAGGGTTTGTGGCATTTAGAGATTTGTGTAATCTTCGGAAACAGATTTATAGTCTTTAGAGAACGTTCTTCTGATTTTATGGTGTGATGCATTTAAGTGTGTTAACACCAGAGCTATTAATGTTTTTAGTCATCAAAACTGGAACCCTCTTTCAGAGGTTTTAGTCCTATTGTAGGGTTTAAGTACTTTAAAAAGTTGACAAATTCTTATGGTGTGATGTAGTTAAGTAATTTGTTCAAAAGTTGACATCTTGAATCTTTGAGGATCTCTTGTTCAATTCATTATCGTGGTGAGTTGTTTCTCTAGATTTTTGAAATCTCCGAATAAACACTCTGGATCGCAATTTATATGAATCCAAAGGTTAATTTCTCTAGATTTCGATTCTCTTCTGCGTCAAACTTTTCCGTGATTTTGTAAGTTTGGTATTTCCTTTTTCCTCGTTGGATTCTGAATCTGTCGACGTTAATTTCCTTTAAACCCTAAATAATGTAATCTCTCGATCACATCCTTCCCATTCTCCTTCTTCTTCCTCCTTTTTCTTTGTGAGGTCTAATTTTGGCTATGCGTTTTTTTTTCTGAATTTCGTGTGAATAAATTGGAATCTCTGGACGTAATTATGGAACACCATGGATTATTTTGAAAGATTTCTGAGAAATTCAGTTACTTATCATGTTTCGTGAAGTGGATTAAAGACAGTGTAAATCAAAAATTAGGTTTAAGCCTTCTTTGCTGGTATGATCATCTTTTGATGAGGTTGTGAGTTTTTGAGCTGACAAGACTAGTGTTCAATAATGTCAAATCCCAAATTAACCGAGCTTTGAGTTGATTCCAATATCTGGATTTTGCAACAATTCGAGTGTCAGTTCTGAATTGATAAACATTTATGTTAATTGCAGGTTTTGGTGATTCTCAAGAATTTTGTTCCTGAATCAATGGTTAACTCCATCAAAGGAATCTTCATCTCCTGGTAGATTTTACGTTTCTTGTTGATACTCTAATGAATCGCATCTTTTAACTTCAGTTTTTTTTTTTCTTGTTTCTTTTTTGTTTCCTTCTTCTTGCAGTGATGTTCCCATGGCGCAGTTCATTGCACATTTGAACAATTCATTGCCTTCTTCACAGAGATTCATAATCCAAGTACTGAAACTGGACACTACTTGTATGTTTGTGAAGCCACAAGCTGAGCAGATGATCCTCAGCGAGGTCTCCAAGTTTAGGGACCAACTTTCTTTTGCAAAGCCCGCTTGATCTCTTGTTTTTTCTTCCTCCTTGTTTGTTTACTTGATGTTGATATGGATATCTTAATACAATGTAACATCAAAACATAGTGTTAGAAATCTTCGGTGAAAAACATGGTGTTTTGTCAAGATTAGTATGGAGGATGAGATGAAATGTTTATGTACTGGAACATTTCGGTTCTGAAAAACCGAATTGGTTAAGATGGGATGAAATGTTTATGTACTGGAACATTTCGGTTCTGAAAAACCGAATTGGTTAACATTCATTTTTATGCTTATATATTGTAAAATCTCTATAAATAAATTAATAATCACTATAAATTAATAAATTTTGTTGATCCATCAAATCTATCAAATTAATACAATGTAAAAAAAACATAAAATTTGATGAGATAATAAGATAATAATTATTTTGAAACCCCTATGTAAATATTTAGTCCCAACAAAAGCATAAATTAATAATTATATAAATTTATGCAAATATATGTAAATATAATATTCTAAAATATGACTACTGTGTTTGCTTCTACTTAAGGTTGAAATCTCATTGGATCTAATCTCTCTAATTATTATATCAGGAGCTCTTATTGATGTTTTACGATATACATTCAAAATTTATGATGATTTTTTATGTGATAATTAATTTTCTTACCTGTAAATATTTTTAAATGTATTGTTGTATTATTTTTGATTTTATCATCAATAGTATGGATAGTAGCCATGGTTTTTTTATAAATTATAAACTTATGAACATGTATATTTTTACATGGACAATCCAATATTATATTAAAAACTATTTTATCGTGATAAATATGATTATTAATCATAATTTATATAACGGGATTTGTTAAAATTTTAAAATATAAAATTATTTCAAGGAATTTTTTTAAAATATAAATAGAAAACAAATTTTCTCTATAAATTAATAATTATTCATTTATAGATATATCACAATTTATTAATAAAATATTATAATCCTGGCATTATTAATTTATAGAAGTTTTACTGTATACAACTATTCTTGCTGCACCCCTACTAAACTTTTTTCATACTAGATTATGCATCCACGCTACGCATAGGTATTTTGTTGATAAAATTTATATACAATCAATTATATTTATTAAGATTTAAATTTTATATATTAGTATTCTAATAATATATTAAAAATATTATAATGTTAATCAAATAATTTTTATGTAAATTATGAGATTTTAACGGTTTTGTTTTAAATCTATATACAGTATGTTATATTTCAAAAACATATTATTTTGTCAAATACTTTTAAGTTAATATACTCAAATCAATTACTTTTTTAACAAATTAATCAAATGCTACTTTTTAAACATAGTATTGACATGATGATAAAATATTATACATTCACTTCTTTAAATCAAGAACATAATTTTTTTTTATCATTTTTCACTTTTATTCCAATTATAGATAAGTTTTTTTAAAAACAATTAAAAACAATTTAATTTTAAATTTAATTTTTTTTCTTCTTTTGTTTAACCAATACAAATTTTTATTTTGATATATTAATTCAAAAAACAAACTAATAAATAAAATGTTTGTTTGGAGATTAATAACAAACTTTAAAGTTAAAATCAAATCAATAGTTGAATATGAAATGAATAAAATCATACAAAATTTATGAATTAAATATATTTTTGTTAATTGGTTGTGTAAAATTCTAAATAATTTTTCAATGATTATACGTCATCTCTTCTAACAAGAATGAAAAAAATTTCATCATGTTCATTATTATTATTGTTATATCTGTTTTTTCAATGAATATATATTTTAATGATTTTTTATGATTATATTTAGATTTATCACATTCATCCTCACTTTTTCTAATTATAATTATGTAGGCAAAACTGGTACATTTTAATACATACAAATTTAGAAAAATAAAATAACAAATTGAATAACTGAAAACTAAAAACGTCTACATTAATCTATTGCAATTCCAAATCGAATATACAAAATATAAATTTTTAATTATTTTTCATTAATATATTACATGAGATTATATGAAAATATGTTTTGCATATATTAAAAAAATTTAGATGAATATAAATCATAATTATTATTTAAAATTCTTTTTGAAAAACCTTAAAATTAAGTAATCTAAGCTTGTATAAGTAGCATATATTTTTTTTTGATAAAAAAATTACATTTGTAACTTAAAAGATATTTTAATATTATTTTGTTTTTTTTTGTTAATAGAGATTTCTTTATTTTTTAATTTATTTTCCTAACCACAATATTAGAATTAGAAAAATTTTATAATTTACAATTTTAATATATACAAATAAAATTGAATTTTTAAATGCTGATATGGATGTCTTGATAATAATGTAGATTTAACTGTTATTAATAATAGAAATGTCAGGATTATAATATTTTATTAATTTATTCAAGTTTTTTGAACACGGCTGATATTTGATAGAGTTTCTTTCCATTATGTGGTGTTATTATATATGGTAACATTTTAGAGAAATGCATAATTCCATCATCATAATAATTCTCGAAATGTGCACCCATTTGCATCAAAAATGCAATGGTACTTTAAGTACTTGTTGATCTTAAACTTATTTGTGTAGTACTTGAGAGCTTTTTTGTTTTAATTACAAAATAAATCAATGATTATTTTTCGTAAAGAAAATAAATTCATTATATGCGGCTAAATTTGATGATTACATTATGACGTCGAGAAGCAAGCAAATGGTGTCCACCATGAATGTTTTTTTTTTTCTCCAAGTTCCCGACATTTCTTCTCTTCTTTAGCGAACTAATTTCTTGTAAACCAAAAAACTAATAACAATTTTAATTAAAATGCCTAAATTTCTAGTTTATGCATGCAAAGTGGTACCTTCGATTCATAATTGTCTCTATATATGTATTGACCGTATGGCGTATGGTGACAAACATTCTTCTGTGTAATTTTACTAACACTAGGTGAATACCCACACGTTATGTGCAGGTTTTTCTTTTCAATTTTCTCAAATTTTTTTTATATTTTTATAAAAATTAATATAATCATCACTTATTACTTACTTACTTGTTAATATTTTATTCTACAAAATTTTAAAATATTAATTTAAAATAAATATTAAATATTATTTAATAATTTAAAGTTATATTAAAATTACTAAATGTCATTCAATTTTTTTAATTAGTTATAACATAATTTTTTTTAACATTTACAAAATATTAATTAATAATCAATTAATAAAAAATTAAAATTAATATAATCATCATTTTATTTGTTATTTGTTAGTATTTTATTATAAATAATTTTAAAAAATTAATTTAAAATACATCTTGAATATTATTAAGTAGTTTACAGTTATATAAAAATTAAATACATATCTAATAATATTTTTAATTAGTTATAACATTAATTTTTGTTTAATATTAATATAAATATTAGTTAAGAGTCAATTAATAAAATAAAAATTTCATATTCTTTAAGTGCTTTAAAATTTAATATTAAATTTTATTAATTGAAATTTAATTGACAACTGTCAACCTCTCCAATGCTGATATGTCAAATATATGGAGAAAGTTGAGCAACTTTTATATATAAGATTTTATGTTTTGATTTTTTCAGGAAATTTCGAAGATAGCACTCTGCATGAGTTGGATCCGTATCTGCTTATAGAGTCCTCTATATCTGTAACATATGTGCTCCATTATTAAAGACTAAATTCTTTACAAAAACAAAAAACTTAAGATCCCACTCGAGTCTTAAGTCAAGATTTTTTTTGCTAAAGAGTCTTAAGTCA
The DNA here is from genome assembly GCF_000478725.1 of Eutrema salsugineum. Lineage (NCBI taxonomy): Eukaryota > Viridiplantae > Streptophyta > Magnoliopsida > Brassicales > Brassicaceae > Eutrema > Eutrema salsugineum. The sequence goes on along the minus strand of NW_006256756.1, from coordinate 2,657,311 downwards.
AGATTAATTTGGGTCTTCCTTTTTTTAAAAAAAAAAAACTCACACGGTTCGTCCATCAGTCTTATTAAACAGAAGGCAAACATAAAATATTGGTTTATACATATATAGACTCGATTAAACAAAGAAGACAAAGTCATCGTCGCCTATATATAATTAACTAATACAAAAGCTTGTCACTATTATTTTCAAACGCGTTTAATAGTTTCTTATATAAACACATCTCCATTCTCTTCTTCTCTTCATTATCATTTCACAAAATTTAGTTTTTATTTTCCATTTTAAAACCAGCAGATTTGCAGTATTTGGGAGGAAATGGAATTTGTGAACAGCTCTACATCGAGATATGAGTGTCTCCTCTTTGGTAAAACTTTTCTGTCCAATGTGTCTTTTCTAAATATAGAAAATTTGGAAGCAATTAACAAATTTGAATGATCTATATCTTTATGTTTGTTTCAATAGATTTGGATGATACTCTTTATCCTTTGAGCCCTGGTCTACCTGAAGCATGCGCCAACAACTCATAGGTATGATTTGGATTAATTATAGTGTATGTTCAATATTTCATTTGTAGAAACAAACAAAATTTCCTTAACATCACCAAATTATTCTTGTGCAGAATTCGTAGTTCAGAAGCGTGTAGTAGATGTAGACGAAGTCGTTGAAGTAGACCTACTACTCAAAGAAAATTATGGAACTTCAATGGCTGGAACTTCAATGGCTGGTGTAAAGGTAAATTTTGTTTTTGACAGTGGTGTAAAATCAATATACACTTGGACCACCCTATAAATCATATGAAAATGGTTTATGGTTAATCAAGATTTTGAAATAATGGATTAAATTAATGCAGGCAAATCATGAATTCGACAATGATATGTTCCACAACTATGTTCGTAAGAGATTATACTATGAAAATCTTAAACCGGACCCGATCCTAAGAAATCTCCTCCTTAGTCTACCTTATCGAAAACTGGTATTACTTTCTTTATATTTCCTTAATTAATTCTAGTTGATAAATATACATATTAACAAAATTGTATGGGGTTTTTTTAATAATTTTTTGTTGTTAAGGTGTTCTCGAATGGAGATGAAATTCATGTGACGAAAGCTCTAACAAGACGTTGGTGTAGGATCTCATCCTTCGAGTCCGGCCTACAAAATCTCAATAAAAGCATAGAAAAGCCTATCTTGAAATGGCTGATAAAGGGAAATATTCTTTATGGGCCTCGTAATTAGAAAACATTTGCCTTTCTTATTCTCTGAGAAAATCTTAGCAATCTCTATTAATTTTCTGTTCTTCTAAATCGCATTGTACCCTTTTGAATCATCCATACACATATACTTTGTCATCTTTTACAAGTTTGCTTTCTATTGGTTCCATTAATTGTTTTGATTCAATGATATAACAAAATTATATTTCCAATTATACCCTATAGTAATTCATGGTATGTGAACATCAAACATGCTACCATCAAGCTCAAGACCCACCCACTCATATGATGTCGTTTCCACGACCTCACAAATATTACCACTCCTTCGGGTCTTATCCTAACCAGGATTCGATCCCACATCTCGAATCAACCGATGATCACATACCCGGATTGCATCTAGAGGATCAACTTGAAAACCAAAGCTTCATAGTTCCAATAACGTGACATAAATTCATCCCCAAGTATTAATGTTATGATTAGATTAGACAAAACTTTCTTATCTACTAAATAGTAGTAACTTTGTTATTGATCAGCTGTTTCATTCAATTCCGATTTAATTTATTCAACTTGAGAGTTTTCTCATTCTCTTAATAATTCTACTATTTCACAATTCAGTCATTCCACTATTCTGTTATGCAACTGACATACCAGTTAAACTTTTAAATTTGTCAACAATTCAACTTTTCTAACGGAATTAATTGAATTTCTTCCTATCTGTTTTCATTGTAAATGGTAATTTTTTTTTTTTTGTAAAGTATAATTCCATCATATTTTATTTATCTCGCTGTCTACTCATTTGCATTCTAGCTAAGTGTATGCCGTAATGGTACTAGTAGTATGATAACTTATTTGTCCACCATGAATGCTTTGTTCTCCAAGTTCCTGACCTTTCTTATTAATTCCTCGTAAATCAAAAGCTTAAATTCTATGTTTATGCATGCAAAGCACTATCGTCGCTTCACATGCCTGTCTTTTTTTTCCTCTCACATGCCTGTCTATATCTAATTAATAGAAAAAATGAAAAGAAAATCGAAACTATTGACAATAAATGTTTTCTTGGAAAATGTTGAAACTACGTACAGATCACTTCCCAATTCGTTTGCCTTCGTTTTCCTATAGTTACAAATCACTAGTTTAGTTTTGTTGATTCTTCTTCATCAGTGCTTTTGCAGAATCGCTTCGTACTTATCGTTGTACTGAATTTGTCTTGTAAGCCTAGCTACGTCTCTATGTGGCTATAATATGCTATGGAATGCAAACATAACTAACGTCTTTCTTTGTTATTATGTTGCAGAAAGATTCCGTAACATGGAGAGGGAAGAGAAGAGAAGTCTGGTTAACCAAGTCTTCTCTTGGTCAGTCAAGATATTCTCAACAAACAAATCGTCAAGGAACATATAAGGACAATATCAGACAGGTTTAGGTCTGTTGATGAATACTTTAGGCGTCATATGATTTTAGGCTGGCTCTGTAGATCACGGTGTTCTGAACACCAAACCATTTCAATAATGTATCACTAATGAGAGTTGATAAGAACACAATAGAGCAAATTACGAACCAAAATGCCAATATCTCATTGCTCTCACAAAAGCAGGAAGGCCAAGACGCATCGATGACTTGAACCCACTGGTTCTTGCATATCTATTCTCTGTTAAAGATCAGCTACATTTTTATGTTCCATCCATATCCATTGATGAGAGATCTTCATATCGTTCTGGTGTTTTTCTAATGACTTTAACTACAAACACTCATATCTTGGAACGCTCTACACAACGAGGTGCCAGTTTGAGTCTCATCAAAAGCGTCCTTCAGGCTAATACATGTTCGGAATCAATTCAAAGCTCCAGATCGGAAATTTAGACCAATATGGTTTATTATATAATTAATATCCAATTCTGATAAGTATGAGGTCTTTTGATTTTAACTATAAACATTCGTATCTTGGAACGCTCTGCACAATGGAGGTGCCAGTTTAAGTCTCATCAAAAGCATCCTTCTGGCTAATACATTTTCGGAATCAATTCAAAGCTCCAAATCGAAAATTTAGATAAATATGATCTATTATATAATTAATATCCAATTCCGATTAGTATGAGGTCTTTTGATTTTAACTACAAACACTCGTATTTTGGAACGCTCTACACAACGGAGGTGCTAGTTTGAGTCTCATCAAAAGCATCCTTCAGACTAATACCTGTTGGGAATCAATTCAAAACTCACATCAGAAGTTTAGACCAATATAATCTAATATATAATTAATATCCAATTCCAATTAGTATGAGGTTTTTTGGAAAATGGTCCAATCAAATTCGTGTGGGTTTTGCTAATTGTGCGCAAAGCGAATAATATCATACTAATTAGAGTTGGACATGGACTTAGAAAAGTCCAATAAATGGTATCAGAACTCAGGTTAAAAAAAAATGGACCTGGAAAAGTGGATTGGGCTAAATGTTCGTTGTGAGAGGAGAAATCTTCAAGGTGACCTTGCGATTAAGAAGTACAAGATGGGTACTAGGTATCTCTGTAAGTTGGAAACCAAAAATTATGTGGTTTTTGGTTCGAGGATGAGATTGTTGGGAATCAATCCAAAGCTCCACACTGAAAGTGTAGAACAATATGGTTTAATATATAAATAATATTTAACTCCAATTAGTATGAAGTCTTTTGAGAAAGAGCTCAAAATCAAATCCGTACAGATTTTACCAGTTAAGTATAAAACTAATATTATATTAATTAGAAGAATTAGACATGAATTTAAAAAAGTCCAATAATACCAAGATATATAATAAAAGAAACATTTTCCTCAGTCTTTAGGATATAGTATTTGCTAACGTACAAGTTATAAAAATTGATTGACCGAATTATATACGAAAAAAGACAAGATTTATCTTTTCAAGAGAAGGAGATTATATTAGTATTATATTTTTTCTCTTTTCATAATTTTTATTTTATTGAGTTTTTCTATAATAATGTTTTTGACGGAGTAATACTCAATACATAATCCATTTTGGATTGATGGTTAGTCAAGGGAGAGTACGTATATATAAAAAGTTGGATGGTTATCCATTTTAATATAATATTGTTTTTTACTTCTACCGACTTTGCTTTTACCGACTGTATTATTTGAGTCTTTTCTTTCCTCTGTAAATACGTGTAAGTGAATGTAAGAAAGTAAAATGAGTTAGCTCTTCCCTTTTTCATTTACTCGCACTACACTTTCACCTTCCTCATCACATCTCTTGCTTCTCTCATCAACAAATTCTATAAATCTAGGAGTATACTAATAAAACACCTTCGTATACTGTTGTACTATATATAGTCTTATAACTGAAAGCATAATCACTGTAATATAGTTTTTCTTCATTTAGCTTTTGCTTTTTTCCATAAGCTCCAGAAGCATAGTCACGGTAAGTTAATGGTTTATGTAAAACAATATTTTTCTTTATATGTTAAAGTACTTATAAGTTCTTCTATCATCATTTTGTTTATGTTTACCTCCTTTTTTTGGAAAAAATCCATGGTTATGGATCTTTTTCTTTATGGATTGTACTAACATTAACCGAAAATATAATTAGTAATAGTTTTTTTTTTTAAAAAAAAAATATATATATATATAAATATATATAATTAGTAATAGTTTACCTTTTTCACAGCTTAAATGAACAAATCTACTTTTCATAAACAAAACTATACATGTAATATTTGTTTTTTTATCATAGATTATCTTTTTATGTTCGTACTATACAGTATATTGTTCTGATAAAAACTGTTTTTTTTTTATATAATGATGTATGCTAAAAAGGTTTCTGAATCCGCCCCTGATTAGGCCGTAATGGTAATTTAGTTTTAAAACTTATTTCTCCACCTCGAATGCTTTGTTCTCCAAATTCCGATCTTTCTTCTTAATTCCTTCCTTCAGTGAACTCATTTCTCGCAAACCAATATAATACAACTAATAACTACTACTTGAAAAATAAAAAACTAATGATTACTACTAGTAATTAAAAAGCTTAAATTCTAGCTTAATGGCATGCAATGTGCTATCGTCGCTTCACATTCCTGTCTATAGAAAAAAAAAACTAAAAAGAAAATCGAAATCTATTGACAATAATTGTTTTCTCGGAAATTGTTGAAATTACAGATCACTTCCCAATTCTGGTTTGGCGTTTTCCTTTAAGTAGAACAAACTGAAAGTTCGGATTTTTCTTCGTCTTCATTTCGTCTTGTTTATTCTTTCTTCATCAGTGTTTTTTTGTAGAATTGCTTCATACCTATTATTCTATTGAGTTTGCCTTGTAAGTCAAGTTACGTCTCTATGTGGCTATAACCTGCTATAAAATGCAAACATAACTAACGTCTTTCTTTGTTATTATGTGGCAGAAAGATTCAGTAACATGGAGAGGGAAGAGAAGAGAAGTCTGGTTAACCAAGTCTTCTCTTGGTCAATCAAAGATATTCTGAACAAAGACATCTTCAAAGAACATATAATGACAATACCAGATAGTTTTTGGTCCGTTGATGAATACCTTAAGTGCTTCGTTCCTCATATACTAGAGGAGACACGAACAGAGTTGTTCTCAAGTTTGGAATCTTTGTATAAATCTCCCGTCTTGATCATACGTTCCATGGAGGCAAGGTCAATAAGATTACCAAGTAGAACGTCGACCAATTTCAATGTATCACTGATGAGAGTGAATACCAAAGGAAATAGAGCGAATTACGAGCCGAAATGCGGAGATCTCATTGCTCTCACAAAAGTAGGAAGGCCAACAAGCGTTAGTGACTTGAACCCACTGGTTCTTGCATATGTATTCTCTGTTGAAGATGAGCTACATTTCTCTGTTCGTTCGTCTAAATCCATATCCATTGATGAGAGGTTTTCTTTTCGTTCCGGTGTATTTTTAATGACTTTAACAACAAACACTCGTATATGGAAGGCTTTGCACCACGAAAGTGCCAATTTGAGTCTCATCAAGAGCGTCCTTCAGGCTAATGCCACGGTATGTAATAAAATGAACATTGGTCTTTAGTATTTTAGTGCCCTAAGTTTTTGTTTTTAGGTATCTTGGAATGATGTGTGTTTTAGAGCTATGACTCTTGAGTTTAAAAACCTATTTCATAGATCAAGAAAACAACGTTAACTGTCTAAAGTAGTATTTATATTTTGACGATGTAAAACAGATTATAAAAAGGGTTCATTTTTCTCATTGGCCTTGGGATTATTCTTGTATTTCAGGATACAGAGCACTCTGTTTCTTCTAGGAATTGGGGAAATGATGTATTGGATATAATACATTCAGAGAACTTGAACTCTTCTCAAGAATCTGCAATTTTGAGTTGCTTGGAGACAAGGAACCATTGTGACAAGACTAGTGTGAGACTGATATGGGGACCGCCTGGTACCGGCAAAACAAAGACGGTGGCTACTCTTCTCTTTGCTCTTCTCAGACTAAGTTGCAAAACAGTTGTGTGCGCTCCTACAAACACGGCCGTGGTAGAAGTTGCATCGAGGCTCTTGGCGTTGTTGAAGCTATCTTCTTCATCAGAACATTCTACTTACGGGTTTGGGAATATTGTCTTAGCCGGAAACCGAGTCAGAATGGGGATAGACAACAGGAATGATGATCTACTTAATGTGTTTCTTGATCATCGCATCAGTAAATTAAGTGAACTGTCATCTTCGATGTCTGGATGGGAACGGATTTTGATGTCATTCATAGATTTTCTTGAGAAGGCGGAGTCTAACTACAAGAAACATCTCTTGTTAATTGAAAGAAGGGAGAAAGAAAAAGGTGAAAACAATACAAATATTCTTGTATCATTTGGAGAGTTTGTAAAGAAAATGTTTTATGGCTTTAGTGAAAAGCTGGATCAGAAGGAAGAAGAAGGTAAGAAGGAAGAAAAGATTCTTACATTTGGAGAGTTTGTAAAGGAAAAGTTTGGTAGCTTAAGTGAAGATTTAGAGAAGTTTATGGACCATCTGGTGGATATGTACACACATCTGCCCAAGTGTTTTATATCATCTAATGATGTGAAGAGAATGATCATAGCCCGTCAAGCTCTTCATCATGCTAGAGATTTCTTGCAGGAGAACTCTTCCAAACAGGATTTTGAGATCAGAAGCTTCATATTGGATTGCCTTCAGCCTCTAAGAATGCTTCCAAATCGTTTCAAGATTCCAAACTTGTTGGAAAACGAGGATGGAAAGAGATTTTGCCTGCAAAATGCACACATAAACTTCTGCACTGCCTCGGGTGCCTCGGAAATGACCGAGGAAAGGACAGGATCCATAGAGCTACTTGTAGTTGACGAGGCAGCTCAACTTAAAGAATGTGAATCAGTTGCTCCATTGCAACTTCACGGCTTGCGCAATGTTGTTCTAATAGGGGATGAGTTTCAGCTACCAGCAATGGTGCAAAGCGAGGTATTGTCATTTTGCAAAAAATATTTATAGTTTAATTTGAGAATGCAAACGTAGAAAATTGCGGTTTGAAACGTAGTCGTTGTAATCCATGCAGGTATGTGATAAAGCAAAATATGGGAGAAGCTTGTTTGAGAGATTGGTTTTGCTTGGCCACAAAAAGCATTTGCTTAATGTTCAATACCGTATGCATCCCTCTATAAGTCTTTTCCCAAACATGGAGTTTTATGGTGGGAAGATCTCTGATGCTGCCATTGTTAAAGAAAGAAGCTATAAAAAACGGTTTCTTCAGGGAAACATGTTTGGTTCTTACTCATTTATCAACGTGGGACTTGGGAAAGAAGAGTTTGATGATGGACATAGTCCCAAGAACATGGTTGAAGTTGCTGTGATTTCTGAAATCATATCCAATCTTTTCAAAGGTATATATGATTAACCAAATACTGATCTCAGTTATATATATGATCTCAGTTAAATATTGTTTTTGAAACAGTGTCAAGTGAGACGAAGACTAAGATAAGTGTTGGGGTTATTTCACCGTATAAAGGTCAAATTAGAGCAATCCAAGAAAGTGTCGGAGATAAGTACGGTTCCTTATCAGATGAGCTTTTCACTTTGAATGTTCGGTCGGTTGATGGGTTTCAAGGAGGAGAAGAAGACGTTATTATCATATCAACCGTAAGAAGCAACGGTAACGGAAAAATAGGGTTTCTCAGTAATCGTCAAAGAGCAAACGTAGCACTCACTCGTGCAAGGCACTGTCTATGGGTGATTGGGAACGGGACAACTCTGTCTCTGAGTGGTTCCATTTGGACAAAGCTTATAAGGGACTCGAAGAGACGTGAATGTTTCTATAATGCTGTTGATGACAAGAATCTAAGAGATGCCATGAATGATGCTTTGCTCAAGGTCGACATGTCTGATGTGTATTCGAGTTTTCGATCAGGAGAGAGAGACAAAACGCTAGGTGATGAAAGCTCTGTGTGGTTGTCAACTTTGTTATCCTATGGTTCCACTCTATTGTCTTCTCAAGTTTTTGTGCTATTTTAGTATTTTTGTAATGGGTATTAGTATCTCAAATCATATTAGTAACTAATTATAGATATACAACTTGCTGAACAAAATTCATTTGTGCTTTTAATGGTATTTTAAGCTGAAAAACTTACAATAATTTGCTTATTATATATGCGTAAATCATCGTAAACAAATGATGTAATTGACAGACAGTGTACGAAACTAGTTTCTCTAGTTAAAAACTTAACTTTTACAAGACTTGACTTTATTACTATACTACAATAGTTTTTTCTTCTTTTTCTGAAAATCTTATTTCATTGAAAACTTGAAAAAAAAAGGATCTACACTTACTTCTTTTTCTCCCTTCATTGTGTTTCACTTGAGCTATTTCTTGGTGGGAATTTGGTTTAGAGCCTTGAGGGCATACCTCCAGCGACGACCAAAGTTTCTCCGGTGATGTAAGAAGAATCATCTGATGCCAAGAAAGCCGCCGCGGCAGCCATGTCTCCGGTTGTTCCCAACCTGTTAAGCAGAGTCTTCTCTTCGATGCTTTCCCTCTAAGCACACAACAAGTGTTAATCCATCACTCTGATAATACAATCATAACCTCCATATTAACAGTTTCAATCTTAGTATCATTACCACTTGGGAGTTTCCGGTGATGAAAGAAGCAAAGTGTGTTGGCACAAAACCGGGAGCAACCGCGTTTACACGTGTGTCTGGACTCATCTCGGCAGCAAGTGCCTGGGACAAATGGTGTTCAATGTCTTCATCATCATCACCATTCAAGTCATGAGATGGAGACAGTAGATAAATGGGTTACCTTGGTTAGTCCGAGAAGAGCAGTCTTAGTGACTCCATACATAGCCATTGATCCTTGTGGTTGAAATCCAGCAATGGAAGTTATGAAGATAACCGAAGAGCCCTTCTCTAGATGAGGAGCGATATCCTGGTAAATTGAAACACAGAGAATGAGTCAAGATCGAGTTTGCATTATCTATCGAGGCCATGGAAAGACAAAGCTAACATTTTGTATCCTTAAGCTTTAACCTGAAGGAGAAGTATAGATGATTTGACATTGATTTCCCAAAGCTTGTCAAGAACAGCTTCTTTGCTCGACAAGATTGGGTCTGTAGATGGATTAGCAGCGGCGTTACAGATAACGATATCTATCTTCCCATATTTCTGAAACCAAACAGAGAAAGACAATTGTAATGCAAGCACGTAACCAAGAAACAAAAACAAGCAACTTCTTGTTTATGACAGAGAATCGCTCTCGAGTTTTAGCAAATGTCTTTACAGTAAGATTTAGCATTGAACCAAAAGCTCATAAGATCTTCTCTTTACCTGGACAGTCTTTTCGACAAGATTCCGGCGATGTTGAGCATTGGAAACATGACAGACGATTCCATATGCATCAATTCCTTTGGATTTGAGTTTTTCTACTGCCTCCTCAACATTTTCCTACACAGATAATCACAACATTGTAGTCAAGAATGGTTGGCTAAACAAAGCTACGAGTTTCCATAAAAGCAACAAAAACTGCTTCTCTGATCAAATCAAAGGATTTCTAAACCTCAATTCAAAATACAAACAGCAAAAATCTACCAAAATAAGAAGCAAATTCCTAAGAGAAAAAACAGTGAGATTACTATGATTCACTTCACCAGAAACATATAGAAACTCCAAAATCGAAAAAAAAATCATCATCGATTTGTGGTATTATAGCAAACATGTAACAAATCAAATCCAGTATTTCAACAATTACTCTGGCTACAGTAAAATTGCAAAAAAAAAAAAAAAACAACAACAAAAATATGAATATCCTCAATAACAAAAGCTACATAAGGAAGCAAAAATACAAAGATCCACCACTAAGAAGGTCGAGAAAATCTTAAATTCATCATTTTAAGTCAAAATCCGAAATACGAAAGAAACTAGTGAGGGAGATCGAGAAAACCTGCTTGCGGGAAGAAACGACGACGGAAGCGCCTTCGAGGCCGAGACGCTCAATGATACCGAAGCCAATCCCTTGCGTCGAAGCCGTCACAATCGCTACCTTGCCTTCCAGTCTTCTCGGCATCTTCTTCTCCATTTCTACTTCCTTTTTTACTTCTTCGACAGATTTTTCCTTCTTTTTTTTTTTTTTGTCTGTCGCTCTCTTTCTCTCTCTCTATAATTACGTTTGAAGCGTTTTAACCCAATAAATAGCGTTTAACACACTAATCATGTTGAGTTTAATATTTTACTTTTACCGTATTACTGCACTAATCGCATATGGACTCAACTCAACCATAAAAACGAGTTTTTAATATTTAAATACAACACGAGCAAGACTTTGAACTTATTGATATGAACATGTGGATCCTAAGGGATTTCAAGTGAGCGAATGGAAAGGAGGATGCCAAAAGATAAAATGGAAAATCAATCTACTAAAATTCAGTAAAACACAAGACATTGATCCAAACATTTTAACATGTTCTACAGACTCACGAACTCTCAAGCTTCAAATTAATCATAGGGATTTCTGAATTTCTTCAGGAGATCTGGAATGTCATAACCAAGCATATCGTCCACCGCTTGAATCATCTTCGGCTTCAATTTCTCGAATTTGTCAATGTTATAGCCTCCCAATACTTCTCTAAAATGCTCCACACTTGGAAAATCTCCAGCAGGAAGATGATACTCTTGTTGCACCTGTTTTTTTTAACATATGTTAAATTCTTAAAATACTAAATCAAGAATTTCATTATCTGAAACTAATACTGAATGTGGTATAAAAATATGAATTATGGCTCAATTTGTAACCACTATAGGCTACACATGATGCAATTAGTCTTAAGTTTTGGCCGAAGTGATTTGGTTACTAACCTTAGCAAATTCTTCTTGGAGATTGTCCATGAGACGTTGCTGAGCTTTGGATTTACCCATCATTGCTGGCATTTCCTTCTTAAGGTGGCTCATTATGTATGCATTGATCTTTGCAGCTCTGGCTCGCTTCACAAACTCGTTAATCTGCAAAGAATCACACACAAAAAAATGGCCATGAATCTTTTTCCAACTTCAAAAGTTCTGAACAGAGATTTTTCTTACAGACAGTTTTTGCTAACTGTGACTCATCAGAATCATACCTTCCTGTCACATGCTTTCTTGGGTATAACCATTAAATCAGCTAGAAGATCATTTTGCTCTTTCTCAAAGAGTTCTTTTCCAATCGGTCCAACTGCTGCTTCGTTTATGGGCTTGTCATTGAAGGACCTGTACAAGTTTACACAAGAACAAATCAATTAACCGTGTAACCATACTAAATCAAATTAACGATTCGTGTTGTATTCGAAAGCATACCCAACATAGACCCGTACAACCTCTGGTGTGTTCAGAACTTTACCAAGTGACCACATCAAAGCTCCATACACTCTCATTAGCTATATTAAACAAAGTTTTGGATCAGCTCAACAAAGGGTAAAAAAAGTTAAGCTTATGAATGTGAGAACATGAATGGGAAGGAAACGGATATTTACTTGTTGAGTATCGACTAGGTCAGCTTTGTTTAAGACAACACGTATCTTGTCTTCGTTACCACGCAAAGATGTTATAACCCGCTTGAATTCATCGCTGATGTCAAGCTTGTGGGGATCAAAGAGAAGGAGAATCATATCACATTTAGATGCAAACCATGAGATGACACCAGTGAAGTCATAGCTTCTTTGCATCCTTTGTTTCTCTCCTGAAAGAACTCCAGGAGTGTCTACAAGAGTAATTTGGTCCAAGACCTACACACGCAGGAAGACAAAACCTCATGTAATCCATCTGAAGAAATGATCAAGAAAAGAGAGAGAGAGAGAGAGGATAAGGAGGTACATAATACTCACCGGATGAGGCATCTGAGAACACTCGAACTTTGATAGGAAAGCACCTCCAAAACTTGTTAACCCATTAAATGGCATGTCAGCTTGAACAGCCATGGTATTTCCAGGTATGGTCCTCTCATCTGGTCCGCTCTATAAGAAAATGAAATCACAATATTTATCCGAAATGAGTACAAAAGGTAACTAGCAATCTTTCAACGAAGACACATCGACATACGGCATACCATTGCAACCACAAACCTATCTGTTGTTGGCTCTGGACCGATGTGAGCTCCTGATAACAAGAGACAATGATACAATCAGATCATAACTGAAGGTTTCTAGTATTGCTAAAAGTTGAAGAAAACGGAGCAAGTTACCTGGATATTCACATCCGAGCAAGTGTTTTATAAAAGTTGTTTTTCCGGTGGAATATTGACCCAAAAGCATTACCATGGGTTTGGCATCAAAATCGCTATTAGTCTGCATATATCAAAAGAACAAACTGAGTTTCATTTCCCTTGGTGATATAGATATAAGTTCTTAACTCTTAACCGAAAAACGGAATAAACAAAACCACAGTATTGTTTCTGAAAATAAGTTCACTCACCAGTGCTGGTGATGCAAAATCATTGAAACGATATGTGACCTCCAAAGGCTTTAGCTTTTCAGCATACAGTCTTTTCAAGCCATCAACGATTGTCACCACATTTACCTGTGGCTGGATATGAGAAGCGGTAGAAATAGTTGTTAGATCACACGACTCCATATTTGGAAGATTAACATTTGCGGCAATAAAACATCTAGTATCCAACCTTTATAACAGATTTTGATTTGAACCAGGGAACTTTTGCTGTGACTTGTGGCTGGGTAACTACTGCAAATTTAGCCAGCAAATCAGAATAACTATTACACAACGGAAAAACAGTCATGAATGAAAATATTGCAGTAAATAACAATGTTGTTTTACCATTGTCTTCATCATCTGTGTAAGGGTTTGATGATTTCTGCTTCTGTAAGCAAAAACACATGATAATTATTAGATTAAGATCATGTAAGATTCAAACAACAAAATGAGATAAGAAAGAGCCTTACAGATACAATATTTTCCAGTCCTTCCAACACTGGGGGTTCCACACTTTTCATGTCAACTATAATATTGGATACAGATTAGCCAATTTCTAACAACAAAATCCAACCCAATTGCTATATCTAAGAACCATTGTTCTTACTTGATTTCAAATTTTAAGATATACAAAATTTATCCTATGTTGTTCACTTACCCGAACCTTTCAATAGATCTGGAGTGACTTCATGTCCCTCCTGTGCCAATGAGACGAGCTGAGCAACAAAATAGTCAGATGAGTATAAGACTCATAAGATTTTCAATTGACTCATTAAGATAAGTAATTTTCGACACAAATCATACCTTCATCGCAGTGATGAATTCCGCCAAACCGAGAAACCCCTGCCGCTTCGAATCAGAAACTGCCCAAACCTTATAAACAGAATCCAACGAATTCCAATCAGCACTAGATTCTTCATTCTACACTTCATGTTCTTTTACAAGATTTCGAGTTATATATCGCCAGAGACAACGTTCCATGGATTCATGAAATCATCAAATCAATCCTTAAAACTAAATTAGCATATATTACACGAAAATCGTGGATTCGTGTGAATAATAACCTGTTTGAGTTCCTGGCGAGAAAGCTTTGACATCGCGAAGAACTTTGTAGCATCGTTCCCGGAAACACGACCGTCTCCATCTGAATTTCAGAGAAGCGAAACCAAAATCAGAACAGTATAATAACTACGCGAGTCTAGTAAATCAAACTGAAAAGGGGAAAGACATTGAAACCTGAATCGGCGATGTTGAACCATTCCTTGTAGATCTTCTGATGCTCTTTCAAACAAGTACCGATCGAGATCGCTGAAGACGTCTCCATTACTGAGAAGAAGATGCTTATCGAAGAGAGAGAAAGTGAGAGAGAGGGGAGTTTCTGAAATTTGAAATGGAGACTAATTGTTGAGAGAGACAGAGAGAGGATATATTTCCAAAAAGGGGATTTTAACTGGTTTGGCGCTTGTCGAACGGAAACGTTACGTTTTCTTAATCCCTTTTGAACGGACGACACGCTGTGTATCGCCTGAAGCTCAAAACAACGTGAAGGTTGATTTATTTAGCTAATTAACGAGATTATCATTCTATTGCAGTTTAATGGATATCAGTTTTTTTTTTTGGTTTTCAACAGACAAGCACGGAATAAACGGCTGTGATTTGGTATCCGAAACTCGCCAGATATCTCATCTTCGTCTTTAAATTTGAAAACTAGAATAGAAGCGCCACTTTGTAAAATTCCAGCTCAGCATATCGTTGAACAGTGAGTAAATGGGGCATTCGGTCCGATTTAAAAGAATTTGTTTTCATCCCAATTTTTTTTCTTAAAGACTTGTCTGATGCCGAGATATGGTTTACTTTTGGGTTTTGTGAAAAAAACCCATCAACTTTAATTTTTTTTTGTAAGAATGACGCTGACCTTTTAAAAATGCAGGTCAATACCTCCACCTCCAAAGTCAGCCGCAATACAGTCTACGCGTGTATTGATGACGTAGCATTATGATATCGTTTTGAAAAACAAAGAAAAAATGTGTTTTACTTGTGTTAAAACGATATGCTGTTTGTGAAGTTGTTGTTTTTAATCAAGAAAACGACATAATTTGTATGCTATCGTGAAACACTTAAATCTATTTAGGTCTTTCAAAAATTAGAGTTTGCATAAAATCGATTTATGGATAATCGAATTGAGTAGAAATTCGATTTGACAAAGTTTGGAAAGGGTTAACACGAGTGGTAATCGATTTAACATCAACAGTGACATCAAAGCTTAACCCAATTCGAAACCCAAAATACCTAAACAGAGACAATTGAATCCCAAAAACTCAATTCATTTCCTTACCGGATCTGTAGAGTGTTGGATTTGTTCTTCCTCAACTCAATTTGCTCCCAAACTATAAACTATAATTTATCTTTCTTCCCCAAATCGATTTGCATTCGAAACTAAGACAAATGAATTTGTCGATTTAATACATGTGGCTCATCTTGTATCAAAAATGACACGATGTTTTCAGTTCTCCGTAATTCAAAACGCAAAGTTTACTCATCAATACACGTGTGGGCTGTATTGCGGCTGACTTTGGAGGTGGGGGTATTGACCTGCATTTTCAAAAGGTCAGCGTCATTCTTGCAAAAAAAATAAAGTTGATGGGTTTTTTTGTACAAAACCCTTTAATTTTTCTTTGAAATAGATATGGTTTTCAAACCAAAAATATTTGCACTAAAATTCAAAAATATACACTCAATCAATTTGTCAAAAAAAAAAACATACAATATCAAAGTTGTTATCAGAGCATAGCATGCAAGAACTGACAACTAAATATAATTTAAAGTACAAAAAAATAACTGAAAAAATAGTATTTTAATTGTACATTAACAGAACGCATTATATCCAGAGATATTTTTTTGTTTGTATAAGCATATAAACAAACAATATATCCAAAGTGAAATTTTAGTATAATCGTCATATGCAAAAATATGTGTTTAGAATTCAACATAATAAGAATAATAAATCAACATTCATAATTCATCCTATAGCTTTTTGAGAATAAGTGTTTACTTGTATATAAAATTTTAAAATTCAAAAAAAAAATAATAGTATAACTTATAACTTGTTAGCTAAAATAATTAAAGCACCAAAATAACTAACTCATATAAATAAATAAATAACGCACCTAAATAACAATAACAAAGGTAAGAAAAAAAAGCTAAAAATTCAAAATGACTAAATAGCATAATACATTGACTTTGAATTTATAAATTCTCGACTTCTTACCTAAAAACATAGGATAAATTTTTAAGAAAAAAATGAAGTAACATAATATTAGAGTTTTTTTCTATATAAATACATAAAGATTTGTTGTAAAAAAAAATACATAAAGATCTAGAGGAAACATATCACTGAATCCAAATATATATATATATATATATATATATATAATAGCATGTTCAGGTAAAAGCATCTTTTCAAACACAAAGATTTGAATCAGATGAAACTAATTTTAAGAGACGAAATTGGTCTCATTTGGGTCTAAGTCTCTTTTTTTTTCTAGATTCTTGTACCTGAACATACCATCAAATGGTAAAAAAATTACAATATCAATTGGTTTCCAGCTTAACGTAATGACCCGATCATTAAGTATTGCATCTTTTGATTTCAAGGGGAGATAAGGATGACGTGCATGCAAACTTACTTTATTAACACAGATAATTAGAATGTTAAAGATGAGGTTTATAGTGAGTCTGTGAGTGGTAATGCAAAGTTTATTTTTACATTTTTGCATTTTTTCTTGAATTTCTTCTTTAATAATTTTATGAATTTGTTTTTCTCTAACAAATTTATCCATTTTCCAAAAGAACAAAGCCAGAAGTTCATTCTTTCACAGAAATTTTAATTTTTAACCATGTAAAATACAAACCTATGTAAACAGATATTTTATTCGTTGAGAGAGAAAGTATTTTTTTTTTAAAAAGGAATGAAGTTAGAATCCATGCAAGTTTGGATCTATTAGTTGTAAGTCACTAAAACTAAATTCTTTCACAGAAGTTTTAACTTTTAACCATGTAAAATACAAACCTACGTGAATGGATATTTTAATCATTGAAAGAGAAGGTACTAATTTTTTTATAATAAAGTAATGAAGTTAGAATCCATACAAGCTTGGATCTATTAGTTGTAAGTCACTAAATTCTTTCACAGAAGTTTTAACTTTTAACCATGTAAAATACAAACCTATGTGAATGGATATTTTACTCGTTGAGAGAGAGGGTATTTTTTTTAAAAAATGAATGAAGTTAAAATCCATGCAAGCTTGGATTTATTAGTTGTAAGTTACTAAAATGACTTACTCGTCACCAACTATATGTATGTAAAATGATGGAGTAAAGTAGAGACAATAACTATATGTATGTAAAACGATGGTGTGAAGTAGAGACAAAAATTATTGCCATAAAAAAGCATTCGCTACCACACATCTAATGACATTATAGTAAGTTAGACTGATTCTAGATAAGAGGTTTGGCTGATACCGATTTGAGTCTTCAGCAGCCGTGAACACGGCAGGCTTGAGGTTAAATATTGCTCCCGCCAATCGTTGTTTTGACTCGATGATAAACTAACTCTTAAGAGAATTTCAGCAAACATGAATTATTTGTGCGAAATTAGTTCGTGGATTCCTAATGGACATGCCACTGAACTTTTCCTCTACTTATATTTACACTCAGTTTCTTTATTGAATAATTTCATAGATGACTAGAAATTTAGCCTTCTATTTACAATCAAAAGATAAAAAGCCAACATTGAAAATGCATACCGAAGCTTTTCAGAAAAAAACTAAAGGGATTTTTTAATACATACTAACAAATTCAATTCAATTTCACAGTGAAGTGTCCTTAGTATAAATAAAATGGATTGCACATTTTCACTAGCATTTTAAACCAGATTAATAGAAAAGTTAAAAGCTATGCTAGTCTTTGTAGGAATTTTAAGGAGGAAATATCATTTTAGATTTGGAAGAGGATATGTAAATGTAAAAGTAACACTAAGAGGGTTACTTCCTCAAGCCTCTTTCAAAAGATCATTAGTTTTTTTTTGGGTTAAAACCATTAGTTAGATTTATGTTCAGAAAAGAAAATATACTTGCTGGAATATCCCCTTTAATCAATTACACTAAACATGAAGTAAAAGATATTTGAAAAGAAGAAATACTTCCTCATATATGATCCTAAGTTCCCAACGTGGGCAGATATATCTAAGAGACAATATATGTTTACATCATGGAAATTGTTTTGATTAAAAAAACAATATCATCGCAATTGAAAATGTGAATATCTTGTGAAAAATAAATCAAGTACCGTTCCGTATTGCTTTTGTATTATTTTGTATTTTTACGTTTTTTCATCTTTGATTCTGCATAAAATTTTTCAAATTTTTTTTCTTGGTTTGATAGAACAGATTCAGGATTTTTGTTTTTTCTGATTCAAACTCTTTCCGATCTGCCAATTCTTTATTTAGATATCTCTATATTATTATTTAAATAGATACCTTAAAAAAAAAACTTTTATATTGTAAATGATTACATGAAATATCATTACATATAATAAAGAATAATTAAAATAGAAAAAAATAATTATTTTTTAAAACTATTAAAAAATATAGAAAGTCTGTGTTTGTCATTTAATAGAGTATATTTATTATTTAATTTTTAAATATAAAGATATGATATTTTTATTTTTCAAATAATATTATTTAATATATTCAATTAAAAAAACTTGAGAAAATATTTTTTCTCAAATTTTCAAATGTGAAAAATCAAAATTAAAAGTTATGATATGAACCCATTACTATAATCTGCTATATTTTACATTATCATATTTAAATTTTTTAAAACTATTTTATCAAAATTTTAATTGAGAAAAATAATTTATTTTCAAAAAAATTCATGGTAGAATGAGACTCATTAAACAGTGCATATTAGAATTTGTATTTGTAAAATTATATTTATATCGAGTGAAAATGGGTTAAGTAAACGGTTTAATCTGATATAAACGAGTTATGATTCTAATTTTTGAACATCTACAAAAACAAATATTACAATTCAAAATATTAGCTTTTAAAAATAGGTGGTATACTCAATTTATTAAATATTATAATTTGTCAATGGATTAAATAAATAACTTATTAAGATTTGTCAACAGGGTAAATAAACAGTTTATTTCATTATAATCCTACATAACTAAAATTTATAAGTAAAAATTTTAAAATAATTTTTAAAATAATATTTAAAACATTATAATCTCACGTATCATGCAATACGCAGGTTAATTCCTAGTATATACACTAAAACATGAATAATCATTAGAAAAGATATTGAAATTAACTAGAAAAGAATATTTTTAATATCAGACCAGTCGAATTCTATATTTGTTTCTCAATATAAAAACTAAATATATCGCAACTAACTAGAAGATAATAATTTTAATATCAGACCAATTATTTTGCACTATAGTCCTTACTATTTATCATTATTAAATAAAATTATGAAATTTTTATAAATAACTATAACACACATTTTAAAAATATTACAAACAAGATTAATAAATAAAAATTAGTATAAAATTAAATATACTTATCAAAAAAATAAAAACACACCAACTAAATTATACATTACAAATCACATACCAAATTACTCAATAAAACTATTACCATCAAAGTATTTTGAAATAATAAAAAAAAAATTAGAATTTATTTAATGTTTTATGGACAAACAAAGTTTATAAGAATGGAAAAATGCCAAAAAAACTCTCAACTTACAACATTTAGCCAAAAAAAACTACCAACTACTCAGTAAACAAAATAAATCTTTAACTTTCATTGAATAATCCGTTTAATCCTCAATTTTTTGTTGACCAAGCCATTTTAGACCCAACATTAGTCAAAATTTATAGTTGACTAACAATAAAAATATAATGGCTCCCTAAATAAAAATTTGGGGGTTTTTTATGAATACAAAGTTTAGGATTATTTTGATAAATAAAAAGTTAGAGATTTTTTTGGTTTTTTATCAAAAAGTGATTATTTCCAAATTTTTGGATTAATATAATGGAAAATAATATGGATAATAAAATATTAACAATTAAAAAATATATTTCGTCAGTTGAAAGAAATTACTGATATGAAAAATGAAATCTTTGTTTTCTTTATCACCTAAACATATTTTAAACATAGTATTAAATTGAAATTAGCATTTTTTAAATAAAACCGATTTCTAATAAAGGTAATCAAAATATGATTTTTATTCATAATTACTAAATTTAAATTTTTCGTAAAAAATAATTTCAGCATTTTATTTCTAAAAACATCCCCAACTTTTACTAAACGAGTCATTATAGTTCTATTGTTAGTCAATTATAACTGTTGACTAACGTTGGATCTAAAATGGCTTGGTCAAAAAAAGTTAGGGATTAGATAGTTTAGTCAACGAAACTTGAAAAAGTTGGTGATTTTTTTAGCTGAAAGTTGTGAATTGAGGTTTTTTGGATATTTTTCCTCTAATATAACTGATTTAACTTACAATCAGTCTGAATTAGCGTGGTCGAGATTAAACTAAAAAATCAATAAAAATTGAAGATTAAAATTGTCTAAGTATTTTAGGCTTTTTTAGCTGGAATTTTTAAATTCATAGTTCTTTGGCATTTTTCTCTTTAAAGTTTTTAAATAAATTAATTAATTGTTTTTATATTTATTATGGCTTGATTGGTTACCAATATTATTGTGGCAAATCATTTTTACTACAGGGTCTGGACTCCGGAGCAACTTAAGTCGAACAACGTTCATCTTATATTGGACTTTATTATTCTGTATTTTATTTTTGACTTTTTATTGATCTTTTATTTTTTTTTTCTTTGTATCTCAGCAATGTTTAGATTATACTAGCTAATGCGGTTTGCATTGTAATAATTTTTCAACAATATGAACTAGCTCAATCATGTTTTTTAGAGTGTTTATATTCTACTTTAGTACTTAAGTTTTAGTAACAACACTGCGTAATTGAAAAATGGTAGAACATATATTTTTAATTTATAAAATAGCTTAAAATTTTTGAATAAAAGTTAAAAATGACAAAATAGAAATTATCTAAAATGAATTTTAGTATAATTTTAATTAAGCTTGTATCATACATTATTAATGTATTGGAAAAAAACTGAAAGACATAAAAAGAAAATAAATAGACAAAAAATAGTATAATATAAGCAAAATCTATGCAAAACAGGAATAAAACATATGCAAAACTTAATAAAAAATAATAATATATTATCATGGATTTTCTTACTGTCATAGTTATATAGCAAGATAACATAACAAACAACAACCAACAACGAGACTAATAACTTTAATTTTGTAATAAAAATATAGGAACGAGCTGTTTTCTATATATGTTTTCTTTACCCCACAATCGAACTGAAACCAAACACAAACCAAAATAAAATGCAGTTTATCAGAGACCCTATTTTCCAATGTCCAAAACACCCAAATTTTGAAAAACTCTATATGGAACACAAGCTACCATGAATGTTTGGCACCCACATATAGAAGGATTTGACGAGTTTAGTTTGTGTCAAATCTGGCTCACATCGGGTTCTTATAACAAATGACGTCAACATGTTTTTTTTTAGTTAAAGACGTCAACATGTTTTTTTTCACTAGTTTCTGTTTGTTCTAAATTCATATCTAATCAAATATGTATAATTTGTTTTAGTCATAGGTATACCCGAACTTATATCATGACTACCAGTCGACGGTATGTTTCAATTCCAAATATTACTAACTAAATAATAGTAACAGTTAAAATTATTATTATTATAAGAAAATTTCAAGACTGCTTAGTGTCTAATACGGTCTGTGTACCTTTTGGATTTTTTACTCCTATAGTCATAAACATTGACATAAATGTTTTCTAACCAATAAATAAACAAATATAAATATAGGATCAAAAGCTCGAGAGTTAGTGGCTAGGTGTAATCCTTGACTCGTAGGATATTGGCCGGCCTTTCTTTTCACCTACAAACCGATTACGCAGAAAAAATAGAGTAGAGCAGCGAGATCGTTAACAAGCACCTTTCTGATCGGGACATTACCACACATATGGGATCGGGTTATTTTCCCGATAGCGACTTAGGAAAAGTTGCATATAGCTTATCAAAAAGAAAAGTTGCATATAGTTTATCAAAAAGAAAAGTTGCATATATGCATAACCTCACAGTAGCATTGTCTTAAAGTAATTTCCAGCCACTCCAAGACCTCGTGGTAGGAGCAACTTACCTATACTACTGCACCAAGAAGTTGAACAACACTACTTACCTATACGTCAAACGCAGTTTATGTTCTATCGGACTCGATTATTATGTATTTTACTTTCGGCATGCATTTTGTTGCTTTTTTAGTTTTTTTATGTAATATTAATAAAATAATATATTTTTAATTTATATTTTAAAATAAATTCGAAATTTTACATTTGAATCTAGTTTTGTTATAGATTTCATTTAATAAAGATTATATTATTATTAAAAACTATAAAATAAATTATTATTATATTTTTACAATAATAATAAATTTGATATTAATTTAGATTTAGTTAAAATATTCAAATTTAAATAATATTTTCAATGACAAAGATAAAAATAATATATTATTTTATATTTTTATAAATAAGTCTAAATTTTTTAATACTCAAACTTAAAAATATATAAAATATATAAATAATATGAATGAACGGGATATAATTATGTTTTAATAATTATGGTTCTTTTCAGATTAATATAAATAGACATATTATAATGACGTTAATCGTTGTACTTTCGGATTAATATGAACGGATATGTTAGAATAATGTTTTTCTAATCGCGGTTATATATACTAGAAAAAAATAAACCAATAGAAATAATTATATATAAACAAAAGAAAAATATATATATATATATATATCACTTATTAGAAAATTATATCTAAGCAAACACAAAAACATAAATTATATTATAAAATTTGATAAATTAGAAATAGTTCTCGTGCAGATGCATAAGATAGAATTTAGTAAAACCTTATATTGTAAGTTATAAAGTGTTTTTTGGAGATGCTAGAAATTCAGTTTTTTTAATCTCCATATTATAAACATCTTTATATCTGTCCGAAGATTATGAGTGAAAGATGAAAACATTATTCAACAATCTAATGCAATTTCTATTTTTTTGTCAGTTTAGAATCCCTTGGAGTATCTATTTGATGGTATTAAAAAAAATTAACGATTTGGAGTGCCATAAAATGACAAATAATTTAACGAATTAACAGTTTTAGAGTTTTTAGAGAACACCACCCCAAAGCCACTACGCAATACCTAGTAACATTCGGGATGGTTAAATGTAGAAAAAAAGGATGTGATATCTTTTTCATCAAGTGTATTAATTGGTTTTGTTTGAAATGTTGTATATAAAGCTTATTAACATATATAAGATCATATGACCAAAGATGAAGTGTAATTATGTATATCTAATATATCCAAAGATATAGTCAAATTTATGTATGTTGTACGTTGTAATAGCTATGTTATATGAATTACGAAAGAAGTTAACAAAAAAAAAATGAATTACGATAAGCTCACAAAACCGCAATCATACATTCACCCCACCAAACATATAAAAAGTATATCAGTGTTACTTTTACACAACCAATAAACATGAGTTGGATACATATAAATAACCCAAAAGAAAGTCAAACATTGATATACGTTTATCTAGAGACGATCAACCAAAAAAATACATGTTATATCGCCATTGTGGAAAAATTATCGCGGACACTAACCTTGTCCTGTGTTGTGAGAGAAACCAATACACGATTCCGTTTTCATGTTATGTTCACTGCCAAAAACCAAAAACATGAAGAGAGTGTTTTTGGTTATGTACAGACCAGAAATAGTGATGAAATGAGATTATAGAATCAGCATATTACCGATTGTCTTTTTGAGTAGCCATAGTAGAAGAGCAAGCTCGATGCTGAAGATCATCCGCAACCAAGTTTTGTCCACCAAGAATCCGTAAACAGTGATCCCGGCTTTGTTGTTCTCTAGATAGGTCACTATATATATACAAGAAGAAACCAAAATAGTTAAGGCCAAAAACATTTCTTCCAAATTTCATCGTCTAAATCAAGAATTTTCTTTACCTAAAGCTTGACGTTTCTGAAAAGAAATGGCACGGGCATGGATTGGATGTATCGTGGTATTGTCAAGATCACTGTCTCCTTCTCCTTCTTCATCATCATCAGATGATTGAACAACATTACGACGACGAGACAAAATCTGGAAATGTTGTCTTGAAGTCGGAAATCTAGGAGTTTCTCCATCATGATCAAGACCATCAAACGTGTCTAAAGTTGCGCAAACGTTCCATTTCGTGGCAATGCTCGTCACAGAATGAGCTTTGTGAGTCATCTGTGTTGCACTTTTCAAGCATATGAAAAGCCCTGACACCAAACTTATGGAACATAACTGTCAACAAAAAAAAAAAACAGAGACATTGTTCAAGACACAGATTTCACCTTTGTCAAGTTTAAACATGTAATGACAAAGAACAAAGATTGAACATTTCCTTTACCGCGAGCTCGCCAGCTTCATAGATATGAAAGGGAACACTAGCTCTAATGGTGGTAAGCAACGCCATGAACTGAGTGGCAGTGACGAAAAACAACGACAATAGAATGAACCGCCTGAAACGGTGGCTAACAATCTTTAGTTCACGTCGGATTTTCAAATGCTCGGCGAGCGTGGAAGTGAAATCAGTGATCTCGGAGGCGAAGCAGAGTGCGAAGTCGTCGAGGCGGAGGATCTGGAGGTGGCAGATGATTTGGTAGACGATACAAGCGATGATGAAGAGTGATGTACGGTATAGCCAAGAAGAGAGCTGGAGTGTGCAAGCTAAGACATGGCTCAGTATTGGGTTGAAAATGTAAGGGATTTGGTTTGAGCCAGAAGCATACCACCAGATGCGATAGATGGCTTGAAGCGTTAGCGATGGGAGGACGAAGATAGCCAATAGCTTCATTGATCTCTGCAACAAGAAACAGAGGAGAGATACATGAAAGAAAGATGAGTAGTTTGAGCAAAAGCTGATTTTTTTTTTTTGTGAAATTCAAAAGCTCATAAAATGTAATAATATTCATAAAACAAAATAAAATCATTCAAAATGTTTGTTTCTCAATTTGAACATTTTTATATAGCCTTATAGATAATCTGAAAAATAAATGTTTTAGCCGTAAAAATGTTTTTTGAAGTATATGGAATTATGGATTTAAAGATAAATATCTGTATGCAATTATGCATATTTGCATTTTTATAAAAAACTTCATAGTAAATGTACTGATATTTTGCCATATTCTACTATCTAAGGATCAAGATCATTTCACTAATTACCAATTAGACCCCAAAAATTGAACAAGATTATAAATTCTAATCTTGAAAATCGGTTACTATACTAAAATTAGAAGTATATGGATCAAATTTAGTTTTACCTGGATTTCGGATTCGTATCCGATCCTAACTTTCTCGCTGACGTCTTTGAGCTTATCGAGGAACAAGAGCTTTCGGATACCGTACTTCTTAGACCAATCCGAGAGGCTAACGAACGAGATTCCGGCGAAGATCGACAGCGAAAGCTGCACCAAGGCGTCGTATGGACGGTGGTGTTGGAAATCGCATTCGGCGCAGGTTAGCACGAAGTGGGAGATCATTGGGACGATGACGGCGAGGAGGAAGAAGACGGACCATGAGAGGATAGTTTTAACGCGATTCGATTGGTCAAACCAGAGGAGGAGTTTCGGGAACGAGAATTTGGTCGCTGGTGACTCCGGCGGTTTGTGGATCGGGTCGGGTTGTTTCCCGGAGTTGAGACATTCTCCGGATCGGAGCTTCGATGATTCTTCCATCGGAAGGGCAATTTCGGAATTTTCAGATAATCTTGCGGAGTTTTGGACTTTGGATATTTTAAATCACAGTCCAAATTTAAGGGGAAAGCTAAAATACAATTTCTAGATTTTGTGAGCAACCTGTACGATGAATTTTTTTAAAATTAATATTCAAAAATGTATTATCTATATAGAAAGCCGGCCGTGTAATTTCTTTACCTGGGAAAGAAAAAATATGAAGCAAAATGTAAAAATATTTCGAATTTTTATGTTTAGTCATGTTTTTCTAAAAGATTGAAAATTTTTTTTAAAAAAATTTACCAAAATATCTTTAACAACGGATTTCAATTTTTATCTCCTTTCTAAGAAAATTCACCAAAAGCTATTGAATTTTTTTTAATAATTTGTATGTATCTCACATTGACTATTCATGACTATGTGTCCTAACTTATACGTAACTAGTTAGACGATAAAAACATCCAACAGTTGTTTAAAAGTTTAAAACAGTTTATAAAATGATTGATTTGTTTATGGTAATCAAGGAATCCAACTTTTCCTGTTGACATTTCATTATAGACAAAACACGTCTCCTCTCATTTCCATTTTTTTAATAAAACCCAGCCCCAGCACATGGAATTGTTTTGTTTATGAAAATTCTGATGATATTTGTGCTTTTAATTATGCCTGTCAATGTCGGGGAAAGAAAATCGAGATTAAGAAGCATACTGATTGACTTCGATCGGTGGTAAATTGATAATAGTACTAATATCCAGTTCCAGTGTAATGAAAATTGATAGTAATACTAATAAAAGTGTGATATTTTGTAAACAACAAATTTCACATTTTTTGAAACCGAAGGAGTATAAAAATGTAACATGTTAACTTATAAGATTATGCCACATGCTAAATAATTCAAATTACTATAGTCTTGAAATACTAATGAAGTAACAATCAGTATTTTAGTTAGATGTTTTAAAACTATTCATTAATGTTTGAGACAAATGCATTATTGGCTCTAATGAAATTTCTTTATATATATATTAAAAAAATTAGTATAGTAGTGCATGCAGATATTAAAATTTACTTTAACCGAAGAAAATTTCTTTTGAAAGAATATGGAATTAGTTAATTACTTTACTCACTTGGATCGGTGTCTCGGTGGTGGTTATATGCAAAATATAAGTACTATAAAAGCAAAAAATAAGTAATATTATATAAGAAAAAGAAATGATACCTTCAGTTTAATATATCTACACAAAAAGCGATGATTGGTAGTTATTCCATGACCAATTATACTAAGCATAACAGCATGACGGGATCTAAAAAAAAAAATTTACATTTTAATGGTTGTTCTAATAGGTAGATCTATTTTAGTTTAAACATCTATGATTTACAAGAAAAGATAAGGAAAATTAAAGTGAAATGAAAGACTACAACATATCACCAGATAAACGAGACATTCAAAACCTCATAGATGAGCTGTAAATAAGTAGCAGTTTCACTGATCTCTAGCAAATTAAATAATCTACCAAATCATATATATTTTGCACTCAGATGCATCCACTCAGATGCATCTATCGTGTTTGTGTTCGGCCGGATAATCTAGAGTCTAGAGACGATGTCGGTGGTGATGAGGTGGGTGAGGAATGAAATGGTCTTATCATCCTAAAACACTGAATCGCGAGGTGGTGCAAACTGTTGGCACTGGTTAGGTCCCGTTGCCAACTGTTATGCGAGACCCGATCGAGAAACATGTTATTATCTTCAACGAAGACCAGTACGTCCAAGAAATCATCGAAATATCTTTTGACAAAACTAAGCTAGAGTAATAAAATATGAATCAAATATATATATGAATAAATTATAATATTTTGAATCAATTCTAATTCCGAAAAATGAATTATAATTCTAATTCCTCAAAGTTATTTTTTAATCAAATATTTAATGAAGTATCACCAGAAATGCCTGGTATTTAGCAATATATGTAAGTTTCAGTCACAAAACTCGACAATAACCTATTCACCGAGTTGTGTTATAGACTAGCTATAGCTTTTTACAGTGCTTTGTATGCATTGCTTGAGCTCGTCTTTGATTAATTCAGAGTTTGGAAAACTTAAGGCAATGTTTAATTTAATATAATTAGTGTGTTTATGTTAGTTTGGAAAATGATGAATCTGAGGCTGATCTAGTGCACTATGATTCTTTTCTTTTCTTCTATTATTATAGTGTAACCTTAGTTGGTTAACATGAACTTGGTCAATACGATGATTCTTATCATTGATAGTTTTCTTTGGTAAATTAGTAGCAGTTTCATTGACACGCTGCCGTTTTGAGCTGTTAGCAATTTGTTCGGTAGTCAAGAAACTACAGCGTTTTTGGAAAACTCTGACTCTTCTGGAGGGTTTGCGCTAATAGTCTCTTCGTTTAATCTTGTCAACAAAGGGAACAAACAAACAATAAAGAGTAGAAGTTTGGTGGTTAATTTGATTTTAATTATTTATTGTGAGAAGAATATTCTTTATGATCCTTTATTCGTTTTCTTCCCCAAGAATCTATAACCTTCTGAATCTCTTTCTCTAAAACTCAAAAATATTTTTCACTTTCTAGGAAAATCTCCATCGAAAGCTCTCTTCATTTCCGTTACCATGACGTTGGAGAGTTACGACGGCGATGTTCACATCGTACCACAATCGGAGAACTCACTGCCGACGGCGATCGATACCGAGAAAGAGAGAGGCGGTGAGCTTTTCGTGCCTCCACTTAACTTCGCTATGGTGGACAATGGAATTTTCCGTTCAGGTTTCCCTGAACCGGTTAGTTTCAGCTTCCTACAGTCTTTGCGACTCCGATCCATCATGTAATTTCTCTAATTTTCATTCCCTTAATCCTCGATTTCGATGGGTAACTAGGTCAGCTTCGTCGTCTTAGTTAGAAAATCGTAATTAGTCGCTAATCACTACGAAGAGATACGAGCTAGGGTTTATAGAGCTTTTTGCTACTGTTCTAGCATCAAGCACTAGAGATTGGATCTTAGAAGAAACTCACACGTGTTTTGAGATGTGTGAAATGGTAAACAAATAAATAAAATCCACGGTGTTAGTCTCTAATCACTTGATTAATTTTTCGGTTTATGTTGACTTGGTATTGGTCTTAGATATCTGTGCCCTGAGCCGTATCCAGAGGTGAATAGAGAATTTGCAAAATCAAATGGGATCCAAGTGTTTCAATTTGGAATTGAAAGATGCAAGGTGAGGTTTTGATGATATGATTTAATTGGTTTAATTGGTTTTTGCTCTCGTTACTTCGCTTCCATGATATGATTTCATACTTAGCTTAAGTGCAAATGCTTATCGATTTGAATCATGTTCTTAGTTGCATACTTTGAGGTTATATTGTTGCTACAATTACTCATCCCCAAGATCTCTCATAATTATGGGAATGATTAGTCTTCCTCAATGTTAATCTTTAACTCTTGAATCTCAAAATGAAGTGAAATGAATATGTCTGCGTCTTCTAGGTTGTTGCTTATGTCATGAAACTTGTGTTTAGTTATGTCCATAACATAAACTGTGGTGGTTCAATGATTTTCTTTGTTTTCAGGAACCTTTTGTTAATATACCGGACGAGGTAATCCGAGAGGCATTACAAGTACTCCTAGGTAACCTCTCCAAAACCTCATTTCATTGAGCCTAATGTTTTGATCATCGATCTAAACCATATTTAATCTTGAGTTCTTTTTGCCTTTTTTTTTGTTTACCAGATACAGATAATCATCCTGTCTTAATCCATTGCAAAAGTGGGAAGGTAAAATGAAATCTCTTTCTTCTGATAAACCCTAGCCATGATCTTGTCGAAAGAAAGCTAATATCTTCTCCCTTGGTTTCAGCATCGGACTGGATGTCTTGTAGGTTGTGTGAGGAAGATACAGAGATGGTGTTTGTCTTCTATCTTCGATGAGTACCAAAGATTTGCAGCTTCGAAAGCTAGAATCTCAGACCAGAGGTTCATGGAGCTTTTTGACATCTCCAATCTAAGGCATTCACAACTTACCTTCTCATGTTCCAAGAGGTTTACTCATTGATTACGGGAAAGTGAAGGCAAAACGTTCAACTTTCTTTGTTGAATTATATAGTTTTTTTTTTTTGGTTAGATGAAAAATGAAATATGTTTATCAGTCAATAAAAAAGGATCCTTTTTATTCCAAAGTATATAAATAAAAAACGTAAGGGATCTGATGGTACGAGACGCTCCTTTTAAATCCTATCATGTAGAACACACAAGTTTGTCATAAATTTTTCTATTGTCTTTTGTATTCAGCTTGAATATTCATAACATAAAGGCAAATTGAGCAAATACTCAAACGAAAAACAATCAGAAATTAGAATCTTTTATATCCAACAAATTGGCCAATCACAACTGAAGCTTACCAAAGAGAGAAATGATTAGAATGTAGATTTAAAATTTTTAAAAGTGTAACGTAGTCTGTGCTGAATTAAATATTTATAGGGATATATCCAAAAATTAATATAATATCCAATCGTAATTCGGAAGAAACTGAAAAGCTTTTTAAACCCCTGCGAAACACGAATTTTTAAACAGTCCCTCTCTCTCTTTTTCTCTCGCTATTGGATTCTTATATGGTGGAGGTTTCTTTCGAGTTACATTCTTATTTATTTATCTCGTAGTATTTTTCTGTCAAAAAAATTTCCTTGAGCGTCTGTATCTGAGTCGAGAATGAGTGAACTCGGTCTCGATACCAGTCAGGCTACACCTCAGACAACGACATTTCTCGATTTGCTCCGGGGCCAGATGGACGGCCTTGATCGAACCAGGAGAAGAAAACGGACTCTCAAGGAACGGCTAGGATTCAAAAATATCGGATGCTGTGGGCCCACCTGGGGTCTCCGATTAACCAATAACACTCGCGCAAGAGAAGTAGACCAACCATACGAAACCGGACTCGATTCCGGTTCGGATCATGTGACGGGTCCGTTAAACTCCGGTATGAACCTCGCGACGGCGTTAGCGGCGGAGAGACATTACAGAAGAGACCCAACTGAGGAAGCAGCGTCTGGAAGTTTGACGCCGTTAAGGGTTTCGTTGATGAGATTGCTGGAGGAAACGGCGGAGAGAGTAGTCGGCGAAGGGAAGGAAACGGAGAGATTAACGGCGTCGTCGGTTAGAGGTAATGATTCGGTGTGTTGCGTGTGCATGGGAAGGAAGAAAGGCGCGGCGTTTATCCCATGTGGACACACTTTTTGCAGAGTCTGCTCTCGAGAGGTGTGGCTTAATCGGGGATCGTGTCCCCTCTGTAACTGTCCGATCATCGCGATCCTTGACATTTATTGAATCATTTGAATCCTACGGCTGGTAGAAGTCCGTTGCACGTGACTTGAGTGATTGTGGTGCCTAGAGATTCACGAGTGTTACAATACGAAATTTAATTACGTTGTCTATGTTTCCCTTATTGGAAATTGGAATATTATTGAAGATCAAAAGTATACGTAATTACGTATGTTACCTTTTTATCATTTTATAAGATTTTTGGGTTAAAAATGCCAAAACAAAGAAACTATAAATGTTTTAATTTTCTATTTAAAAAGTATATTTAATATTTAATTAAAAACAAATCAGTCAATAACAATATAACAAATACAAATGGTCTAGTATTAATGAGTATAATTGTCATTATTTCTCCATGTTAACTGACTTAGAGATTCATTGACTACAGTAAGTTTCAATGTGTATGCTTATTTTTAGTTTTGTTTCTAACTTCTAACTCTTAAACCTTTTTCAAACTAACTACTATTAATTATAATTTGGATTTCATATCAATAAAGGTTTTTCTTGATCCTTTTTTCAACAAATTTATCGTTTACATGATTAAATGTTACAAAGCGATAGAACAAACAAAAAAGCATCTCAAGTGATGAGGTTTTAAACAGATGAAGTTTTAAAAGCATTGGTGATAGTCCTTCTTCCTCCTTCATTCTTGATAGTTAGGTTCTTTTCATATCTATAAAAAATTTTCTTGATCCTTTTTCAATAAATCTATCGTTTACAGGATCAAATGTTACAAAGAGATAGAACAGCAAAAAAAAACGTCTCAAGTGATGAGGTTTTAAACAGATGAAGTCTTAAACAGATGAAATCTTGAAATGGCTGGTGGCAGTGCTTCTTCCTCCTTTTGATAGTAAGATCTTTTTCCAGATAACAACTCCGGGACTCGTCATGCTGTCGAGAATCCCTCTGCTGCTATTGTAGACGTCTCAGGCTGAGCGAGCATAATTCTTATGTTCTTCCTTTAAAGATACATCATACTCTTTTTGAATTCTGAATCACCAGTTATCAAGAGAAAGACTGTTGGAAAAGCGCAAGGGTGAGGCTTTTGGATGAGGTTGTGATGGGCTTTGCCATAGAGATGTCTCGTGATCTTGAGATCAGTCGACTCTGGTTTAACTAGATAAAGACCCACATCTGTTATCATTTTATCACAATCCGATCTAGCCAAATTATTACAATCCTGGCACAAGAAATATCGTTCAGGAGCATAGCAGAACTTTGTAAAGGCTGACATGTGATTAATTGGAAATGGAAACTCTGTCCCATAGAAGATAACAAAATCCACAGTGTAATCTTCATTAACAGGCCTTAGAACTTTGTTCAGAGCTTTGTTAATCTGATATCTGAGATAATAGTCTGTTGGTGTTGGATTTCCGTTGAGATCCCAAAGCAGCTCCACTCTAACTTTACCTGATCGACTCGACATGGTTTTTATGCTCATATTTTGTGTACAAATATCGTGACAAGCTCTAGGTATTCATAGGAGAAAGAGATTCATACACTAGTAGATTGAGTTTTTTTTTATAAAAAACTGGTGAGTTGACTAATGGTCGTGGAATATACTTATTATTTTTTGGTAGCTATGTTTATTGTATTTATATGCTGGTGAGTTTTGTATGATCATATACATATATGAGATGAAAAGATCGTTACTTTTGCATTTTTATTCACTCATTGACATATTAACATACTTTATTTAAATTATAATTAGTTTTATACAGAAAAATTATATATATGGGATTACTAGACTATCCATGGTATATATATATTTTTTTATAAAGAACCTTAGACTGTCAATAGTGTATTATTAATATATTTGTCTCTTTTTTTTTTTTGATAAAAGGCATTAAATTGTTCATACTATTTAATTGTTTTAAAAGTATGTCTATCCCATTGCTATTTAGTATCTACCATTAGTCAGGATTTGGGGACAACCAATTGAAACATTGGCCTTTAACCCCCTTTTTTTGACATTATACATGAATATTTTAGCTTTCAAATTACAAAAAAAAATATTAATAGTTCTTTTAAATTGTTTACAGCCTTCAAATTCTCACTTCTCAGATCCGGCTTTACCATAGTTAGTCATATTGATATGCTAGATTGGAAACATAGCAAAAAACAAGAAACAAGATGTTATAAAATATATTGGATTATACATTTAGAAATAGCTTTTTCCCCAAGCTTCTTAGTTGTTAAGTATTCATCTTCCCTAGATATTTATCTCTTTTGGATCACTTTGTTCTCAAGTTCCTATAACTTTGTCTCCAAGCTTCTTCACTATATATAAGTGAGCTTGGCTTTGTAAATGTAATAACATAATCTTGTGAAAGAAATAACAAGAGATGTTTGATGTTGTTCTTCATTCTTTGATGTTGTTCTTCATTCTTTAACTCTCTCTCTAAGTCTCTTTTTTATAGTGTTCATATATACGAACATCTTTCCAAAATTGTATTTCACAACACAAGATAGTTAATATAGACACAAATAAATCAATAGTAGCTGATGTTTTCTCAAAACTTTTTGTAAATTTCTTTGAGATAAATAATCTTTGATGTGATATTCCAAATGTGACTCTGAACTATTCACATGGCCCATTTTAACAAGTCACACATAACCGAATATATACAATCTCAAACAACCATGAAACTGATGTTTGCATATGTCCCAGTATAAATTTCTCGATTTTGAAATCTTGAGTAATAAAAAAAAGTGGGATACTGTATTTCCATGATTGAATTTTATATTTATATGAACTTTGTAATGTGTCAAAAAGTAGTTTGTCGTTTTATTCGAAGCGATATAATAGGTTACAATCATACAAGTAAATTTAGCATATATCATGATTATGATTCCCATCCACACAAATCACCAACATATAAACGAAGGGAAGAGTTATTGGAAGTTGGATTTATAAGAATTTTTGTTGATTTTAAAAGTCATAAAATTTGTCAAATTTTCAAGAGTTTTGTTGGATTTGTAAAATTTGGAGAGAGATTTGTAGATTTAAATAATCCACAAAATATTTTTTTATATTACATACTTTGACAATCCAAAGGATATAGGTAGTATTTTGAGAATCATGATTTATGATTAAATTATAAAGAATCATTATCCTAATAACACTAAATTATAGCAAAATCATAAAATCATTCAAATGCAAACTTTTTGAATAACAAGAAATTTTATTAGATTATAAAAATCACAATAACAATGAATTTTTATAATCTGTAAACGAATAACAGTAAAATCTATTAAGAATGTAAAAAACCACAAACAAATAATTATAGAATCTTAAATTCTGAAAAATTTCATAAAGCAACCTCCCAATAACACCCCCGATTATTTTTATACAAAAACGAACTTACTATAAATTTTTGAAACCAAACCAAAAAAAAGTTTTGGTTCGAATTCATATGCATTTTCCAAACACTGAAAAATCTGAAAGGGACTTAATTATATACCGAAGGTTTGACAATACAGTATGAAATTTTGTGACCGGTTGAACATATTTGATACAAAACTAGTTATACAAATAGACATTTTTGGCTAATGAACGGACATAAAATTCAGTAATTCACTATATAGACTCATTAAATAGATATTACTAGTTAGGTAGTAACATGCGCTCTCCACAGACTTAAACCTTTTTGGAAATTTTACTTAAACTTTGTTTTTAAAATCATAAAATTAAAAAAAAACTAGTTTTAGTGTAAGTCGTTACATTATTATAGTGGTAAAGTAGTAAGATTAAATAAAAAAAAATAATAATAATATTTTTTTTTGATATAATCATGGTTGACTCTAAAATGAGGATTATTGTTTATAAAAAAATAAAATCATGAACCATTTGATTATATTATTCCGAAAAAATATTTGACAGCTGCAATAGTATGAGTTTTTATTTTTTAAAGTTCAGTGTGTAACATAACATATATCTATTCTAAACATTTTAAAAAATAAGATAAAATTATATAAATGATATAATAGTAATAAATCTGGTAAGCTGATCCTATTTTCAAAAAAATTCCTAAGAAGTTCTTTAAGATTGACACCTCAGCATAATACTCATGTAAATAATATATGAAACAAATATATTTTTTTAAGTGTTTTTATTAATAAATAATATAAGATTGTGATTCTATCGCCGTATCGTTGAAGTGTGAAAACGCCAAACGCAATAATTCACAGTGATTAGATATATTTAACATATTATAACAAATCTCGACCATCCACAAAATAACATCATAATAAAACGGTCAAAGGCATAGTACATACACTTCCGAAGCTGCTAGATCCATCATGCCATTCGCATGGCGTTTCTCAAACCAAACAAATTCTTCCGCACACAAATATTAAGAAAAAATTTTCAAATATTAATCATTAAAATGGAATTAACAATTAAAAATTTAAAAAGTTACCACAGAATTTTTTTTTGGATTTTCATAAAGTCGGAATTTAGGTCAATAACCAAAAATAATCCTCGCTCACACGAGGCCAACTTGACTCTTTAACGGTTAATCGATTATCTTAGCTATTCACGTGTCAAT
Source organism: Eutrema salsugineum (assembly GCF_000478725.1). NCBI lineage: Eukaryota > Viridiplantae > Streptophyta > Magnoliopsida > Brassicales > Brassicaceae > Eutrema > Eutrema salsugineum. The sequence goes on along the minus strand of NW_006256756.1, from coordinate 2,621,359 downwards.
AATTGTTACATCCATGAGTTAAAATTCAAAAGGTCATTCTTCAATGTTTTAAATTATCATCGTTGTGTGATGAAAAACATGCTAAAAAATTGATGGTTTTGTTTTGGAAGAAAACTCTCAAGCTAGTAAAATTTTGCAAGCAAATCGAAAATTAGCATCTATCTCTGCCACCAGTAAAACTACATTGCAGTATGCTTGCAGAAGACGCTATCAAAAAAAAACTAGAAGGTTGAAAAAAAATATTGTTGTAAAAAACATAAATATAAAATTTTAATTTTATAAGTCCCATAAAAATATTTTTAGATAAATACGAAGCAATAAAACTCTAACGGTGAATGAAAAATTCGAAGAAAATGGAGATGAAGAAAACAACGAAGAGCATTTGATTGCACAGGAGATGCTCTCAGTGTTCCCCAATTCTACATACATTAGGAGAGGGGTTAACTCCTCATTACGTAGGGTTAGTATCAAAACTCAACACTGTTTCAAAGTTATATGTATATATGATTAATTTCTGTTTTTTTTTAAAAGTTTTTTACCGTTTAAACGTGTTTATGCATGTATGGATCTGGCATGCGCAGATCATAACAGTAACAAAAAAAGGGGGGGGGGGGGGGGAGGGGGTGTAGTGTACATCTCTCATTCTCGCTCATACAACAACTTACATATGGAAACGGTCCGTCTTATATTCCTCCTCTTGTTATATTGGGTTTATATCCGAGTTTAGACCTCTTGTGTCATATCTTTGCATTCTTGTTTGGTTTGCAGATGTTTGTAGATAGCATCGTTATCATAAGCTTGCTACATTTAGGGTTTTAAACCTCATCACACGGGTGGATTCACCAGTATCAGCTTAATCTGTCTTTGTATACACATAACTTTGGTTTGCATATATGTAATTGCTCATTTGCTTTTTTTTATTATTTTTTTTTTTTTGTCTTACAGAATCATGCAAATCCCACGAGCCGCGCGCCTCTATCCGCACGTTCATATGCATGGTTTTAAAACTCCGGCCAGTGATGGCACAGCCAGGTCAAAAACTAAATAATTAATGCTTTATTCATACTGTTTAACACAAAACTTTGTATCTCATAATGTCATGTATATTTTGTTATTTTCATATTTCTTTTTCAGAATGATAGAATCACTCTCTATTCCCCTAGGTCCCTCTTTCCCCTGGAAGGAGTCTTGCATGGTTCGAGTACCAAAAGGATCTTATTTTTTTCTGACAACATCGGTAATAAACTTGCCTCACCCACTTTTTCATCTCTTAGTTTTTTGTCTGACTATATAAATAATAAAAAATCTTTAACTTATATTTATATACTTGGATCGATGCACTCGTGTTCAGTTTCTGCTTTGAGCAAGCAGTTGCAGGAGAAAGTTCAAGTGTTCGCACACAAACACTGCAGGTTAGGTTAGGGGTACTTGTCAAATCTTTTGCTTTTGCTGACTTTTTGATGTGTCTTTTTGCATCAACGAAAATATATGGAGATGTAGCATTTAACAAATATCGTGATTATGATTTCCATTTGCACAAATTACCAACGAATAAACGAATTAATAGTTTTTTCCAAAACCAAATCAAACTGAATATAAATGTTTTTATATCAAACCAAATAAAACTTTGGTTCCAATTCATATGCATTATCTAGACCCTAAATAATCTAAAACGAATTTATTTAACCTAATGTCAAGTAGTATGAAATTTCATGACCGGTTGAACATATTGGATACAAACTAGTTTTTGCATTCGAATGTGTCTTTTTGGTTACCGAATGCCCATAAAATTCACTATCTAGACGACTAGACACATTAATCAAATTCTATTTTCGATCTATCTCTATATCGTTATTCTCAAACGCCAAACGCAGTAAGTGACAGCGACTAGAAACGCTGTCTAGACCGTCCACAAAACCGACGATCGAACATCACAAAAAACGGCCAAAAAGCATAGTACACTTCCGAAGCATCTAGATCCATCATGCCATTTGCATGGCGTTTCCCAAACCAAACAAATTATCCCCACACAAATATCGGGACAATAATTCCAAATATTACAAAACTTTTATGGAATAAAAACAATTAAAATGTTACCACAGAAATTTATGAATTTTCATAAAGTCGGGATTTCAGGTCAATAATCCTCGCTTCACACGAGGCCAAGTCGATTCTTTGACGGTTATGTTAACCATTCACGTGTCAATACCGTAGCTTAGTTCATCTGCTATATCGAAATACCAATATTATCCCTTAGGTGTCTTCGTCTTGTTTGATCAATTTTTAGCAAATGGAGGGTATATATGTCATTCAACATCCACGCTCAACGATTATAAAACACGACTTGGAATTTCCCATTTCGTGAGGTTCGAGCTTGTTTCTCTGGATCGATACAAAAATGGCGACAGTGCCTTTGTTCAGTCAATTTCCCTGCAAAACCCTAATTCCAAGCTCATCGAGTTCTAAATCCCAGTCGAAATCTCCAATTCTAGTGCCCATAAATTCAATCAATCGGCGATCGGAGGTCGGAATCGCTGTTCATCGGCCGGATTTCAAGGTCCGAGCCACCGACGTCGATGACGAGTGGGGTACTGATGCGGCGGAGAGAGGATCGAACGTATCGGTGGCGGAGAAATCAGCAGAAGAAGCCATCGAATCAGTGGAGGAGACGGAGCGGCTAAAGAGACTGCTTGTGGATTCTCTGTACGGAACCGATCGAGGTTTGAGCGCATCGAGCGAGACGAGAGCTGAGATCAGCGAATTCATCACGCAGCTCGAGTCTAAGAACCCTAATCCAGCCCCGAACGAAGCTCTGTTTCTCCTCAACGGCAAATGGATCCTCGCGTAAGTAATATATCCTTCGATTGTGGATTGCTTTTCATTTTTCCGGTGAATTTTTTCCCGGTGGATTCCGATTTACTCGTCTTCCCTTGCTTTGACTTAGATAGTGAAGCATCCTGTGTGTTTTGGTTATTCGATTCAATTAATCGATTTGTGATACTAAAACGAGAGATTTTGAAAGATCTGATTCGATTTAGTTAAGACTAGTCGGAACAAACTGTCAATTAGCGGATTAGGAAAAAAAACGGTGAATTCTTATGTCTTCCGGGAAAATTCAGATATTTTTTGGGGAAAATGAAAATGAGTCTTTTGTTTAAGAATTAAGAACTTATCTTCAATGGTTACTATCTCGTGCAGGTACACATCGTTCGTGGGTCTGTTCCCATTGCTCTCACGCAGAATCTCACCGTTGGTTAAAGTGGATGAGATCTCACAAACCATTGATTCCGACAGCTTCACCGTACAAAACTCTGTCCGGTTCGCAGGTCCACTTGCCACAACATCCATTAGCACCAACGCCAAGTTCGAAATCCGAAGTCCTAAACGCGTCCAGGTTAATTAACCAAATCATATATCATCTACAATCCGCAGCACATGTCAAATGCTCATTTTACATAACCAAAATTTTGTTTTTCTTTCTGTTTGTTGTAGATCAAGTTCGAGCAAGGCGTTATCGGGACTCCTCAGCTAACTGATTCAATTGAAATCCCAGAATTCGTCGAGGTTCTTGGCCAGAAAATCGACCTTAACCCCATCAGAGGGTTACTTACATCGGTCCAAGACACTGCTTCTTCAGTGGCTAGAACCATTTCAAGCCAGCCACCTCTGAAATTCTCTTTGCCTGGAGACAACGCTCAGTCGTGGCTACTTACGACATATCTCGACAAAGACCTTCGGATCTCGAGAGGTGATGGCGGAAGCGTCTTCGTGCTCGTCAAAGAAGGAAGCTCTCTCTTAAGCCCTTGAATCATCATTTACTCACATCACATCCATATAGTAACATATATAGAATCATAAGTCTCTGTTTATAATAGTGTTGTAACTTTTATATAGCTTCTTTACCTGTTGGAGAGGTCTGATGGATGTTACCCTCGGAACATATATATACACAATACGTAATTACACCAGCCGGTCAACGGTTTATATACCAACACATGAGCACTGATTCAGATTTGGTGAAGTCGGATAATGAAAAGGTTATCACAATACCAGGAGGGTTTGAAATTCAGTACGTCTTTGGGTTCGGTTTGGTTCGATTTTCTTAGGTTTGTAAAAGGTTATAAAACCGATATTAGTTCGATTTGATTCAGGTAGCTAAAACTGATGTAGTTCGGTTTGTCATTTTGGTTTGGTTCAGTTTTCTGTAATTTAGGTTTTTAATTTCGGTTAATACTGACCTATCTGTTTATGAATCAGAAACCCGGTTCGTTACAAACTCGGCATGTTACACAAACATTTGAAAGAAACAGCCGATCTTTGTTCTTTTTTAGTTACGATCCCCAAACTATTAAGTTTTACTGATGTATTTTTATAGTTGTTTGTGAATTTATGCATTGAGAATCAGCCAAGTACCAAGCACACAAAAAAGCTTGCACAATGTGCACTAAAAACTCAAGGAGGTTGCAGTGTATTGGACATTTGCAACACAAATGCTATAGAGGAACACACCTAAAAAGAATAAGAAACAATAAACAAAATAAGATAAATTTGTATTATTAGATCAGATATCTCCATCTAAGGTGTCCACATCAGCAAACCCATAAATAAATATGTATTAAATACATATATATTTATATTTATTATTAGTATATTAAGTATAATTAAATTTAATAAAAAGGATTTTAGTGTTAAAAAGAAATAAATGACAATTAGATATCAATAATTAAATAACTTTATAATATTAACTAAATTAAAAATATCTATATTTTATTAAAAATAATATATTAAACTGAAAAAAAATTAGAAAAACAATGCTAATTAAAAAAAATACAAAAGACAATTAAAAATAATTAAAAATAGAAGAAAAAAGATTAATCAAAATATAAAAAAAGAAGATGAAGACTAAACAATATCATAAGAAGAAGATAAAGAAAAACCAAAAGAAAAATAAGAAGAAAAAGAAAAGAAGAAGAAATAGAAGTCGAAGACCATGAAAAGAAATTTGAAAAAAAAATAAGAGGAAGAAAAACACAAAGCTGATGAAGAAAATTTTTAGAAAATATGAAGATAAAGACGTTAAAGGTAACAAGGAGAACAAAAGAAATTTTAGAAAGTATTAAGACAAAGACGTTAAAGCTAACAAATGAGAACAAAAGATGAAGATAACAAACTATGAGAATATGAAGATGGAAAAGAAAAAAAGTATAAAAAAATATAAAAATACACAAAATAAAAAATTAATAGAAGTTAATAATATAATTAAGAAAAATTTATTGTTATATAGAAACACTAATAAGGATAACTAACATAACACAAGAAAAATATAAAAAATTAATTATTATACTAAAAAAATATCAAACAAATTGTTTATTAAAAAATAGCATATAAAACATATAAAATACAAACACAAATTAAAATCCACTCGAAGCGCCGGCTCAACCCTAATTTTTCTAATTATGGTGATTAAGCCTAGTTTGAGGTAATTGCAGTTAAGAATTGTTCTACTTAACTTGTCCTAATTTTAGGTTAACAAGAACACATAATCAACTCTAAGATTTAAATACTATAAGCAAGAAAAAAAATTGACATTGTGTACAATTTATATACCTAAAATTTTGATTAGACATCACACTATTATAAACCATCTAAATCAATAAATCTATAAATTTTGGTATACATGTTTGATGAATATATTCATGGCAAACTCTAGAAAAACGTAAATTTTTTTGTGACATTATCTCCTGTATGTCAGTTTATGTTATATCTATGTTTATTAGCACAATTTGTTTTTTTTTTTTTTTTTTTTAACTTAATCTTATAGGTTTTTTTGTTCTTGTTTCGAATGTATCCTACACCTCCGAGAATGAAAGTACTCCAATTCCAGCGATAAACAAAGATGAAAGACTGTCTAAAGAGATTGATGGTTTCCTCAGCTCATTATAGCTAGTTCGGCTGAATAGGAAACCGCTTCATTTCCAGAAAGAACCAAAACTTGAAAAAAATTTGCTAAAAGGTAAGTAATCCTTAGTATTATCGTTAGTATTATCCACATTTGGAACGATAATCTTGGTCCTGTTAACAAAGATAACAAATTAGAAACAGATAACAGATAGTTAACATGAAAATTAAGGGATAAAAGAAAGAAAACTTACAATGCTAAACTATGTAGCAACATCAATGTATATCTCAGAGGATTCTCCAACGTATACCAGAATCCATCTCTATAAGAGATATCATCGCTAGGACCCAAAAAAACTTTAGCTTACATTCCAGCCATATGCAGACGATCTAGTGATCTTGGAACAATGTTCCAGACCCCAGAAACAATAGTAATCACAAAACATGCAGTGGCAACAGATTTTAATCGTTTGATGCAGTTGCTGCAAATTTTAACATTTGATATGAAATAAATCACAAGAGCACAAGACAAAATCAACCGATGACATGATTCTATAACACATGCTTAAAAACCTTATGGAAAATCAAACCAAATCCAAATAATACCTGAAAGAGGAGCAATCACTCGGGGACATCTCTGTGAGGTTGAGCTTGATGACAATCTTAATTTTGCTGATGAATAAAACTTGGGGAAGCACACCCTTGGATTAGCACACTTCTTTGGAATTGGACTAAGGTTCGTAGTTCATTAATCATGGTCACACAAAAGGTAAACACAGCCTCAATATATGTGAACCATTGATTCCGACAGCTTCACCGTAAAAAACTCTGTCCGGTTCGCTGGTCCGCTTGCCACAACATCCATTGGCACCAACGCAAAGTTCGAAATTCGAAGTCCTAAACGCGTCCAGGTTAATTATCAAATCATATATCATCCACAATCCGCAAATGTTAGATGCTCATTTTACATTACCAAAATAGGTGTTTTTTTTTTTTTTTTTTTTTTTTTTTTCTGTTTGTTATAGATCAAGTTCGAGTAAGGTGTTATGGGAACTCCTCAGCTAACGGATTCAATTGAAATCCCGGAATTCTTCGAGATTCTTGGCCAGAAAATCGACCTCAACCCCATTAGAGGGTTACTTACATCCGTCCAAGACACAGCTTCTTCAGTGGCTAGAACCATTTCGAGCCAACCACCATTGAAGTTCTCTTTGCCTGGAGACAACGCTCAGTCGTGGACCACTTACCACATATCTTGACAAAGATGAAAGACCTTCGGTTCTCAAGAGGTGATGGCGGAAGCGTCTTCTTGCTCATCAAAGAAGAAAGCTCTCTCTTAAGCCCTTAAATCATCATTTACTCACATCTCAAGTCTCTCTATTTATAATAGTGTTGTAACTTTTATATAGCTTCTTTACCTGTTGGTAGCAGTGTCAATTGGGCTGTCCATGTCCAAATGGGTTTGTCCAAATGGGCTTTTTTATTTTCTGGACATTAATGGTCCACACCCAAATAAGACCATGTCTAAATAAGACCAAAACCATTTTGGACCATGATTAATTGGGCTGTCCATAAGTCCAAATAAGAACATTTTCTAAATTACTTAATTGTAGCAAAATAAAGAGATTCAAAACATGAGTTTAACTTAATTGCAGCAAAAAACGAGATTCAGCTTACAAGATACAAGTTCAACTAAAACATTGTCATAAAAAAGATAAAAGGGAGATAAAGACATTAATAGCTTCTATGTTGTTCGGATCTTCTTTCTTCCACTTTCACCATCATCTTCTTCATTGTCTTCATATGGCTCAAACTCGGAATCACCTATTATAAAGTATCAGCAATTTCATATGATCAATGTATAAAAAATAATAATCAAAAACAAAACAACAATACAAGCATACGACAGAAAGTGATTATGATATTAACTCAAGATTGATGTAAACTTACTGATTACTTCAAAGCCACGCAGCCAATTTCTTGTACAAATCAGAGCTTGGACATTTGATGGAAGAAGCCGGCTCCTATACTTGTTAAAAACTCGACTCCCAGCACTGAATGATGACTCAGAAGACACTGTTGTTATGGGAATACAAAGCACATCATAAGCCATCCGAGACAGCTCTTTGAACCGTGATGCATTGTCTTTCCAATATTTTAAGACATCCAAACTTTGAAAGGCAACCATATCCAAGACAGGTTCTTCCAAGTACATTTCTAATTCTGATTTTTCAGTTGCCACTTTCTGAGAAAAGAATGCATAAAAGCCCTGCAAATGCATATCCAAAACATGACTGATTAAGAAGAAACCACAATGCTTATAAAACCGAGATAAAATCACAAAAGTAAAGTGATTATTTACATCATATCCAGCTGGTAAGTTATCCTCTGAAGTGGTTAGTGAAGTGCTTGCAACTGTCTTCTTTGGATTCTTCTTATAAACTCCATACAGCTTTGTCATCTTTTTACGGATGTGATCTACCTTAGACTTGCTAGTTGATGGATCTAAAGTGCCAAAACAGTATTCCAAACAAGCCAACTTCAACCTAGGGTCTAAAACAGCAGCAATGGAAAGTATATCACTGTAGTTTTCCCAGTATTTGTCAAACTTCAATTTCATTGCTTCCACCATTTTATAGATCGTGTCATCATCAGAAAACTTCATGCTCTCTTAACCAGCTTTCTATGATAGTTTAATATGAGTTTCTATCTACCAATATGTCTTTTATATCTATCATTATGCATATATTTATAAAAATTTTAGTTTATAAATTCTCTAATATAACAAAATTAATCTTTAAAAATGAATAAATTTTAAAAAATAATTAAAATAATTATAAAAATTAATCTCCACTGGTAGAAGAATAATAATTAAAATAACTTAAGAAGAATAAAAAAACCCCAATTTAATTTAACCTAAAATTTTTAGACCATTGGGCCGACCAAAAACCATATGGTTTGACCCATTTATTTTCTGGACAAAACTGGACCATAACCATTTAGACCCACTAGTATTTGGGTATGTCCATAACCCGTCCATTATAATTTGGACATGGATCACCCATGGACAGCCCGCCCATTTGACACCTCTACCTGTTGGAGAGTTATGATGGATGTTACTCTCCAAACATAATACACAATACGTAATTAAAGCGGCCGGTCAACGGTTTATATACCAACACTTAATCATTGATTCACATTTGGTTAATACAGATCAGTCAATTTATTAATCAGAAACCCGGTTCGTTACAAACTCAGCATGTTACACAAACATTTGAAAGAAACAACCCATATTTGTTCTCTTTTAGTTACGAACCCAAGAACAAATCAGCACAAACCTCGTAAAAGATCTCGAGAATTGCAGACCGATACTCGCGAGGATTCATCGATAAATAGTACTCCAAGAGGCTTCTAAGTTCATTTGCTTCTCTGATGTTGTTTGCTACAATCATCTCGACCATGGACTCTCTGAAATCCTTTCTTGGGTCATAAGAACATTTCTCCATCGCCATCATCACTATGAACTTAGTGTTACTGATGCTACTCTTGCTTCTTCGTCTTCTTCTTCTTCTCATCTGTTGTTGCCTTAGCTTCTCTTGATGTGTGGCTTCCTGTGTCTCTCTGATCATCTGCTCTAGCTTTTCCTGAACCATGTAGTGTGTTAGGCTAGAGAGCGAACAGTTCTGGTCTGAAAATCTAGAATGTTTGTCTGATTCCACCGAGGAAGAAGAAGAAGATGAAGAAATGCTGACTCTTGCTTTGCTGTTGCTGCAACACAAAGCTCTGCAGATTCTTGCTTCTCTTGTTTGGTGTTGTGACGGTTTGTTCTGTTTTTTGATGTCTTTCTCTGTTTCTTCTTCTGCTCTGTTTGTGATTTTCATGTTGAATGTTAAGTCACATTATAGTCTAGGGGTTTTGAGAGTGGTGATGTTTGTAAACGCAAATAAAAAGCAATTTACAATTTTAATTATTTATGTGACACTGGAAATGTGGGTCATGTTCATCATGATTATGTCTTGATCGTAATTCACTTAAAAACTGAAGAAAATATACTTTTTAAATTATAGACTAATAGGTCTTAACGTTATTCATATTTGTTTCAAATTAGTTTTTTATATCTCTAAAACTAATATCATCATATTTTGTTTGTAATGCAATGCGGAGTTGTACACTTGGATTTACATAAGAATTTGATTTCTTTGCCAAGACTGGATCATTTCGACTGCAAGAGTGAAACGAGTGAACTTAGTTTTGATTCATGATTTAAAATGAAAAACAATGACTAATGAACTATATAAGATTTATTTAAGAGAAATATGTTTATACATTCTGAAATTTCATATATCAAATCAAAAGCTGGGAATAATGGAGAAGATTAGGTACGATTGATGATATTTGAAAAGAAATACTTATGAAATAAAGTGAGCTAAATGCATGTATTTGCGTGTGTTTCGAAAAATAGGGATGTTTAATTTGATTATGATGTTATGTAGACTCCACGCCTACTTTATTTCGTAGTTGTTGAAGATGAGATATCTAAACTTTATTTTGTAAAGTTTTTGGTAATGTTTAAAAGTTAACTCCATTTTTTTTTTCTTTTTCATTTTCTCAAACGAGATATTAGATTTCAAATAGTCCATAATTGTTATGCCATACATGATTTCATTAGAACCTCTATTTTTTTCTTTTTCATCACACTAAAACCTATATAATGCAATTTCATTTAGCGGGGCTTCACAATTTCATGTTATACAAAATATATCGTAAGAGTATAAGACATCGGAGATAAGGTATGGTACTTTTATTTGAAGTTAAAAACGTACGTATATGGTTGTTGTCTTGGCGACAACTAACAATACATGCTTTATCTTGCTGGCATGTTCTTAAACCTCATTTTTGCTTTGAGGTTTTAGAAATTTTATAATATATTGTATTTTTATTAGTGGGAAGTACTAAATTTTCTTTGAACATTTAAAATACATATATTGTGAACAATTGGAGCTGAACCAGGACACAATGATACCGTGTACAAGAAAAAATTATCTTCTTAAACCTGAAAATAAGAATATAAGATATTTACTTATATAGTGTTAGCATATAACTTCTATTTATAGAAGAATTTATTTATTTTGTTAAAATTGACAAAAAAGTAAAAAAGCTAACTATATTGAACTTCCGAATCCAATTTTACACAGCTTTAATTTGTATTTGTTAAACAAACTAATGAAAAAAGATTAACTTATAAGTAAAAATGATGGAAAAAAAATTATCTCTTTGATTTAAATAAGTGAATGTATAATATTTTATTATCATGTTAATACTATGTTTAAAAAGTAACATTTGATTAAGTTGTAAAAATTTTAGTTGGTTTTGGTATATTAACTTATAAGTGTTTGACTAAATAATATATTTTTGAAATATGATATACTGTATATAGATTCAAAACAAAACCGTTAAAATATCACAATGTACATAAAAATTATTAGATCAACACTATAATATTTTAATATATTATTAAAACACTAATATATAAAATTTATATAATAATAAATATAATTAATTGCATATTATTTTTATCAACAAAATACCCACGCATAGCGTGGATGCAAAATCTAGTACTAATAAAAGTTGAAGCTAAATGCTTTTCAAGGCGTCCACATAGGATTTAAAAGACTAATTTTATTGGCCCACATCAGCATTCAAAATTAAGGAAAATTTCCAATTTTTAATATTATTGTTGAATAAGAAAATTAAGAAAGTTTACAAATTGTAATATTATTTCTGAATAAAAAATTCTGTATAATTTTTTAATTGGTCCACCTCAACATTGAAAATTAAAGAGTTTCCAATTTAATTATTGTTTTTAAAATTCTTAAAGATAAATAAATATTAAAAACTAAAATAAATAATATTAACATAAGAAAATTTAAATTCAAATTAGATATATATACACAATATTTAGAGGCTCTTACAGTAGCATCCAAAATTTTTGTCACATAACTATAATAATTTTTAAGTTTTTTTCTATATGTTCAACCATTTCAAATAAGAAAAAAAAGAAACAAAAAAAATAGAGTCAGATTCTATTTAAGAATGAGTCATTAAAAAGAGAGTGTAAAGTCTCCAAATCTTTGCCACTGAATTTGAAAAGAATGATAAATTTCAAATAATCTGAGAAATATGTCAAGTGATGATATGCGACACTTTTGAAAAACGAAGCATTGAAAATAGAAAAAAAAAATTTTCATTAAGACGAAAGAGACTGATGTACCCAAAGAAGATTTTTGAAATAACATGACATCTGATGGGGTTTTAACAACCCAACCTGAACCACAAAGATAACAATTAGCTAACTAAGCAGCATTAGAATACATTCGGTAAGCCTCAAAACAAGGAGGAGAGACTAAAATCATTTGCCGCAATGGGCATCGTGTGGGATCTTCCACATATGATTTAAAAGTTTAATTTTATTTATCAACATCAATTTTTAAAATTAAAGAATTTCCAAATTTTAAAATTATATCATTAACAAAAAAATTATATTTATAATAAAAAAAAGTTGAAGCTATATGCCTTTAGAATATCCACATTAGATTTAAAAGATCAATTTTATTAATACACATTAATAACTAAAATTAAAAAGTTTCTAAATTATAAAATTACATTGTTAATACAAAACAATATAGAAAAAATTGTTAATTAAAATTATTCTATTATTAATAACAGTAATTATACATTATTATCAAGGCATCCTTATCAGTATTTAAAAATTCAATTTTATTTATATATATCAAAATTGTAAATTAAAAAAATTTTATAATTCTAATATTATGGTTAGGAAAAAAAATTAAAAATAAAGAAATTTCTATTAACAGAAAAAAACAACATGATATTAAAATTTCTTCTAACTTACAAATTTAATTTTTTTATCTATTAAAAACACATGCTACTTATACAAGTTTAGGTTACTTGATTATAAGGTTTTTCACCAAGAATTTCAAATAATAATAATAATTATTTAAATTTTTTAATATATGCAAAACATATTTCCACATAATCTCATGTAATATATTATGCAAAAATGATCAAAAAATTATATTTTGTATATTCGACTTGGAATTGCAATAGATTAATGTAACAGTTCTTAGTTTTGAGTTATTCAATTAGTTATTTTATTTTTCTAAATTTATATGTATTAAAATGTACCAGTTTTGCCTACTTAATTATAATTAGAAAAAGTGAGAATGATATGATAAAACTGAATATAATCATAAAAAATTATTAAATTAAATAAATATGATATATTCAATGAAAAACAGATATAACAATAATTATAATGAACATAATGAAACAAAAATTTCATTCTTATTTGAAAAGATGACGTATAATCATTGAAAAATTATTTAGAAGTTTACACAACCAATTGACATAAATATATTTAATTCATAAAGTTTGTGTAATTTTATTCATTTCATATTAATTCAATTATTGTTTTGATTTCAATTTTAAAGTTTGTTATTAATCTCAATACAAACATTTTATTTATTAGTTTGTTTTTTAAATTAATATATCAAAATAAAAATTTGTATTGGTTAAATAAGAGAAGAAAAAAAATAAATTTTAAATTTAATTGTTTTAATTGTTTAAAAAACACATGTATAATTGGAATAAAAGTGAAAAATGATTTAAAAAAATTATCTTCTTGATTTATGAAAGTGAATGTATAATATTTTATCACCATGTCAATAATATGTTTAAAATGTAGCATTTGATTAATTTGTAAAAAAATTAATTGGTTTGGGTATATTAACTTAAAAGAGTTTGACAAAATAATACGTTTTTGAAATATGACATATTGTATATAGATTTAAAACAAAACTGTTAAAAAATTTCACAATTTACATAAAAATTATTAGATTAACACAATCATATTTTTTAATATATTGTTAAAATACTAATATATAAAATTTATATCTTAATAAATATAATTGATTGCATATAAATTTTATCAACAAACTACATACGCATAGCGTGGGTGCAAAATCTAGTTTTGGTAAAGGTTGTAGACTATTAAAGTTTGTTTTTATTTATTTATAACAGACTATTAAGTTTTACCTATGCATTTTATAGTTGGCTGTGAAAATGCTTTTACTCAGTTAATCATTATATTATATAAGTTCAATAGAGCTTAATGTCTTTAAGAATAAGTTATCTCGGTGTTATTTGACAAATTAAAGAGTACTGCTTCTGATCAGCTTTTGACAAATTAAAGAGTATACAATAATTAGAGATTAACCCCAAAAGATGTTACACAGCTGGATAGAATCACTTTGTGTAGATTTACGTGTCTTTGTAGGTTTTAGAATTGGGTCTTTTAGGGATTTTGTCATGTGACAATATCCATTTGAGTTTTATCATGGATATTGTTCATCAACTTGTTGAACTTAAAAAGCGAACTTTAAAAACGGAAAAACAAATTAATAGTAATTGATTAGTTGAATAGTTGATCTAAGCATCGTCACTAAGCTAAGTACCTTACCAACTTGTTAAGCTAACAGTTAAACCACATGTTGCCATAATGGTCCATACTTTCTAGGGTTTATGATTATCTTTTACAATCTTCCTTACCATATTTATTACTAGATCTAAAATTGTTCTTTCCCGTCCCAAGCTCTTAGAATTCTGGTTCTTTTACGTTACGAAAATAGAACTTGAGTATATATATAGTAAAATATAAAGATTGTATTATCAATTTTTAATTTTTGACAGAATTACAAAAAAAGTGGAAAAAAACCAAAAACAATTGAATTAAACTATAACAAACAGAAAAAACCAACGTGACTAGAAATGACAATTATCAAAACAATCTGAAAAAAAAAACAAGAATGGAAACGCTTGAGGAACAAATTGCGGGAAGAAGAAGCTTTGAAGTCTAAAAACTCTGCTGACGTTGTCACGAGATACGTGTTCCAAAACCAGTCCTCAAAACCTATAAAATGTAAAGCCTACAACTTCACCATGAGCCAAGAAGATCTTCATTGAGATTAATGAGCAAGCTGCATTCTGAGACCACTAACGAGTAGAATATGGCGCTCCAAAACTAAGATAACGAACCCAAAAAAACTTGATTTGCCGAAGCCAAAACCACCAAAAATCCCCCATGATACAAAGTCCGCAAAAGGAAAATTGCAAAAAGGCCTTATCCCGAGCCTTAATACCTATACACCAAACCAAACCTCTTTGAAGACCAGCGCAAGTGCCTGAAGACAACCATGACACAGCCGCAAGTTGAGACACATATATTTGAATTATGATACAATATCCACACTATCGTAAAAATTTGTTGTCTAATTCAACTTTGATGCTTATATTGAACCCCCCAAAAAAAAATGTAGTGCAACACTTTCAGCAATTAAACAATTTCAATGTTTTTCAAAAAATACAATTAAAATGCAGTTCTTGAAATTCTGTAAATTCGAGGCAAGGAAGAAAAAAAACCATAATAAAATAAGAATGATCGAATTTGGCATATTGGAATATTCGAACGCTGTCCCTAATTTCATTACCCAATACTATGAGAAACTTATCCAAACACTATCTGACACTATCTGACATTCATAGACTTTTTAGGAACAGTGTCCAAAAAAATCACAAATGGCATCACCGTCCGATTTAACCGGAGACGACATAGCCAGAATCTCGATTAACCCTCCGGCGACTGGCCGAGTGGCTTCTGTTTACAGCGAAGTTCAAGCGAGTCGTATCGACCACTCGCTTCCTCTTCCTTCCGTCTTTAAAATCCCCTTTAAGATCGTCGACGGACCTCCAAGCTCCGCCGCCGGAAACTCAGGTCAAATCAATTTTCTTGGGTATTTACTCTAACTAAACCGGTTCCGCTAGAGTAAACCGGATTCTGATGATCGGTTCATGTTTATTTTGATTTTCTTGTTGTTTGCAGAGGAGATTGCGAAATTATTCCCAAATCTATTTGGACAACCATCGGCTTTATTGGTTCCGGACCAAACTAATAGTGCAATTTCATCGGACAAAAAGAAGCTTAAAATTGGAGTTGTGTTGTCTGGTGGTCAAGCACCTGGAGGACACAATGTTATTTGCGGAATTTTCGGTTAGATTCGACATGTTTCTTGATCATATTTTTTTTTTCGTTTTTAAAAGAATTGAGTTGAGATTGTTTGGTTTGATAGATTACTTGGAGGAACACGCGAAAGGAAGTAGTTTGTTTGGTTTTCGTGGTGGTCCAGCTGGAATCATGAAAGGAAAACTTGTTGAGCTTACTTCTGATTTTGTGTATCCTTATAGAAACCAGGTAATGAGCTAATGTGTAAGAGAAATGGAGAAGAAACTGTTTCCGGTTTTCGTGGATGTCTCTGTTTGGGTTGTATATGAGCAAATGGGAGTCCAATTCCGGTTTTTAGATTTTGGTTTATGAAATAGAGAAACCAAATGGAAACCGACCATCCTTCGGTTTATGTTAATTTTAAAAGATTTCTTTTGAAGAAATTGAGATTGTAGTTGGTTTGTTTTCTTCGGTTCATAAAACATAATAACCAAATGTAAACGGGCCATATATGTATGTGGTATATTTTTATTTAAAAGGATTTCATAAAAAAACTGAGGTTTTAATTGGTGGTTTATTTTCTTTCCAGTTTGGTTAGCTTTGCTTTTGGTTTGTTATTTTCAGTTCATGAAACATAGAAACCGAATGGAAACTGACCATCACTCCGTGTATATTTTAATCTCAAGGATTTTCTAAAAAAATAAGGTTCGGTTTGCTTTCGGTTTATTTGGATGCGGAGAAAAAAGAACCAAATCAGTTGATTTCCGCTTCGGTTAGGTTATTTAGGTTCGGATTTGGTTCGGTTCGGTATTAGATTAAAAACCGGATTGGGTAATCTGTTACTGTAAGGTAAAGACAGTAGAGATCAAAGAAGCTTGTGAAGTCTTGAAGAATGTTTTGTTGGAACCAGAAGCTCATATGCATTAAAGAGTTTACTTTTGTGTTTATTCTTAAGAGTTTCTGTTTATGCCTTTTCGCAGGGTGGATTTGATATGATATGCAGTGGAAGAGACAAGATTGAAACTCCTGAACAGGTAAAAAGGATTTTCTTTTCTTTCTCCTTGAAGCTTCTCAAGATCTATCATGTTTGTGGCTTTCCATCGATGTGGACTTAGTTAGCACCAGTTTGCTACACTTTGCAGTTTCAACAAGCCGAAGAGACTGTAACAAAAATGGACTTAGATGGCCTTGTGGTTATTGGTGGAGATGACTCCAATACTAATGCTTGTCTCCTCGCTGAATACTTCAGGTAAGAGTGAGTCAGTGACCATTAGATAAGTGAGGATTGGCTCTCTTTATTTTCATGAGTAGGCGTTTTCTCACTAGTTGATTTTGCATTTCTCACATTGTTTTCAGAGGTAAAAACATGAAAACTCGGGTTATTGGGTGTCCCAAGACAATCGATGGAGATTTGAAGAGCAAAGAAGTCCCTACAAGTTTCGGGTTTGATACAGCTTGCAAGGTAAGTAAGTTCAAGATGCATCGGTTAGTTATGTATTTTCCTTATAAAGCTTATCAACATGTTTTCTTTTCTTTGTGACTTGATTATATTCATGCAGATATACTCAGAAATGATTGGAAATGTTATGATCGATGCACGTTCCACGGGAAAATACTATCATTGTAAGTTTATATTCCCTTAAGCTAACTAAATAAATAATCTTGATAAAAATCACGATTTCATTTCATCTGCTGATTATCTCTATAGTCGTAAGACTTATGGGACGTGCTGCTTCTCACATTACACTTGAATGTGCTCTGCAAACTCATCCAAACATTACCATAATTGGAGAAGAGGTACCTTTGTGTTACTCAGGCTTTATTCATACTCTTTTGGTTTGCTAAATATGGTTTGAGAGCTAGAAATGACCAACATTTTTACGCAGGTTTCCGAGAAGAAGCTTACGTTGAAAAATGTTACAGATTACATTGTTGATGTGATCTGTAAAAGAGCTGAAAACGGTTATAACTACGGTGTCATTCTTGTTCCTGAAGGTCTAATTGATTTTATCCCTGAGGTATGATTGATTCGTCTCAGAGATTTATCAATAAGATAATGGTCAGTTCCTTCTCTTTCTTCAACTTCCATTTATGTTTCCTTTTTGCAGGTCCAAGAGCTTATTTCAGAACTGAACGAAATCTTAGCCCAAGGAAACGTTGATGAAGAAGGACAATGGAAGAAGAATCTCAAAGAGGAGACTTTAAATCTTTTTGAGTTTCTTCCTCAAACAATTCAGGAACAACTGATGCTTGAGAGAGACCCGCATGGAAATGTCCAGGTCTGCTTCTTGGCACCATCCGGTTTAACCAATAACTAAGTTTTCTTTGAACATCCTGTAAATCACAAGTCTCAAGACCGGTTTATCTTGAATCTGTATATGAATTTAGGTGGCTAAAATAGAGACAGAGAAAATGCTGATTCAAATGGTTGAAACCGAGCTAGAGAAAAAGAAGGAGGAGGGTACATACAAACGCGAGTTCATGGGGAAATCTCACTTCTTTGGGTAACTAAGTTAGCCTATAAACATATAAATATATGTATTAGCTACTAATTAGCCTCATAATATGTTATTCTGATGTGTTTTAAGGTATGAGGGAAGATGTGGACTGCCTACGAATTTCGATGCAACTTACTGTTACGCATTGGGTTACGGTGCTGGATCACTCCTCCAGAGCGGAAAGACCGGATTAATCTCATCGGTTTAAACCTTTCTTGAAAATATTATCACAATTTTTTTCATTATTTCAAGATTTATTTATATTCCTTTTTGTGATTCTTGCAGGTTGGGAATTTGGCTGCTCCTATTGAGAAATGGACAGTTGGTGGTACCCCTCTGACTTCATTGATGGATGTTGAGAGAAGACATGGTAGTAATACAATCTTTTGATAAAAATGTGAAATCTTTGATAAGATTATAGTTTTTTTTGTCATTGGCATTATCTTTATATGTTGCAGGTAAATTCAAGCCTGTTATCAAGAAAGCTATGGTTGAACTTGAAGGTGAAGTCTTTTTAGCTCAAAACTTTATCTTATATTCTGGAAGGTCACTATTTTTATCTGTCTCAAAATCATAGCTTTTGATCAATCTCAGGCGCACCTTTCAAGAAATTTGCATCGCAGCGAGAAGAATGGGCTTTGAAGAATCGATATATTAGTCCTGGTTTGTTCAAATACACACATTCCTCTGCATTGAGTAGTAATTGATTTCTTTCTTTTGTTGTTTTCTTGTCAACTTTCATGCTTTCTCTTGTTGTCAGGTCCGATTCAGTTTAAGGGACCCGGATCTGATGCGATAAATCACACCTTACTGCTCGAACTCGGGGCTCAAGCCTAAAGTATTTTGGTACTGTTAGATTCACTCACTCCCTTACTTTGTTGTTGTTTGTTTGTTTGTCTTTGTTGTAAAATCTTTGTAGTAAGGAAGTTATTGTGAGTAAAGTGACCCAACAGGTGATCATTGTGTAAGACTGTAAGTCGTGTGTTGTGGTAATTTGAATACGCATAGTATATCATGTGTTTTGATGCAAACAAAAGTACAAAACCATGAAATTTTAAACTAATCACCTTTGTCTCGCTGTTTCTACTAGCAACGGCCTTTAACTTATGGTCAAATAATATTACTGGGCTCACGAAGATTAATTGAAAGAGACCTAATTAATACTAAGCGAGCCCATTTTAAGTTTTTTTTTTTTGTTAATGTCCCATATCGCTAGAGTCATGTACATGATTGTCCCTCTGGGTACGTCGCTTAAATCAAGAATGGTCCAAATTTTTTTTGTAAAATTTTCCAAATCAATTATGAAAACCTTAAGTTCCTAATTTTCGTTGTTAAAATGGATGTGTTTCCATGTATGGTAAGTCATTACTTTTGAGTTTTGATTCAATAAACAACCCCTTTTTTAGGTTGAATTTGTCCTAATTCTATAGCAGAACTCGGAATGGGTCTCCAACGCTTGCATTGGTTTGATCAATCTCTTAACATTTTCATGACTCATGTGTCTATGTGTAAAAGGTAAATACTAATAGCCACTTTTTTCTAATTTGCTTTAATTTTGGAAGTAATTAAGGTTGCTGCATTCTAAACTCTACAATTTTTTTGTTTAAATTTGCTGGCAGGATCTTGCTCAAGTTCCATCAGTGAATTTCACGTTAGAACGCATCACATCAAACGATCAAATCACCGTTCATGTAACCATGCTGGAGTTGTAACTTTGGAAACATCTGTTTTGGTTTTATTAGCAGAGCCATGCTTGAGTTAAACCCTTTTTTTTTTTTTTTGACATCAGTTAAACCCAATTTATGTTGTGATAATCATAGGTACATATTACGCACACATGTGGTAAACCTTTGAGTAAAGGCTCTATCATGTGTTAGGTCAACTTTTATTTTGAAATTTTTTTTTATAATAAAATCAATAAAAATACATTAAAAATGAGAATCTGAATTTCATATCGCAATTGATTTGCGTGGTCTTATGAACCGTGGTCAATACTATTATTTAGCAAATTGTTTTTCAATAATTTTCCACTTAAAAACTCTATAAATTAATATTCGATAAACTAATAAACTCGATTAATTAATAAATTTTTTAGGTTCCAGATTTATGTTTTCGTTCAATTAATTTCTTTATAAATTAATAACTTTCTAAATTAATAAAATATAAGAGTCCCAATATTATTAATTTATAGAGTTTTTTTACTGTATTTTTAGTTAAATAAATATCTATTTTTTTGTTCAAATTTAAATACCTTTCTACAAATTTCCTTAACAATTTAAAACGGATAAATAAAATATGCTTTTAATTCACCGTGTAATGTAAGTTCCAGGTGAAGACAGCATTCGCATATATAAACACCATTAACCATTTAATCTGTCTCTAGAAAACCCTAGAATAAGCTCGAGAGAGAGAGTCAATAATGTTAAGGCAAACTGCAAAAACGACTCTTTTAGGGCTTTCTTCACGAAATTCTACACCGTTCCTTGTGGCTTCTTCTTGATTGTACCATTCGAATGTGATCGACCATTATGAGAATCCTCGAAACGTTGGATCTTTTGATATCAATGATCCTAATTTTGGCACGGGATTGGTCGGAGCTCCTCAATGTAGAGATGTAATGAAGCTTCAGGTTAAGTTCGATGGTTCCGGTCAAATCGTTGATGCCAGATTCAAGACCTTTGGTTGTGGCTCCGTTATTGCCGCTTCCTCCGTTGGTATATTTTTCTCTATGAGAGATTTTGTCTCTTCTAATTGCATAATTAGGGCTTTTCGTAATAGCTAGATTTGTTGAGTTGTGGATCTGTTGAATGTAATGTTCAGTATTTTTTAAATATATATTGGATGTTTTTAACAGTTGTGGATCTGTTGAACGTCAATGTCATATATATTGGTCACGGATGTGAGGTTTCTGATTGTTAACATCTCGTGTGTCAAAATTCGAAAAGATCTTTCGTCAAATGTTTGTTTAAGTAATTCCAAAATAAATATCTTGTGATAGTTAGTATATTCAGTTTTTGGAATTATCACCTTGTATGGTGAAACAACTTTGAGCTCTCCTCTCAATGCTAAGTTTATAAAGTTTAGTGATGTTCGTTAATGTTTCTCTTTTCTTTTTCTTTTTAGCTACTGAATGGATCAAGGGTAAATCCATGGAGGAAGTCTTAACCATAAAGAACTCGTAAGTGGCGTTTTCGTTTGTGGTTTCAGTTATTGGAATCAAAGTCTAATGATATGATTGATTAGTGTGATTGCATGCCTTGAGTCTTCGATCTTATTATATAAAGCTTGATGGTTTTCTTTATGGAAATCACTCAATATGGTTAAAATTTTGCAGGCAAATCGCAAAGCATCTATCGTTGCCACCAGTAAAGTTACAATGCAGTATGCTTGCAGAAGACGCCATCAAGGCAGCGGTTAAAAACTTCAAGGAGAAGCAAGCCGACGCTAATGGAGAAACCATCGAGGCCTAGTTCCACTAATCTACAACGTATTCGAATCAAGGTGAAATTATTGGATGAAAAAGAATAAGAGTTTTCAACGAATGGTAATGTTTGGTTGTTTAAGTTTTAAATTTTACTTGTTAAGCACTTTTAATCACACATCTGAGGATGTTTTATTTAATGTTGACACAACTGAGAATTCTTCTTCTTTCTCTGTGAATCTGTGATCTTAATAAGTGTATATTGGAACTGATGACCCCATATAAATTCTTATACTGCTGATTGGTCCTCTTACCTTGGTTACTTATAGATATTCCAAGAGAGGTGAGACATTAAAAGTTTGGATTCGGAAGTCCTAGTGTATTAATGTTTCTTCCGAGTCCTCTCTATTACCAAAGTATTGGAAATCGTAAAAGGAAAAATTTAAAGTCATAATTTTGACCATCATCTCCGGATTCTCCATATAAACTCAATCAAATTCAAGCTATCACTCAATATCATATTGTTATGGAGAAACAGACCAGCCTAGCCATTTTCTCTGGTGGATTTGCAAATGTCTTGGAAGAACAGTGGCAAGTCGATGTGCAGCTCAAGGCAGGGGACAGTGACGATGGTGCAACTATCTCCGCCCACAAACTTGTTCTGGTCTCTATTCTTTTTCTTTCTATTTATTCCTTTTCATCGGTTCATCAAACAGTTCTTGAAACGCTTTCATGCTCTTTATTTTTTTTTTTTAAAAAAGGAGATTTGTGTTCTTCCTTGGAATTAGTATCTATGGGTGGCTAATGATGTTATGTTTATTTTTTTATTCAAATATGTGGGAGTTTAAATAGGCCGCAAGATCTAAGGTGTTTAGGAAGATGCTGGAGCAGGATGAGTCCAAAGCTTCGTTAGGAATGGAGATAATCACTCTCTCAGAGATGAAACACGAAGAGGTAAAAGCTTTGGTTGAGTTCTTGTACAGTGATGGCACCATGCCTTGTGAAGAAATGCATGCTCGGTCACTCTATCTCGCGGCCGATAAGTATGAGATTCCACATCTACGAAATCTATGCAGAAACCAGCTCATATCTTCTTTAAATTTGTCTAATGCTCTTGACATTTTGGAGCTTGCCCAAATCCCTTTCGACAACGCCCTCAACGACGCTGCATTAGTGTTTATCAAAACAAATATATCAAAAATTGTTAGCTCGGATGAGTTGAAGTTGTTTGCAGCCAGTAACCCAAATCTTACAATAGAGATAATGAAGGCTTCGTTTAAACGGACTAGAAACAACGATTACTATTACTGTTATAGCTGTGGCCGTTGGTAGAAGAACCACATTGTAGCTTTTGTGTGTCTCACTTTGACAAATCACAAAATCATTTTATCATTTTTATGGGATTGGATTTATTTGTTTTTACAAACTTGACAATATTTTTTTTTTAATAGTTAGTTTTTTTTTGTAGCAAGTATACAGTTACATACTTACATGTAAATGTGGAAAAAATATTTAGAAAGCATGTTGCTTGACAAATCACAAATGGTTGTCAAGCAACCAACCATTTTTCAGAAAAATAATAGTAGTTGAAGAGTTTGGAAGAAAGCTTTTGCGACGAAAATAAATCTTTTAGTTCTTTTTTGAAACAAAGGTTACAAATAAAATCATTTATAACGTAGTTATTTTTGAAAAATACACATCCCTATTTATATGGGTCAGCATCCAATTGTAGTCGCATAATTATAAAATTGTAAGTTTTTTTTTTTTTTTAAAGATCGTCATAGATTGACCCTCAACTAATACAAATCCACTATTATGTTTTTGTTTTACTAGCCCCTTGGAAAATTGGTTTTTTCATACTTGATCTTTCAAAAAATGTTAAACTCATGCTTAAACAATTTTTTGGCGTAAACCTACTTAGTCTTTTGAATTCTTTGAATTTCAACTTTAAAGTATTGGCTTTGTGCGAAAACATATTTCCGTCTAATTAAAGTTAACTCGTCGTCAAAGCTCGTCTACGTGGACGCCACATCACCTACGTCGTGTTTTGAATGGTCGAAGTTTGTTAAAAATATTGACAAATGAGAAAACGTTTGTTTCTGGGCATAACATATAAAAAAAATGGGCCTAAAATCACATGTGAAACTATGTCGTATTCAGTTTTTACACACTTCAAAATTAAACCCCAACAGACATTTAAGTTTCCTTCTCTCTATCGTGTTATTCATCGAACAGAGTAGAACCAATCTCAAGTTTGCAAACCCTAAAAGCAATTTCGCTGTTGAAGTCGTGTTTGTGTTTGCTTATCATTCAGTTCGGCGTGATCATGAGGTAAACGCTTATATAATGTTTTTTCATTCTGAATTAGTGTAGATTATGTAAACGCTAATCTACGGCGTTCATTGTTAATGCTTTTCGTTCATGGCTGCGTTAAGATCGGTTTATGGTGAACAGATCAGCAAACTTATTTGTTCTAAAATACTATGTAACTTCAGGGTTAAGGGTTATATAAATTATATAATACTGAGTTTTTTTTCTGGTGTTGCTGTTTTTAGTTCCGAAGATGCTGCGTTTCAAGTTTATTTCAACGGAAAGTTTGAGATTTCACTGCAAAACAATACCAGATACGTTGGAGGAGAGTGTGAATCGCTTGTTTGTCATCCGAGAGACTTGTTTGCTAAGATTAGAGAGAGCTTCAACGTTTCTCTTTCTGGACAAAGGATATGGTACAAGCTTCCATTCGAAGAGCTGTCGGAGCTCAAGTTGATTTGCGATGGATCAGCAAACTTTCGAAGAATGTGTGAAGCTGTGTTCTGGACAAAAGCTGTGGATATTTTCGTGGAGCGTGATGATAACTTTCCAGAGAGAGTAGCTGATTTAGTGGTTCAAAATGAAGGTGACGATGCTCAAAACAGAGGTGGTCTTCATGATGAAATCACTTTGGAAGATCATGTGCCTGAAGAGGATGAAGAAACTCGGGAAAAAAATAGTGATGATGAGAGGCTTGAGGAAGAAGCTATTGCTGAGGACGAAGACAAACAAGCTGATATTTCAGAGGATACTCCTCCGAATTCAGACTCTGAAGACTGTGGTGGTGGAAGACGATTTTTGACTTGCAAAAAAAGGAAGTGGTGATCTTAAACTTGCTCAAGTCTTCGACAGCATTGCAGAGTTCAAGGATGCAGTGGTCGACTATGTGCTTAGGGAAGGATACAATGTGAAGTATACTAAATGGGGATCAGAGCAGTCTCAGGTGAAGTGTGCATTGGGTGGAGAGTGTAAGTTCGTAATATATTGTGCATTTGAGAAACCAATTCAAAGCTACATGATCAAGACCTGTGACATCGAACACACATGCATGAAAGATGGGCATAGCAAGGTAATAAAAGATGGGGTTATTGCTAGACTGTTTCTGAATGACATCAAGAGGAATCCGGATTACAGGCCTGCTGATATGCAAGATGCATTTGAGGATAAATACAACATTGTTGTCACCAACGATCAATGTAGAAAAGCTAAGAGAAAAGCTTTGGATATCATTCAAGCCGAACATGATGGAGGTTGTGGTTCAAGAGCCTCCTGCCAAGATTACCAAGCTGACTAGAGAAGGTAGAATCTCACATTGTGGAGGTTGTGGTTCTGTCGGCCACAATATTAGAAAGTGTCCAGTAACAGTCTATGTTCCAAAGCCAAAGGCTAAGCGCAATGTAGATGTCATTGAACTTTGTGATGGACCAAGCCAAACCCAGCCATCACAAAATGGAGTGTGAAGGTCAATTTTTAATTCTGTAATCTGATTGTTTTCGAAAATTATGTTTTGATTCTCACCAGACTTTTTTTTTGTCATGAGTTTGCAGTGTGTTAGGTGAGCATAAGCGGGTCCTCAAGGTCGTGGAGATGAGGATGAGGAGTGCTGTTTTAGAATTTTGTTTGGTTTCAGTTTTTTTCTTTTTGTTTCTTTTTCCAAACTATTGCTGTGGCTTACGTTTGAAATTTCGTTTATTTTAGAATTTCGTTTGGTGTCTGTGGCTTACGTTTTGTTGTTTTGCATCGTTCGGTATTGACATGAATGTCTCTTTGTGTTTCTTGTTCAATACTATTGCTCCTCGAAAAACAGGTTTCATTATTTTTTTCAAATGAATTTGAATGTCTCTTATATTGATGTTATGTTTGCTAGGAAAATAGAAGACCAGAAAGTTAACAAGAAACAAAGAATTAAAAATTTAAAAGTTAACAAGAAACAAAGAATTAAGAACCCTGAAAACAAGAAACAAAGCCCAGCTAGATTTTACAATTAGTGTTTCACAACTAGACCAGAAGAAAGAACAAAAATTGAAAACAGACCTCGAGAGTATTAGGAGGCAATTGAAGTCTCTGAAAATTTTGTATGCCATTCATGAGCCTCCAATAATTTTTCCATATTAACTAATGGATAATCCTCAGCAACAAATTCATAGTAGTTTAAGTAAAGCAGACTTGGAGTATCAAACGAAAAGCTCTTTGGATTTGCCAGAGTTTCAAGCCTTCACAATCACAACCGGTGTCGTGGAGACTTAGTTTTATGAGGCTTGCACTTGACACAGTTACATCCCAATTTCTCCACTCCATATTAGCCATTCGTAATTCCTCAAGCACAGGGAAAGAAGGAAGAAATTTCTCAATATCATCACAAAAAATCATCTCCGAGTCAATATCAAGACTTTTAAGCATTGGTAAAGAAAAGCCCATATCGTGATGCCACCAATCAACAGATCGTTCACTTCTTAATTTTAGCTTAACTAGTGTCCCACTTACGAACATCTCTTCAGACAGATAGTAACTAGTTTCTTTGATATCGTCCCAGGAAAAATCAATGAAAAGATCAAGATCTGAAACACCACGCCGCAGCACATTACGTATCCAACGATTCACAATATCTGGATGGACACAAGTTATACACTTGAGAGACAAATTCTTAATAGGAGAATCATTCTGCATACCCATTACTCTGGCAAACTTGTGACTAACGTGATTTAACAAAACTAACGTGACAATACCAACTCTGTTTAGGATTCTTGGTTACTATCCTTTTTCGTGGTTTAAACTCTGTTTCAAACCCAAACTCATACTTCATAATATAATGATGACATAATATCCAAAACAAGGAAACCAGGATCAGCATTCAAATCGAAACAAAAAGAAAACAAACAAAAAGAAAACAAACAAGGAGAAGAAGTGTCGAGGGGTTGAAGAAAAACATTAAAAGATGTCGTTTTCTCATTTGTCAATATTTTTAACAAACTTCGACCATTCAAAACACGACGTAGGTGACGTGGCGTCCACGTAGACGAGCTTTGACGTCGAGTTAACTTTAATTAGACGGAAATATGTTTTCGCACAAAACCAATACTTTAAGGTTGAAATTCAAAAAATTCAAAGGATTAAGTAGGTTTCAAATTGTTTAAGCATGAATTAAACATTTTCGGAAAGATCAAGTATGAAAAAGCCAATTTTCCCTAGCCCCTTTAACTTCCTTTCTTCAGGTGAGGATGATAATTTCTAATATATGCTCATATCCACCTTATTTACGATGTTATTTCGGAATAAGTGATTTAATTTAACCGTATTTCTTATCATTTTATTTCTATATATATCAACCTTAAACTGAACCATTAATTAATTCTGTCTTACAAATATTATAATACTAATATTTTTGGTTCATTGAGAAATTCATATTATAATTATATCATATCATATATAATATAAGCGAAGAAAAATTTTAGTTTTAAGTTTTCTCATTCAATTTCAAGGTAGTTAATTACCCTTTACCCCTTATAAAAAATTAATTAATATTATAATATAATTAATAGTTCAAATTAAGTTTAAAAATGTTTTATATTAAAAAAAAGTCTCCTAATGTCTACCAAAAATCCAACCGATTTTAGTTACTAATTGGTCGTGTAGGTTAATATTGTGTTAACACACGAAAAACTTAATTGGGGCTACAGCCCAATCACATGCGGCCGCCGTTATAATAATAATAAAAAAACCTCAAACCCATTCATATTTTTTAAGTATGACATTCTTGACATGATAATTCACATCGTAGGTTTAACCTAGCATTATCTTTTAAATTGGTTATTTGCGAGATGATTAACTTTATGATGATTAACATACCAACTTTTTGTTTTTCTCATTGGATTAAGTTTCCTTTTCATCTGTAATTCTTATCTTTTACCTTCTAAATTCGGTTTTGGTGGTGATGGCTCTGGTTCGCCGTAAATGGGTTTTGGTCATCATTTGTTTCCAATAACACAATCCCATCAATCCTTTGTTATAGTTTCAGTTCATTAGCTATGAGATGGATCTATAGAATAGCTATTCTACAAATTTGATTTTGATCTATTCTGTTTTAAATTGTTAACCATGTTCCTTGGTGGGTATGAGTATTTGAATTGATTTAAAAAAGCTGTAAAGCTTGCGACTTTCGATCAACAATTGCCTCGATATGTTCATTTTTTCTTGGAGATTTTGAGTCATTTTTCCTAATCTTTCAATATTCTTTTGAGCTATGTGAAGCGGTTACACTGCTATTTAAGCCATGTGTTTCTTAAATGTTACACAACTTGGGGCTTCAAATATATTCATTCATATCTCTTAAGGTTTGTTTCCGTTGGTCAATATCAGGTATTTATGTGTCTCATGTTGTGAATCAACATAAGATTAGCCATACTTAATATGGTTTGTATATTTTGGGCTTTATGTGTATTCGTTTATATATGTACTGATCGAATTTTGTTTTACTTTTTTGAAGGAGAAGGTTTTCAAGTTTTGACTTTCCATCTCCATTTGCTGTTGATGACGTTGATTCAGGGAATCCATGTGAGATTCTTTACTTTGGAGATAATGAATTATTGTGAAACCTCAAATTCTTCCCATGTTGATCTCTTTTTCGTATGGCGGAGATTTGACCTCTGTATAAATCTGTAACTGGTTCTTTAGACAAGTATTTCCTCATCACGAATCTGGTATTCACGTCTTCGAATCTCTTTGCTATCTTTGTTTTTAGATTATCCTAAATCTGGTTGTCGAAGATCTAAATCTGATCAACTGATTTCATTCTTTGTTTCCTTTTTGACCGTTTCTTTTACCCAGTATAGGTTCTCTCTTCTATTGTTTTGTTTATTTGTTTTGTTCCTTTGGTTACCTTTGATTGAAGCATCTTTGTATTTTGTATCCTTTTTTTAAGAATCCAGGTTTGACTTGATCGGTACCCCAATCCTATCACGTCCCTGTGCTTCTTTTGTCATAGATACAACCCCCAGATTCAGTTTTTCTGGCTTCCCATGAGGTTTGTTCGATTAATCCTCTTTATTTATCATGGGTTTACTTTTATCGCTTTCTGTTCATTCTGAGATATTGGAGTGCTGTATGCATTGTTTCTTTTCGTTCGAGGTTTCGGTTTCTTAGGATATACATGTTTCTTGTGTAACACGTATCTGGTCTTAATTATGAGTTTTACTTTTTTTTTTTTTTTTGTGTTTTTCCTGTGGTTTTTTAGCTTAGACTTTATATTCTATGTCATCTTCCTTTCTCAGAACGCTCTTCATCTTTTGTGGCCTCTGTTTTTTTTTTTTTTGCTTTCATGGATCTTTGGTTTTGTTTAATGGGCTGTTTGTAGATATTAGATGTTACATTGTTGAATCCAAAAAAAAGATAAGAATTGACAAGAAAGAGAGGCAAAAGGTACAAAAAAGATTGTTTATCTATGCTCCATAAGAGAAGATGTTAGTGGCCCTCAAAACATAATGATGTATGCTAAAACAAAATATGAGATATGGAATTTAAGAATATTAAGCTGGTACAAACCCTGTTTGAAATGCTGGTGGAAAAGTGACGTTTTCTCCTACTTGTACTTTTTTATAAGATTATGATATGACGGTTTCTCCTACTTGTATAAAAGGGAGAAATAGAGAGAGACAAAGAGATAGAGGAATTTAGAGAAAGGGAGTGAGAGGGAGAAAGAGAGAGAAAGATAAAGAGAGATAAAGAGAGAGAGAGAAAGAGAGTTATTGATCGACATTCTATCACTGTAATTTCATCTTTCCGTGTTTTTAATTTCTGTTATACTAATTATAAGTGTATAGTTTTTTTTTCGCTTTGTTAGTTTTATGTTGTTGTTTTTAGGATAACGATAAAGAAATGACTTAAGATTTTGATTACATCCAGAAAAATAAAGTCATAAAACAAGACTATGAATGTTGTATATAAAAAAGCAATTTATAATTTTTTAAAATCTGTTTTTTTGTTTTCTTTTAATCAATATGGTTTTGGTACAATTATTGGTCTTCTTGGTCTTTTTTAGTTTCTGCAAATAAGTATTATTAGTTATTATTTTATTTTTATGTTTTTGTTGATCATATGTTTAACATTGTTGTTATATTTGTGTTTGTTTTAATAATAAATATTTGGTAAATTTAATCATCTAACTAATATGATTATTTGATGAAATATTTCCACCCGCGCAAGGCGCGGACTAAACACCTAGTTTTTATTGGTGAGATACCGATAAAGTATATCATCAATATAATAATAGTAATATATGTAATATTGTTTAATTAGAGAATCTTTATGATAAAATCTTATAAAATAAGAATTATACATAATTTTAAGAAATTATCAAAATATATCTTTTTAAAATCTCAGATTTTTTATCTAATATATTTATTATTAATTTTTTAGCCAAAATAATGCTAACACTAATTAAATATTTAAATGTTATTGTGTAACCTTAACTAATATTAATTAAAATAATATTAATATATAATTTAGATTTATGCATAATATATAGAGCTTGATAGATAAATAATCATATTTTATAATCTATAACAAAGTTAACAACATATAACTATTAATTGATATTCTAAACTATTAAAATGACATGTGTCTATTGGGGAAAAAGTTTCTCAGTTTAACCTCAAACCGAACATTTACTCTGTATTACTTTTTAATTTTAAAATTTCGAATTGCCTTTCTTCCATCCATTTTAGTAAAAACCATTGACATTTTTCTATTCAACATATCTCTATAAATTATGGTCCTTTGACTATATTTTGATTATTGATCGAATAAATCTCCATTCATATGGATTAGGTAAGAGATCATTATATATTCTTTTCTATTTTTTTCCAATGTTTGTGTTATATGTATAACCAGCGATATAAGTGAGAAAAATTTCATTAAACAGTCTTAAGAAAATATCATCACAAAATGGCTATCACCATGAAAAAATTAGTCGCATTTGTATTCACTATCCTTTTCATCATATCTTTTGTTCAGAGTCGTACGACAACACTGTCAACACGAGGTACTAGTTTTTTTCTTACTAGATGAGAACCCCTGCCAATGCGCGGGTATTTGTTTATATCTTTTTAATTTAAATTTTATGTCGTTTTGTTTTTTTTCGTCGGTTGATAACACTTTCTCGTTTCAATATAAGTTTTGTAGTGAAAAAGTACATATATATTTATGGAGGACAATAGATATGAAGTAAAAGATCGTATCTCTTAATATCATATTTGAACACATTATAGCTATTGTCTTTATAAGTATGCAGTTCATACTGTTTTTTTTTTTTTTTGAGAAAAGGTTTTTATGCAGTTCATACTTGAAAATTTATATAGAATAGTTTTAGACGGAACCTGTTTTTTTTTGGCTTCTCTAATGCATATCCGCATTGCTCTTTTTGATCTTGCTGTTTCTGGATCCGGTGATCCAATTTTCATTTATTATTTACCAATTATTTCAGCAGATATCTTTGTTGGTGTTTATATTTCAGTAGTTTAACCTTCATGCTCCACTTTCACCAATTCCATTGCTTGACTTCGTTTGTTCACTGCAAACCAAAGGAATACATATTATTGTAACTGAGTAAATTACTAAACTTATCGGAAGAAAGGAAGAAGTTGGAGTAAAAGGAAGAAAGGAAGAGTAAAAGGAAAATAATAATTATAAAAAAAAAGGAAGAAGTTGGAGTGACCATTAGTTTTAGGAATTGCCTTTCTTTGTTTGGTTCCTGCTAACTGGAACTGAAAGTTAGAATTTAGAAGAGATACTCGGTCTATTTTATTTTATTTTACTCTAAGTTCTTTTCTTTTTTTGGGTCCAACTTACTCTAAGTTCTTAAGCTGAGTTTTCCTGCTTTTTTTGTGAAGATCAATGTTGGAAATGAACTCTCCGTAAGTTTTGTTGAACAGTGAATTTGATCTCTGAATTTTCTGATTTTGTTTTTGAGCTTATATAATAGGTCTGTCCAATTGTTGATGTGTTTATTGAGGTGTAGTTAATGTATCCGTT
Organism: Eutrema salsugineum; assembly: GCF_000478725.1. Lineage (NCBI taxonomy): Eukaryota > Viridiplantae > Streptophyta > Magnoliopsida > Brassicales > Brassicaceae > Eutrema > Eutrema salsugineum. The sequence continues at coordinate 2,589,129 of NW_006256756.1, read as the reverse complement.
ACTAACAATTAAGGTCGTTACTAATACGTTTTTTTGTCATAATGTATTGTGTTGTGACTGTTTAAAATCCACCATTGCGTTATTTGTCTGGCTAGAGTTGTTGAACATTGGGACCTGCTTTCTATGAAAAAATGACCGAGTTCTTTGGCATAATGACAAAACAGGGGAATACTGAGTAAGAAGTAGTTATTGGGATAAGAACCGGTGTGCTGACTATGTTCTGCCAAAAGAAAGATTGAGATCAAACTGTTCTTATGAACAAACCAGAATTATGAAGTTATGAAGTGAAAAAAAAGGCTGAAGCAAAGAGTATTTTTTTTTTACCTTATTAGATCCTCGACATGAATTAACCAACCACTTGTGAGATTTCGACATCTCTACTTCTCCATGATTCCTGTAATTAAAGCGCTACCTTCATATCTTTTTTTGCAAAAGAAAAAGTGAACTTTCAAAATCACGAAGTAAATATGAATCAAATAAACATACCCGAGGTAAATAGGCATAAAGAGAGGATAATGAGAAAAAGTTTCACAATGATCCTCAGAAAGTACATATCAGAGAGGATTTGAGGATTCTGAGTAGATGAGTTTGTCACGCAGGAAAGAGAGTGTTTTTCTTTTTAACTTGTCTCAATTTATTTTTTAGAGTGAGCGTTTTTTTTAATGAAGATTTTAAGTTGCCACATGTTACTCTCTCCAGTGCTGATGTGTCAAGCAGCTGGAGAGAGTTGAGCAAGTATTATATATAAGAATAGATGATTACCCACGCAAATGCGTGGGTTTTTTTTTTAATTATTATTTATCTAATGCTTAAAACTTAAATTAAATTTAGATTTTTGGTTGTTTTTGGATATTCATGTAGAAAAAATTAATTTTTTACTTATTTTCTTAAGGTGTTTTTTTTTTGTTAGCATTTTTATCGGCTCTTTTTTTTGGATAAATTTATTGGTTTTTTTTTGTTAGTTTTTTACATATTTTCTTAAAATATTCTTAGTTTGGTTGGCTTTTATATTGGCTTTTTCTTTTGTCTTCAAAAAACTTATTAAACTTTCATTTACTAAAAACCGTTAATTTCTTCTTTTAAGACTACACCATCTTTTTTTTTTTGAACATCATAAACAAATCTGATATAAGAATCCATCAAATCTAGATATGTAATTAATATTTTCTTTTACTGGTATCAAAAGTAGTAAGATAATTTTCATGATTATTCAAACACAAAAAAATTTGCGGCATCAAATTGTTCTTCAAATCAGAGTAGCTTACATGATCATTATACCACCCATGACTTCTTCTTTTTCTGTTATGTGAATAAAATTCAACCTAGAACAAACCATTAGCGAATTTTTACTTTTTTGTAAAACTTACTCAAGTTTACTAAATTCGGTGGTTATCTTTAACTTACCTAAACAAATGTTCCATTTTTTTCCTTGCTTGTTTCCAACGCTCGTTTACTTTGATTTCCATGCATGTATTGTATTCAATTATTTGTTATAGTGTTTTATTCAAACCATGTTAAGAAGATCACTGCATCATCAACTTGGAAATATAACGCTAACCATTTGCCAATATAATTGATCATCTTCCCTCCGTTAAGCGAACCCCTATAGATTCTCTAATAATCAAAATATGAAAAGTCATAATAATTTTTTTTTTCTTTTTCTATGATCATGTAAGTTAAAAAATGTTTAGTAACAAAAATTAAATTAGTAGCAAATTTCTCTTTTGAAAACCCAAATAAGCAAGATAAAAAAAGTTTATCAGTAATTCTCAGAGTAACTAATCATCTTTCATAAGTTCATAGTCACCATAATTGAGAAATGTATGTATCAAATTAATATTCAAACAGTAAAGTAAAAAAAAAAGAGAGTTCTTGATCACAGCAAATTTGAAAGTCGTCTTGCTATTTACTATTTATAGAATTCTCGAACAAAATTCTTCTTCTCCTTTAAACGAACACAATTGAGTGTTATCGTTATTGTCTCTGGCCGTAACCAATAAATAAATCTAAAACTGTAGATATGTGGATAATGTTTATTGTTGTAGGCTTCTACATAGAACGTGCATAAGTTACAATTTAAAGTTATAGATTAGAGATTTATCAGAAAATTTAGAGTTATCTTAACTTTTTTCTTCTCTTTTTTTCTCTTTCATATATGCGTTGAAACATGTAGAAAAAAAATCTTCATATTAATAATGTTTGAAGCGTCATTAAGAATAGGAGACATCAAAAGCTGAAATTAAAAAGCCATCATAATAAATAATCAAATTATAGAGAAAATGATTATGAAAATAATTAGTTTTAATTTAATTTTTTAAATAACAAATAAATGAGTTGATGTGTCATAAAAATGAATGCTGATGTGTCAAGTTTGTGAGACTCAACTGAGTCTTTATATAATAAATAACAAATAAATGAGTTGATGTGTCATAAAAATGAGTGCTGATGTGTCAAGTTTGTGAGACTCAACTGAGTCTTTATATAATAAATACCTCACTTAATAATTATGGACTTGATTTTTGTCCTTATGAATAATGTGCATATTGGTTTAATGATTTTTATAAATAAACAGGTAATAGAATATTGTTTGACGCCGTGACTTGCTACGGAGGATTTGATCCATGTCATAATGGGGACGTTGGTTGCACTGAATTTTGTAAACAACATAAAGAGGATTTTGGCGTATGTAATAAATACAGCGGATGTTGTTGTCATACAAATGTTTGAATATAGATTTGAATTAATTTAATCAAATGTATTGGTATATTTCTTTCAATAATAACATCAAATAGTGTCCAGAATGAATAAATAATTATTACCAAATCATCTTACGCAATTTCCCATTCTCATATCTGTAAGCCAAATTGGTAAGTGTCAAACATATTTTTTGACATTAACAAATTGAAGGCTCAAGAGTTATTGGATGGATATTTTGTACTTTACTTCACTGGATGACGTTAAAAAAAGAGTTTTATTCACTACTGATTTATGTTTCCTTAAAAAATAAAATAAAATAAGGCTGCTGACAAAACAAAATTAAAAATTAGAAAAAATAAACACCACCCAGTCAACTCAAGAGTCAACTGAGGAAGGAATCTTCAGTCAAGTTTCATCGGAGACGACGACGAAGGTGAGCGAACTCTTTACGTCTTCTTTTTATTCGAGTCTCATAATCTCTCATTCGTTGCGCCATTTTTCTTCATCCTAAGCATCTTTTCATGGCTCATTCTTCTTCTCTTCCTCGCAATTGGGTATACGACGTCTTCCCGAGCTTCAGCGGAGAAGATGTTCGACAAAAATTCCTCAGTCACTTTCTCAAGGAGCTAGATCGGAAATTGATAATTGCTTTCAAAGATAACGAGATCGAGAGAAGCCAATCGCTAGATCCCGAGCTTACATGAGCGATTAGGGATTCGAGGATCGCCGTCGTAATCATTTCCAGAAACTACGCATCTTCAAGCTGGTGCTTGAACGAGCTGCTTGAGATTGTTAACTGCAAAGATGAAACTGGTCTATTGGTGATTCCGGTTTTCTACGGTTTGGATCCTTCTCATGTTAGGAAACAGAACGGCGATTTTGGGGACGTCTTTGAGAAGACTTGCCAGAACAAAACACCGGATGAGCAAAATCTGTGGCGGAGAGCTTTGACTGATGTAGCTAATATGCTGGGATATCATTCTTCGAAATGGTACGGTCTTTTGCACTTTTTGATTCTTGTTGGTTGTTGTTTCTTTGCTTATGTATCGATTATCTTCTTTGTTGCTGCTATTGTTAGGGATAATGAATCAAAAATGATAGAAGAAATCGCCAATGATGTTTTGGTTAAACTGGATTTAACTCTATCAAAGGGGTTTGAGGATTTTGTTGGCATCGAAGATCACGTAGCAGAGATGAGTTCATTGTTGCGTTTGGAATCCGAGCAAGTGAGGATGGTTGGGATATGGGGCTCCTCGGGGATTGGCAAGACTACCATTGCAAGAGCTCTGTTTAGTCGACTCTCTCGTCATTTTCAAGGTAGTGTCTTCATAGACAGTGCTTTCATATCTAGGTGTAAGAAAAACTACCACAAGGCCAATCCAGATGACTATAACATGAAGTTGCATTTGCAAAGAACTTTTCTGTCTGAGATTTTCGGGAAAAGGGATATAAAGATGGATCATATAGGTGCAATGGGAGAGAGGCTAAAGCATCTGAAACTTCTTATTGTTCTTGATGATTTGGATGATCAAGTGGTGCTAGATGCCTTGGCTGGTCGAACTCAGTGGTTTGGACGTGGGAGCAGAATCATTGCGATTACAAAAGACAAGCATCTTTTGAGAGCCCATGGGATTAAATATATTTACAATGTTGGTCTCCCGTCTGAAAAGCAAGCTCTCAGATGTTTTGCAGATATGCTTTCAAGAAAGATTCACCACCTTATGGTTTCATGGGACTTGCTTCTGAAGTTGGAAAGCGTGCAGCTAGTCTTCCTTTGGGTCTCAACGTTTTGGGTTCGTATTTGCGAGGGAGGAACATAGGGGATTGGATGGATATGCTTCCTAGGCTTCGTAATAGGCTAGATGGAAACATTCAGAAGACTTTGAGAGTCAGCTACGATGGGTTAAGTAGCGAAGAAGATAAAGAGTTATTTCGTCATATCGCATGTCACTACAAGAAAACACAGTTTTTGCGACTACCGTTTGCGACCACAATGTTGGTCGCAAATATTTGCGACTACTTTGTAACTACTTTGCGACGACAAAGCGACTACCAAAAACATAAACACATATTATTTGGTATTTAATGACGAAACTTGGGCGTCGTTAAGTAGTCAATAATTAGCAACTATTTAGCGACGAATAGTTCAATTTTTAGGGATAGTCGCAAATCAGTCTCAATTTGCGACTATATGGCGACTGTATTTTTAGTCGGGAAATGTAGTTGTAACGTAGTCGCAAATCAGCGACCATTTTGCCACGTTTTTCTGTCATTACTGTTGTGTCGCAAAGTTGTCTGCCAATAAAGTTAAAAAATTTGAAGTGGTAAAAGTCTCACATCGAAAAAAGAGAATGAATGTCAAGTTCAACATGTTTTAGAAATAGCAAACAGTTGATGTCGGTTTAATAGGTCAGATTGAGGAAATCGAAATTGATAGTTTGGTAGAGGGTATTCAACCTTGCGAAGAAATTGATTACGAAATCGAAGACGCTGAAGCAGAAGATGAATCTCTTTGTAACTTATCAACTTCAGATGATGATGATGAAGAATTTGATTAATACTCTAATTTGTATAATTTATTTATCTTTATAACATAACTAGTATGCATATCCAAAAAAAATGTAAAAATTTAGTGTAGCTTATATATTCATTTCCTAAACTACAATTCATGAGTTAAAAATGCAGCTTACTGGATATGAGTCTTGTATAGAAATTAGAGGTTGAGAGTTTGACTCTCAGCTTGAAAATTTTTTTAAAAATTTTGGGAAGGAGTCAGAAAAACGTCGTAACTAACTGACTATTTTGCGACTACCTCTGTTATACATTTACTAACAAACATTTTCTAGTGTAGTTGTATATTAGTCGCCAAGAGTGTCGATTGTGCGACTATTTAGCGACGAACACCTGAATCTGAGACTGATTTTTTACTACTTAACGACTATCTAAACTCTTAAAAAGAGAAACTTCAAAACCGAATTCTAAATATGATATGTTTAACATTTTAAATTTTATTTGAACAAATCTATACCTTAAATATTCAGAAAAGAGAAAAAATAAATAAATATCACATATTTTAATTAATCATATGTTTGCAAACCCTAAACATTTCTTATAAGTGTTACATGTATTATACATAAGATCATTTTCAAAAAGCTGAACTTTCATAATTTAGTTAGACAATTCTATTTTATTCATTTAGAGGGGCATTATCCTTTTGAAGTATAGTAAAAAAGAGTTAAACAACATATTCAAACCTTCAGAACCCTAAAATTATAGGGTTTAGGGTATAGAATTGCGATTAACAAATTGTCGTCACAAAAGAGTCACAGTTTGTAACTTATTTGCCACTATAAATTCTATTAGTGACTACTTTATGACTTTAATGTGCGACTAATTTGTGACTATTTCAAAAAGTACGAAAATTTTATGAAATATCAAGCGGCAAAATAATCCCTCCATTCTTCATATGCGACCACAGTTGCGACTAATCTATGACCCTCACAATTTTATTATACATGAAAACCCTTTCTCTCTCCCACTTTCGATTCATCTCAATCATTTCTAAACACTTAGCCAATTTTGTTCTTTCTTCGACAAACCCTAACTCTCTCAAATTTTTTCTAAATCTCTCTCGAATCTATACCTAATACTCCCAAACAGATCATCTTTCTTCTTCTCTTCCGAAATATCTTTCCAAATTCCTTCTTCTCCTCCTAAATCTCTCCATTTCCTAAGAATGCCACCAAAAAGTTCAACTAAGGGTTGTGGCGGCAAATCCGGCGAAGGGAGCCGATTAACCGGAGGTGGGACACAAATCGATGGTGGGGGATCGTCCTTGCACTCCTCGACTCCATCCTCAAACGGCACACTGTCGACATCGCCATCGCTATCTCTCGTTCACAGCTTCCAACCCAGTATCCAGCAGCGACACAACCACTGCCTGCTCTTCTCTACGCACAACATCCGCCGGCTCCTCTCTATGCTCAACATCCGCCGGCTACTCTAAACCCTGAACAGCACCAGCAACCGCCGCCTCATCCTCATCAAATTCTGGCACCGCCGCCTCTTCAATATCCGCTGCCGCCTCTCCACTATCCGCCGGCTTATCTTGAGGAAGTTCTGATTCTTCACCAGCAGCAAAATCCCAACCAACAACAAGTGGCTGAGCAGAATCCAGAGTCAGAACCAGATTACCGGAACATTTGCGGTAATGTTCGATAAAGATTGTAATGTTTTCTGTTTACATAGTTCTAATTTGTTTTCTTATTATACTTACAAAGATTGTATTGTATACGTAGGGGAAGTACAATTGGGTTAGAGAAATTACCGAGACTGTGAGAGAAATATTCTTGAAGAGAGACATAAGAATTGAAGGATGAAAGAAATACTTAGTCAAGTTAGGAAGAAAAAGATCAGATATTTCTTAAGGTAATTTCATTTTTTCTTCCTCTTCATATCATTTGATTGGATTTGTTTTGCTGAGAATGATTAGTTGATGTCGATTCGCTGGTTTTGAGCTTATAAGTGTGGTTCTATGATTTCTCTGTGTTCATTCATGTCTTTTATTAGCTCAGTTTTTTTTTGCATGTTTAGCTTGGTTTGATGCTTAACACGCTTGTAGAAGGCATTTTTGGTTCTGTGTTCTTAGTTTAATTCAGAGATTTAGGAAACCTTAAGGTTAGACCAATGTTTGATGTTTAGCAAATGAAAAATGTTTGATGGTTACCAAATGTCACACGTGTTCATCGTTTTTGATGTTTGATTTATAGCAAATATCTGCATCGCAAGATGAGTGTGCGCACTACGTGCAGGTAGTTTTCATAATAATGATTTGTTTTACTTTTTTTGGCTGTTTTAAAATTTTGATAAATAATACAGATTTTTGTTGATGTAGATCTGAAATTTTTTTTATTGTTATTATTTAAGTAGAATGGAATAAGCGAAATAACTTATGATATAAAGTATACATATTTTATAATAAAACAGATGGAGACAGTTAACGTGTTAAACTAATCGGTACATTGAACTTATTGTCAACAAAATATTCTTCATAGTTTTCACTTTTCATTTTTGATAATGTATTTATCATCAACGGATACCTCATACACAGATTTAACACATTTCTAGCCCAACAATGTCTTATTGATAATTAGACTAATTGGCAAAACCTATTGACATCCAACAATTAGATTATTGTAGTAGGAGACCAGTCCTCCCAATGATTAGGATGAAGACATTGTTGTAACTGTTTTGTCTTGTTGGTAGTGCTAAAGAGACACAACGATCTCGATTAAGTGAATCACTGAACAAAAACACACATATTAGTCAGACGAGAGAGAGAGAGAGAGAGAGAGAGAGAGAGAAGATGCATACCACCAAGCGAGAAGGACCTCCTTCTCATATAAGACTAACGACAGAACATGTCTGACTCTGGATCATAGAAGATAATGATAGCTTTGAGTGGGCGAGACTGAAACAGAAGGACATTGACCCATGAGTGTCTAATATAACTTCATGTATAGCTTCTACTACTCGCAAGGACATTCATATCCAAGTAGTGCTCCTTCACTCCATCTTAAAGAGTTTCTGCAGCCAAAACAGAAACAAAATGAACTTTACATAATATACATGTGATACAAAAAATATAGCACCAATGACGTAAGAAAAAATTGACAAGCCACTCCAATAGAATATTGACTTGCAAACAATCCTCTTCAAATACTGGATCTTTTTATTGCGTTTTCAATCGCCATCTTCACTCTGCAGATATCACTATGCGCCTTCTTGCAAGCTGGTATATAATATTTTTTTGGGGTAAGTAAAATTTTTTGAGAACACATTGTTAGTTGAAACTTAAAAACTCAACTGAAATTTTATATACATGATTTTTCTTTTTAATAATTGGGCATAGGACACGTCATTTTAATCCCCAATAAATAATTCAAACCCCAATTCTTCTGCATTTCCAATTTCTCAAATATTCCTCTCAAGAATCAAACATAATCTAATCTAAATAAACGAAATAGAACTAACTTATAAATGGTTCAAGTAAATAAAATTATAGTTAAAAGGTATAAACACTTATAATGGCCATGAGTAGTGTATGTAATCTTTTATCCCACGGCACAAACAAATAAGATTCATCCTTTTTTTCCCCACTTTTAGTATAAAAATTCATCTTTCTCCTACTAAAACCATTTCTTGACAACAAGTGGATACAATCAAAATTGAAAACTCAGACGTAAACCATAAAAACGAATACACAGAGGACAACGAAACATCATACCATAAGATATTTTCATGCTTTCTAAAGCTATAAAGCTCTCACTCAGACTGAAGAACAGTAATGTAATAAGGATAGCCTTGGCATGTCCCTGACGACGATGCATTTTCATGCGCAGAAAGCTCCCAGTTAAGTTTATACGAAGCGAGATTATAGATACCTAGCGAGAAACCCATATCTGAAGCAGGATATCAGTTGTGGACAATGGCTGGATTTGGACCTTTGTGGAACTTAAAGCAGACCATATGAAAGGAGGTGAACTTTCCATGGAGGATGGAGGTTTTCCTAGACGGCTTCCCATGACATCTGAAGTTAATTTCATTTCCTCTGTTACAGTTGGCACGTAGCGCCACTCAGATTGATTTACCATAGGAGGAGATGGTGCAGCTGCGTCTGGTAGAGAATCAATGGTGTTAATGCTCACAGAAGCTAATCCATCAGACGTGTTTCTTATTATCATCTTTAGTTTTATTTCACACAAGGAGCTCCAAAAGTTGTGGTATATGGTTTGGGGACCGTCGAGAAAACAAAATCGAAGAGAGGGAAAAGAGACGAAAATTTGGATTCGATCACAATGCTGAATCAAAGAAAAAAGAAATTAAAATCACCTGCAAAAATGGGAAGAAATGCTTATAGAATGTACGGAAATGATTGTTTTTGGTCCCTGATTAGAAGCAGTAAATCAGGAGGAGCTTCGGTTGCTCCAGGAAAGTTTTCTGAGGCAGATCGAAATCTCTTGAAAAGATTTTCGTGAAAATCAATCAAACATCGTGTGACAAAAAGTCCATGGCCGTCGACCAAAAACTTATCGGGAAGACTCGCGAGGAGGATGAAGAGATTGACGTTAGATTTTTCAAGAATAATTTTTTTATTAATTAAGATTGTATGAGACATGTGTCAACCTCTCCAGTGATGACGTGTCAATCAGCTAGAGAGAGTTGAGCACTCTTTATATATAACACTAGGATAAGACCCGCGTATACACGCGGGGTTGTGTAGTAGAGATACATTCATTCATTTGATTTTTTTGATATATTCTCATTTTGTTTTATTCTTATATTTGTTATTGTATTTTGCTTTTTAATTATAATTATGTTTTTATATTTAATTGTATTCCAGTAATAAAACATTACATGAAGCTGATAATTAAATTATCAAATGCAGAAAACATAGTGGAGGTAGAAATAGAATAGAAGTCGTAAAATAGTTGCAGTAATAACGCAAGAGAAGCTGGAGTAGACGATAGAGAAGCTGCTCTTCAATCTTTCTTCTCTTTCGCTAAAACTGATGAAGAAATTGGATTGTTAGTTAATTTTAAAAAGAATAATTAGATTGTTAGTTGTACATGCTTTATTTAGATTTCGTTGGCTTATAATAAGTTGGAAATAATTTGTTGTGTAAAATGTTGTCTATGTTTTTTTTTTTAAATTGTAATACATACCAAGGAAGAGAGGTAAGCCTTCTAATCCTTGCAAGTAGCTCAACCCCTTGAAACGAAATCGCATCATCAAGAATAAATTTATATACACAAAACATAACACAAAACAAAGGTTAAGTATCTTTACTTGCAAAAGCTTTTGGAACATTGATGACAGAACCAGCTCAGGTGTCTTCTTTGTTATTTTCAAGATATCTGCAAGAGACCCTCCATCCATGTATTCAAGAGCTATGCTGATTTGTCCCGAGTCTGGACTATAAAACGTTCTGTGAAAATCCACAAGTCCTGCAGTGCTCCGTATCTCTGTAAGCAGTTGTTGTCTTTTCTCCTGCAATGCTCAAACCAAATCAGTTAATATTCAAAAACAAAAAACATTATGAAGAAAATATTCACATGTTCCCTTGGATCAAGAAAGACACTATATTTACCCTTTTGAAGACATTAATCCTCTTCAAAGCTAGAATTCTATGATTCGGGATATGAATCACGCGTTGAACAACGCTGCTAGCACCGCTTCCTATAGCTCCAAAAACATGTATTTCATGAGAAGCACATTGACATGTGGTCTCACAGCTCTCTGATTCATCCACATGAGAAGAAGATGTACATTTTTGTAACCCGAGCTCGTTAAAGTTGTAAACTCCATATGATGTACTAAGAAAATTAACTGTCCTCCATCTGATGGCTTGAAAAACAAACAAAAGAGATAACTTTAAGATACACAAGAGAGCGTAAATTACTAAATATGGATCGTTTGGGTCTAACGATGAGGATGACGGTGCACTAAGAAACTCAATTAGAAGAGGGAAAAAAAACTCAACCATCCCTGAGTACGTGATTAACAACCCAGCTTTCTAAATCCCTAAATTTCATAATTTTGAATTCCCTAAATCCCTAAATTTCAGAATGAACAATCCCAAGAGATATAACACACAAACTCACCAGTTCATATTCCAATTGCTCGAAATGGGTTCTTCTTCCTTTGCCGATTCACCAATCGGACTGGCGTCATTAGGCTTGTCTTTTTTTTGCCACTTCTCTTTCGAGTCGTCTCCGTTTCCTTCTCTTCCACCTCGTCTTCATAATCTTTGTACAGCTTCATCATCTACATAAGCTGGAGCTGATGAGCTGTGGATGAACCGTCAAGCATCGCTGGTACCATCTCCGAAACTTCAACATCATGGGACCAGTTGTATGCGCCGCCGTCGCTGCCGCGAGAGTGAGATTGTGAACGGCGATATTGACTTAGGTTTTCGTTGAAGCAATTTGTTTTACAAAGAGAAAAGGAGGAAAAAATTGATGGAGAGAAAATAATTATTGTCTCGTTTTTAAAAAAAAAATTAAAAAGATGATGTGTCAGGTGATGTGTAAAAAATTAAAAAGCACCTGTATTTATGATATTTTTTGAGTTTCAACCCAACAAATAATAATAAATAATTGGGTCAAATGAGATTTGGGTTTAAAACGTCTCAGCCCAACAAGATTTTTGAAATAGCTCAAATATGTTTCACGGGGACGCGTGGCATCATCTGAGTGGCTTGTTTATTTTTTTTTTGGGGAGATCTGCGAAATGAACTTCATTTTCTCCCAAAAAAAATTTTGTGCTCCATCGAAGCGACTACGGCGATTGAGACCGCCGTGGTCCTTCGCCGTCTCGTCTTTACCGCCGTGGTCCCTCGCCGTATCGTCTTCACCGCCGTGGTCCTTCACCGTCTCGTCTTCCTCCTTCCTTGGCCGAGTCGTCTTCCTCCTTCCTTCGCCGTGTCAGAGCCATCCCTTCCCGGTAAATCTTCTTCTCTCCGCCGTGTCACAACCTTATAGTTTTGATCGATTCGTTTTCCGTGTCATGAGATCATTGTTCGATGTTTTTTGATTTTATTCTTTTTATCGATAGTGGTTTGCGAGATGTTTGACATTTTCAATACTTTTGCATGTGTGAAAACCGGTTGCATGTGTGTGTGGAAGAAGGATCAGAATTGGGCAAGAACGGTTTCAGACAATCACATCCCTGGTGAGTTCGTTTATTGATTATCTTTGTTTGAGTTAGATAGATTGAGTTAGATTGGGCAAGAATGAGTTAGATAGATTGCTTGGTTCATCTTTGATTGGGCAAGAATGAGTTAGATAGATTGGGCAAGAATGAGTTAGAGAAACATTAATGGTTTTTTATCTGATAATATCGTTCATTGCTTTGTTGATTTGCTGTGATGGTTTTCCTTCTGATTTGATGTGTAGTTCATTAAATTTAGGTAGTTGAGGAGTTCATTAAGAGGTTGATGGTATTGTTCTGAAGTAAACTAGTAAATATAAATTGAACTAAACTAAAACTTAATGGTAACTGATGAATTAATGGTGATAGAGATATCAGCCAACTGCAAAAGTGTATTCAATTACACTTTTCATAATGAAATGTACCAAAACAATTAACAAAACATAGAAAATTTAGGTAGCCATTAAGTGATGATTTCTGCTTTATAATGGAAACATCTATAATCGGACATAACTTGGAAGAAGAAACCAAACTGTAGTAAAATGGATATGGATTTTACCATTCCATTGTCATCATCTCAAAACTTCACTGATCTCTTGTCTCAACAAGGGATCAACACTCCAAACTTCAACACTCCAAATATCTTCTCCCAACCACAATCACCTTTACCTGAGACATTGAAAGATGCAGTAGTCAAGCACAGATGGACTATCCCTGAAGAAAAGATCCTCATATGTGCTTGGTTACACACATCTAAAGATGCCATTGTTGGGAATGAGCAGAGAGGAGGGAGGTTCTGGGATAGAGTTGCTAGTTTCTACGCTAGTAGTCGTACTGTGGCCGGTCTTCCAATCAGGGAGGCCAATACTTGCAAGCAGAAGTGGTGCAAAATCAATGAGATGGTGTCCAAGTTTGCTGGGTGCATGGACGCTGCTGAAAGGGCTAGAAAGAGTGGCCAGAATGATGATGATGTGATCCAGTTTGCTCACCAACTGTATTTCCAGGACCAGAAGATGAAGTTTACCTTGGATCATGCTTGGAGACTGTTGAGAAATGATCACAAGTGGACCAGTTTGCGTACTGTAAAAAGTACAAGCTCCAAACGAAGTAGGCTCAGTGAAGAGCCTAACTTTTCCTCAAGCTCTGTTGCCGGCTCGCCTGAGGAGGAAGAAACAGAGGAGAGGCCAATGGGTGTTAAGGCCTCCAAGGCCAAAGGGAAAAAAAGGAGGAAGAGTGAAGAAAGTGCAGGTGCAAGTGGTGCTGCAAAGCTGTTGGAGGAGCTGTGGGCCATAAAGGAGAAGGATGTGGCCGCTACAGAAAGACATGACGACAAGCAACTTCTTCAGAGTCTGATTTCTAAAAAAGAGCCACTAACCGAGATGGAAGTAGCTTTGAAGAATAAGCTATTACTTAAGATGGTTTAAACGAAGTAGGTAAGTGTTTATCTGCTCATTTGGTGCATGTGTGTGTGTTTATATGTCCTACGTCTTGGAAAGGACAGTATTCACGTGGACATGCAAAACCGACTATCGTTTTAGAGGCGGTGGCTTCAAAAGATCTTTGGATTTGGCACGCATTTTTTGGAGCACCAGGTACTTGTAACGATCTAAATGTTCTCGACCGATCACCCGTCTTTGATGATATATTACATGGTAAAGCTACACCAGTCAGTTACGTAGTCAATGGACACCAATACCGTATGCCTTACTATCTGACAGATGGTATATATCCGAAATGGGCGACTTTCATCCAATCAATTTCTAACCCACAAGGTCCTGAAGAATCATTATTTGCTACTTATCAAGAAGCAGTTAGAAAAGATGTCGAGCGTGCGTTTGGAGTGTTGCAAGCTCGATTTGCGATTGTCAGAAACCCAGCTATGTGTATGGATAAATCAAAAATAGGCAAGATAATGAGAGCATCTATCATATTGCATAATATGATAGTAGAAAACGAACGAGACCAAGGCACTCAATTTGAGTTATATGCTTTCATGGAAAGAGAAGGAAGCGGAACTTCACAAGTGGACTACGCATTCTCTACAGATACACCTACAAACGTGAACAACATGATGGCCAATCGAGCTCTAATACGTGAGAAAAGAGTGCATGAACACTTGAAAGCTGATTTGGTTCAACATATTTGGAATAAATATGGCACAAATCAAAACTAAAAACGACTTAAAATTGTGTTTTCATCATGTTTTTATATGTTTTTTCATCTTGTATTAATGTGTTATTCAAGTTTCAATAAAAATATTGTTTTTTATATACACAAATTTTATTTTCTTTGCATTTTATTTTCTTTTAAAAAAATAATTTTTTATTCTTTAAGACCAAATGAATATCATTAATAAACCACAAAAGTTAAAAAGTTCTTAATGGATCTCAAAACTTAAACTATTATTAAAATTAGTGCTTATGAAACCCAAAAAATATCATGAATACAGGTGCTCTTAGGTGTCAAGCTGGTAAGACTTAACCAAGTCTATATAATAGATTAATTAACGAGTGAATGTACACGGGAATTCTTCGGCGCTGCCTTAGATTGTTAGCTCTGGTGAGTTCAAGTTGTTTGCAGCCAATTACCCAATTCTTACATTAGAGATAATGAAAGCTTGTTTTTTAATCGAAGTAGAAACAATGAATTACTCGTACTGTACATGTTATAGCTTGTGATCGTTGGTCGAAGAACCACATTGTAGCTTTTGTGTGTTTCACTCTGACAAACCACATAATCCTTTTTATTAATTTATGGTTGGGCTTATTTGTTTTCACAAACTTGATAATTTTTTTTTAATAATTAGTTTTTATAGTAGTCTTTTTGAAATTCACTTACATCCAAATGTGAAAAATATTTAGAAAGCATGTTGCTTGTCAAGCAAGCAAACACAATTTTAAAGAAAAATAGTAGTTGAAAAGTCTTTTGGTTTATGAGAAAAGAAGTAGTTGAAGAGTTTCGAAGAAAGCTTTTTGCGACTGAAATAAAATCTTTAAATTGTTTTTTTTTTAAACAAGAGTTACAAATAAATCATTTATTACGTAGTTATTTTTAATCTCAAATAAATCATTTATTAGGTAGTTACAAATATTATTAATATCATTTTCTGAAATATTAATAATATTAGCAATGCATGGAAGAGCGCAGATAATTTGTGAATTTTAATTAGTATATTAACGTCTCCTCCATTTCCAAAGGTCGTGAAAATTGAAAGTAAAAGTAATTTGACCGTCTAGAATCTCTCTATATATACAACCTACAATCGTTTCCCAGTTTTAATCCAGGTTATATATGATATAGATATGGGGACACAATCAAACAAAGAGCTTTTCTGGGATGGATTAGTAAAGTTTTTGAAAGAACAGCAAGTCGATGTACTTCTAAAGGCATGTGACAGTGATGAGGAGGCAGCTATCTCTGCCCATAAGTTTATTCTGGTCGTGAATTCTTCTTCTACTACTCCTTTTGCTTTTTCATTGATTCGTAAGAAATTCCTAGAAATGCTCTTACATGAAATGATTTCATTAGCTAATGTGCTTTCTTTGACATTTATGTGATTTTGTATAGTCTGCAAGATCAGAGGTGTTTAGGAAGATGTTTGAACCAGACAAATGCAAGGCTTCGTCCAGGCTCGAGACAATCACTCTCTCAGAGATGAAACATGAAGAATTGGAGGCTTTCGTTGAGTTCATCTATAGCGACGGCTCTATGCTTTCAGAGAAAGCGAAGAAACACGTTAGGTCACTATTGTGCAGCCGACAAATATGAGATTCCCCATCTACGTGACCTATGCAGAAATGAGCTTATATCATCTCTTAACTCTTCGAATGCTCTTAGTATTCTTGTTCTCGCCCAAAACCCTTTTGACAAAGCCATCAATGATGCAGTCATAATTTTTTTTTATGAGGAATTTCTGATGCTGCGCAGCCGTATTTACCATCAGAAATTGTAAAAGTATGATTTCTCTCTCTACTGAGTTCAAGACTTTCGTCGTCGATCACCCAAATCTTACCGTGGAGATAGTGAAGGTTATTTCGGGGAATAGTCGCTGTTTTTCTGGTCGCTTTGTTTAGTTTCATGTTTCATTTAAACCCCTAAACTCCGTATTATCATTTTTCATTGGATTTCACTTCCTTTTTTTTCTCTCAAGCTTGCAAATCTTTGAAAAGTTGTTTCACTATTTCTGATCCGTTTTCGTTTATTAAAATTATTTCTCAATGGTTAACATAAACAAACGATACAAATACTAATAAAAAACAAAAATAATAATTAAAAAAAAAAAAGATTTCTTCTCCAGCAAGAAAAACAAATGTTGACGAAAAAAAATAGAAGGGCTCGCGAAGCTTTTCTAAAGAAGTTGTTATTGGCGAGTTTGATGAGTTTGGAAGGTTAAGAGGAACCCACATTTACAAGTGCTCACATATACGGTCTTTATCAGTTATCAGTTATTACTTCCATACTCTTATATGATCTGGACTATCAATAGTTGGATGAGATATTGCACTTGTGACATGTCAGTGATTATGATTAATACAAGAAACGTTTGATCCTTAGATAAGATTGATTCCTAAGTCCTAACGTTGAACAATGATTACTAATTTACTACCATGCATTTACATATTTGGTAGGTTAAAACCTAGGTTTTGTGGAAATGTTGTTGACTCAACTGAGAAAACCTTCTCTTCCTCTGTGGTTTTGTAGAATAATTGCTGGTCTTGATTATTATTGACTTCATCAATTTTTGCTGGTCTTGATCCTAATGGAGTCTAGACTCTAGACATTTAGTCCATCAATCTTTTTTAAGAAAGGTTTAAAGTGCTAATATGATTCCATTGTTCCTATGCAAAACTTTTAGGTGTGGCGCTCAATTGTGATTAATGTGATCATTGACTCATTATTAAACTTAACCCAAAAATCAAGTTTCATTTCAATAATCCAAGATTAGACAATACTACGAAAAAAGTGTTGCGATTACCGCATTATGATTCCTTAGGATTTTGGCGGGGACATTAACCGACTGTAGATAAAGAGTAATCGTCTGTATTTTGGTGAATCTGATGTGTGATTAACGGTGGAGATGTGATTCCTGAGAAGATGTTGGGCATAGATTAGAGACATTGAGGGTTTATGAAGTAACCAGTTATATTTAACCCCGAATTGGACCAACCCGTTATGTTGTGGAAGCTGGAGTATTGGACTGGAGAAGCAAAATAATAATACCAAGACTCATACTGCTATTTTTGGTATGTAGCAGATGAATCATAACTGGAATACCAATATCCGGTATGATAATCTGGTCCTTGCTCCGGTTACGGCTGGTTTAGTTTTTATTTAAATTTTTTAATTTACTCGTAACCTTGGGAGGTGTACGGATGGAGAAATCCAAGAACCTCAAATCTCAATCTAATAACTAACGTAGTTAATGTTACATTGCAGATGTGTACTGTGTCTGTGTGTTTCACCCAATAGGACTTTCACAAACAGAGTCATATTACGATGACATCACATTGACATTGGCATCGTACATTGAATCTAAAAGACTAAAACTTAGATGTTTTTGTTATGAAGTAAAAGCGTAAGAAAAGAAAGTGAGAAATGACATCACGTTTGGGTTTGGTAATTTTGGTTATTGCGAAGAGTCAGTATAAACATGGAAAAGGGCCAACACCAAATTATGATAAAGCTTCATTTTTTGTTTGGTGTTAAGTTTATCGAGATTTTCTCGGGAAAATTCATCAAGAAACCGAAAGATGATCAAGTTCCGAGGGATTTAGGAATCAATTTCGTGTGGAAAATGAGATTATAATATAAAAATCACTTCATTTTACACGACTACAATAACTAGGCTTTCATTTTGCTAAAAAATAATTAATATGTGAAGGTGAAAGATTATGAAATAGTTTTTTTTTGACGTTAGATGAAATAGTTTATTACTAGCAGATTGCAGAAAACGTGTTATGTTATATCTCCGTAGTCCGTACAACGGATATTGATCTTTTTCCATTAACTTTTTCTATTTTATTCACCCTTGTTACTTTTTTTTTAATTTCACAAAAAAAAACTATTTCTGTATCTGATGTGATTTCTCTTTCATATAAAGACTAAAGATGCCATACATATATGGGGAAAGTTACATAAGCTGGTCAGAGATTTTATAAGTTTTTAGGGATTGGTGAATTTATATAACTAGATGTGAATGTAATAGTAAATAAATTGAAATGATGAAGAATTGCAGTTAACAACTTTTTGTGAGGAGTTGGAAAAACATACTCATGCTAGTTCTTTTTTTCTTTTTCTTTTTTGAGGTGGTATCCTACAATTCATTAATGTAATGTAAACTATTTTCTAAAATAGTGAGACCATGCATAATCGCAAGTTGGTTAATCATAGTCAGTCTCATAGATATGTAAACTAACGCAAGCGATGGACGTAACATGTTGACTTTTAATAACTCTGTTCCCTAGCTTGTTTCCATCTAACTAATAACACACCATTTTTTTTTGTTATGTATACTTGCTATTTTCTAAAGTTTAACAAAAAAAATAATCATAGGGCGATTGAAAACAAATTTATTCTTAAGAAAAATGTGAACTACCACTGAAACGTACATTGTAATATTTTAACAATACATTGTTTTTTTACAGAATTAAACAAAACAAACTATATGATTTAATGTACATTGTAATAGTTTTTCTAAAACTGAGAGTAAACAGTAAACAGGGTTTTTATGACTGGTGTGTAAAAGAGGAAAAAAAAAAAGGTAAAAAATGCAGTACTCTGAACTTTTTCATTCTTTAAACCAAACAAATAAAAAGCATATTTTTGCTTTAAAAGAAGAATAAATTATACATTCCAAACTTTTTTTTCATAAGAGTTAAACTTTTCTTCACCTCCCCTTTTTTTTCCTAATATTTTCTACTTATTACTTAACTTCTCATTAGTCACAATTTATCACAATTTTGGAAAATAATATTTTGTGACATTATTTTTCCCTCGTATATATATGCTCGCTCTGCACGAACATTAATTAACTTTTTTACCACATACTCACTCTCTCCGTCAAGGACGGGAATCCACCGGAATTACTCTCTTCGTCCACAATTCACCGGATTAAAATGACCAGCTCCGTCTACAACTCACCGGAATTCGAGTTTTGGCGTGACACGAACCGTTCATCAACTCAGCCCAACGTAAATCTCATTTCCGCCGACGAGTTGTTTCACGACGGCATTCTTCTTCCTCTACACTTCCTAAACCTCAAACCCGACCCGGACCCATCTCCACCCGCTTCTGACCCGCCTGCTTCTTTAATCCCGGAGCCTGAGTCAGTACCCGGACCCGAATTGACCCGAGAAACGGCTTCGAAGCGGTGGAGAGGTTTGTTCAGAAAGAGCGAGAACAAACCGCCGGTGAAAAACCGGAAAGAGAACATGAAAAGGGAGAAGAAAACCGGGTCGGGTTCGGGCTTAACAGCAGCGGCTGAGCTGAACATCAACATCTGGCCGTTTTCCAGAAGCAGATCCGCCGGGAATAAATTAACCCGACCCAGAATGTCGTTCGGAGCTCCGAAGACCCGGAAAATAAGCAGCGCGCCGTGTTCCCGGAGCAACTCCGCCGGCGAATCGAAATCGAGGAAGTGGCCAAACAGTCCGGTTCGAGGCGGTGTGCATTTGGGTCGGAGCAGCCCGGTTTGGCAGGTCCGGCGCGTAGATCCGACGGGTAAACCGATGTCGGGTTGGGTCGGCGAGAGAACGATGGGGAAAATGGAAATTAGAGAGGTGAGAAGGGGTAAAACAGTTAAAGAAGATAATAAACCGAAAGTATTGAGTTTAAATGCGCCGGTTTGCACCGGATCTCGGAGTCGATTAAGCTGCAGGGACGATGAGAATGGAAGTGGTAATAGTAACGTTGCTGCTGCTTCAAGTGCTAATAGTCTATTTGGCTTCCGTAATCTCTTTATTAAGAAAGTTTATTGACTTTTGGTTAGTAATTATTCAAACGTTTAACGTCAAATCAGCCATCTGATTATTAATTACTCTCCAGAGTCTGTTTTATTGTTATGGATTTGGGCAGATCTCGCATTGCTTATAATGTAAATAAAAATTAAATGTACGTTTTATATGACCATTTGTTGTTTTATTTTAAATTAAATGATTAAGTTTAGATTAGTGTATGAAATATCTAACTAAATTTTCTTATAGTTTGTGCTTTCAACCGATGTATTAAACAACAATGATTATCACGAGACACGAGCAAACAAAAACATTTGTTACTTAGTAAACCGGTACATAACATATAGACCCACTTCTTTAATCGGTATCTTGAGCAGAACCGGTTGGTTTTCTCGGGAAGGTTAATCATTGAATAAATCACATGAACTTTGTTTATACGGTCCTGAAAAAACCTCATAAACCCCTTGAAGCTCTCAAAACAGGTTTTGAGTTGGAGAAATTGTGTGAAGGCAAATCCTATGGCGGTTCTACACCGATTGTTTCGAGCAGCTCGAGTATGGCGCGGATCTCTCTCTCATCCTAAATCCATGGTTCCGTCGAACTCACGGGGACGAGAGCTTCGTCGATGTTTCCATCACGGTACGCGTCACCGTTGTGAATTTCCTATAATTTGGCGATGATCCTTTTTGATTTCTTGATGGGTTTCGATCGGAATTCGTTTAATTGGTTTAAAAATAGGGGCTTTTGAGTTATTGAGAGCATGAGCATCTAATGTTTCTTATGATCCTTAACATAAAACTCCGACTTTCAAATGTTATTTTCTTGAATTTTGATGTTTGGTATTGTTGTACTCATAAATACTCATTTTCTCTTAGTTCGATGTTGTCTTTGATTTTTTCAGGAACCTTTGAGCAGAGTAATTCAAAAGTAAATGAAGTCTTGAGACCTTGCAGCACCTTCAACGATTCTCCATGCTTTTCTATGGCACCTGCATTTTTGGGTGCTCTCTTCAGCTTTGGAGCAATAGGAGTAGCTTATGCTGATTCTGAAGAGGTTTGTTACACACACACACACACATTTTCAGTGTTGATAGATGAATTTAGCTCTTCTATGTGACACAGCTACTTTTAATGATTCTAGTTTAAAACTTAACATATTGCAGGCTAACGAGAAGTCATCTGTCCCAATAGATCCTCCACCAAACTATGTAGACGTTGCTAAGAAAGAAAGAGCTCGAGTCGAAGAACTAATACAAAGTAAAGGAACTCAATATGGTTCTTACCCACGGTTCAATGTTGCTGTCAGGAGCCAAAAGGTTACTGCAATGATCTTTGTTTTAAAAAAAATTCTCTCTAGTTTCGATAATTTCAATGTTAATTGTGAATTGGATGTGTGCTATAGCAGGCTTTTAATATAGAGTGTTTTGCGTTGTAGATTACGTTGAAGTTTCAAGTTCCTTCTTCTTGTGAAGTCGCGCAATTGATAGCAAACATTGGAACAAAACTAGGCGTCAAAGTCTCAGATCGTACTGGTGGTTCAGACATGCTGTTGCGTGCTTGGGACAGGTAATTGTCATGTTCTACAAGATTTTGTCCGAGAACTATTTTTGTAAGCCTGATGTGTAGTGTAAAACTAATCGCTACTCTTTTGATGCTACTTCAGTCCAGTCGCTTGGCAAATAACACTTCGCAGTGTGGAAAACAAGAAAGAAGTAGGAGGCAGTGAGGACGATGCAGATGAAGACTTGTGCATTCTTATCTTTGGCTCCTTACTTACGTCTGATAAAGTGGTTAAGTTTCTTTTCTTTTTTCGGAATTCACTAATTAATTCTTCCTCAAATGTTCCTTGGCTTTACTTTTTAACTGATTCAGGAAGTTGAGTTCATTAAGAAGGGAAGCTTAACTACTGAGGAACTTGAAGCTTTTGTTTCAGTGTTGCAAGTAGCTGGAACAAAAGCTGCACAAAACAAGGGAGGTAACGCACGTGAAACGTCTACGGACAAAACTGTTTCTCAATTGGAATCGATGGGAGTGAGAATCTATGGAGTTAACAAACCTCTTGGGGATGATTCTGTCGATGAGATATCATGGGACAATATTGCTGGATATGATCAGCAAAAGCGGTAAGCTTTAGTTACATGATTTCTCTTCTATCCCATAAAGTTGCTTAACTAGCTTCTTATCATGATGCAGAGAAATAGAAGATACAATATTGATGGCCCTTCATAGCCCTCAAGTGTATGATGATATAGTACGTGGTACACGGTCCAAATTTGAATCGAACCGACCCCGAGCTGTGCTCTTTGAGGGCCCACCAGGTTAGAACAAGAAGAGTGCATTTACAATTCGTCTTTCTTTGTAGAAACGAGTTTTGATCTGATTATCCATAAACCTTAGGAACTGGGAAGACATCTTGCGCGCGTGTTATTGCTAATCAAGCGGTGAGTAGTCAAGACTTTGCTAATCTGTTTAAACCTTTTCTGAGTTTGAATGTTGAGCTCTTAACTTCTTGCAAGTTCTTGGCAGGGTATACCGTTGCTTTATGTGCCACTTGAAGCTGTAATGTCTAAGTTCTATGGTGAAAGCGAGCGGCTTCTTGGGACTGTGTTTTCACAAGCAAATGAGCTCTCTGATGGTGCGATTATATTTCTTGATGAGGTGAAGAAAATATTTGCTTCTATTATATCCTTGTCCGTTTTTTTGTCTCCTATCAAAATTTGACTATGAATTTAAAAATATACTTGTCTAACTCACATTCCAGATCGATGCCTTTGCTATATCTCGTGATAGTGAGATGCATGAAGCAACACGTAGAGTTTTATCGGTACTACTAAGACAGGTAAGACACACAAGATTACCAATGTTACAGCATATCCTCGAGAGACTAGAAATTTCCGATTATGATGAAACTGGTTCTTGTATGTTTTTGCAGATTGATGGATTTGAACAGGACAAAAAAGTGGTTGTGATTGCTGCAACCAATAGAAAACAAGATCTTGATCCCGCTTTGATCAGGTAAGCAATATAAAACCTCTCAAACCGGTTCAACTCTCCTTGGCTGCAGTCTCCTGACCCGTATCCATTGTTTCTCCACCTGTGTATCTTTAGCCGGTTTGATTCTATGATCACGTTTAGCTTACCAGACTTACAAACCCGTCAAGAAATCATCGCTCAATACGCAAAACAACTCTCAAAGCCTGAACTAGTCCAGCTTGCTCAGGCCACAGAAACGTAAAGTTTCTAACTTTCTTTTAGCATATCTTGTTAAAGTTTGAAACTTTCTGTTCGACCTACTTCAAGGCCACTAGATTGGTTATGCAGAATGTCAGGAAGGGATATTCGAGATGTATGTCAAGGAGCAGAAAGGACATGGGCTTCAAAGGTTAAACAAAGATTTTCATCTTCTACACTTGACTAAATGTTAACACAACTGCAGGTCATTAACCTTTTTGTAAATTGTTGGATTATATAGTTGATTCGTCGCGCAAAAGCTGATGGGATACAACAACAAATCACTCTCCCTCCAATACAAGAGTACTTGGAAAGCGCTGAAGCTAGACGCAAAGCCCTGCTTAGTGTCGCAGAGCAGAGAGAACAGAATCTGGCTGCTCGTTCTAAGAAACCTCTGCTAGATTTTGAGTGACAATATTGATTTTGACACACCATAACTTACCGACAGTAACTTGATACATATAAAAAGACATATACTTCTTCTGTTCTTTGAATTTTACCTTTAGTCTAGGTCAAAGCACGAGGATGTTGTTACAGAAGATCAGGACACAAATTGGAGTAAAAAAACAGCCTTTTTCCCTGTTTTTGTATCTAATTGCATTTATAACTTTCATACCATAACGATCGAGAAATTGAAGATATTTATCTTATAAGATATGTAAGAAATTCATGATACACTCCCACATATGTGTAAACCACAGTTAATAACTAGTGTTTTTTGTTTTACAGCTGTCGTTTTACCGTGTCGTTTTTTATTCTCTGCTGATGTGTGTTTTTCCTAGCACCATTATCTATCAAACATGAAACGACATCGTATTTGGAAACTTGATTTTGTGTCCTCGCAACAACAGTGTCTCGTAAGGACGGTAAGAAGTTCGCTGAGAACTTGGACTTTTTGATCGGATTTGTTGGATTATCTACTTTTTGCTGAAAAAATTGTTGCTTCGATTTCACTAGATGCTTTCTGATTGATCCCATTTGAATCTCCTCTCATTTTGCGGGGTAAAAAGTTTACTTACTTGTTAAGCCTAGAAACTGTTCGACGAAATGCCTAAGTGATGTTATTTATTTTTTTTCTTATATGATTTGTCTTTGTTTTTTATTTTCAGGTTCCCAAGGTTGGCTTGTTCTTCAGTTCTTGCATTTTTTTGATACGGAGCAGTCATGGATGGTAAGTGAATGATTCTTGGGAAACTGAAACATTTGTGAATTTGTTTTGTGAAATGAAATCCAATCTTACAATGTTTGCTGGTGAAAACGCTATCAAGTTGTGATATTTTGTTCATATGATGTAAAATTTCTTATTATAACTTGTTGAGAATCCCAATCTGTGCATGGAAACTGATTTCCTTTTTTAAAAAGAAATTAAATTTGAGGTCGCCTAGTGATAAAAGTTTTTGAATTTTGGTATTAGTAAGTCCATATTATTTGCTTTTGTTATTTGCCTTTATGAATTCATTGTAAAAGTTGGTAATATTGGCGATGTCTTATTTTCAGTTGATTCACAACCTATGATGGAGGAGACCATTTTGGTCGGTGACGATCTAATGATGGGTCCTCCATCTCCTGTCATCCCTCCTGAAATTGCTTCACATGTGCTCGAAGGTGTTGAATTGTGTGATGGGATTTTGAGGAATCTATTCTTATGTAAGTCTCTGCATCCTCTGTTTTTTTCTCCTATCAAATCGGTTAAGTTTATATAGGATTGCTTCTCTGGTTTTAGGTTTGCAAATCAATGATATTGAACCATTTTGCCAAGATGAGCTTGCCTTGTATCGACAATGTGCTGAAAACAGGGTAATACTCTCTGGCTCCACATGAAACATCTGCTCTGAATCTCAGATTATATTTGTTTTGTAAAGCTGTTCATATCTCGTATCCATTTCATTGAGTTTTTTTGGTTTCCTTATAATCTTTCTTTAGGACAAGGTATTAAGAGTAAGACTTCAAGAGAGCGAACACAAGCTAGGATCGTCTATGCCTATTGATCTCGCTAAGGAACGAATTACTCAGCTTGAAGCTGAAGCCACATCACTAGAGAGGTACTATTTCTTAAACATTGCACTGATTCAGATTAGTATAATATATGAGAAGAGTTTGTTTTCGGATATGTGTTACCAAGTGTCATGTAAATCCCTAAAAACTTTGTTCTTAATCCAAGTTTTAATCCAAATGTTGACTAGAATAGTTAATTTGTTTATTACAATCAGGCACTTGATACTAGCAAGTGGAGCTGAAGGAATTGAAGGATTTCGTAAAAGATGGAGTTTGCACGGTCGGATGACGGATACCAAGTACTGTAACAAAACCTAACCTTATAAAAAAACAATGTTCATAATAATAATATATATTATCATGGAATGAATATTTTGCATGAGATTAGAGGAACCTATATTAAACCTTATCAAATCGATTTCACTTTGCTGTTAATTTACATCATAGCTTTACTTGAGCTATTGATTGTTAGCATTGAAATGCCCTTTTCATGTTGTGAAATGTGTTTGATATGGGTCCGTTTCTTAGCTTAAAGCCAAGTTTTTTGTGTGTGGATTTCACAGAAAACGACTGGAGTCACTGAAGCAGGGAATGGCGAGTAGAAAAAAAGATGAACATGATCAATCTCCAAAACCACCTTCTACTTGGAAAAGATGGTTCTTTTGGTGAAAGTTTTTGTGATCTTACCAGCATGCTCCAGAATGATTAGTACATTCTTAAAAATAATACATTTGTGTTACAGATTTTTCCTACAATGAATCTTTCATTTGGATCATAACAGTTTATAATCAATCATACACTTGTGACGCATATGCTATACAATGTAAACATCTTTAGATATGAAAAGTGTTCTCCCAATAACCAAGATATCCTCCAATATTTTTCCAAATTAGAAACTCAAAATTCATAATGGTTTAGCATTCAAGGTTTGGTTCTTGATTTTCATACATACGGGTGGAAAGCATTTAGTTCAAGGATTAGTACATGCATAATTATAGGTTCTTTCACATTGGTCAAAGTTAAGACACAAACTAGTAAATAATTTTTAAAAATATATAGAAAAATTAGTGGGTAAAATTATTTAGAACAAGGGAGAGAAGTGTTAAATAGGGGAAGAACATATTTTGTATAAATTCAAACTTTCAAAATTTATCACTAAAGATTCCAAGTTTCAAAAAGTCAATTCGTTTACTCAATATATGGGTAGGGGGAGTCCAAAACACGCCTTTGCGTTTATTGGCCGAGTGTATAGGCTAAATGATTATTTTTCTTTTTTGTAACCTTTAGTTAATTATAAAAAGCAGATTTTAACCTCCATAGTCCATATAAACCAAAACCAAAACTTTAGATCAAACCAAAACAAAAACTTTAGATCAAAATTAGACTCTCTCTCTTTGTAAATTCAAATGATAAAGAAGTATTGTCCTTAAACCAAAAAAATGAAGAAGTATTGTCTCAGCTTATTTGGGATTGGAGGTCAAGTCTAAGCAAGATCCAAGAGGAAGATTAAGTTTGAACGTGAAGGAATCTTGTTCTTCTTCCTCCTTTTAGCCTTGACCTCGCAACCCCAAACCAGCTCAGACAATTCTTCTTCATTTTTCACCTTGTTTTTCTTGTCTATATTACCATCTCTTTGTTTTCGTTTTTTCTTGGCTTGTTTCGCAGAGGAAGAATCAAAGGTCACTTCTTCGCTTTAAGATGCCATCCGTGGATCTTGCAGCATCTTAGAGAGAGGGAGGGAGAGATGGAGAACAAAATAGGATCGTCTTAATGCACATGTTAACTAAATAATTAATTTGATTTTATAATCAGGAGCTTGATACTAGCAAGTGGAGCTGAAGGGATTTCGCCAGAGATGGAGTTTGCACGGTCTTCATAATAATAAATACTATCATTGGAAAAAAAAATTAGAAAAACCCTCAATTATTTAATATTTGCCAATTTCCTACATGAACTTTTTATGTTGCCAGAAATCTATATGAACTAATTTTTTGGATCAAAAACTATTTAAAATATTTTATAGTTCCAGTTTTCACCCTACAATTTCACGGCCGTTAACGGTGATTTCACGGCCGTTAACGGTCAAACGGATTTAGTAAACTCCGTTATTTTCCAAAACAAGAAAATACTAAAAAAAACTTCAACTATTTAATATTTGCCAAAAAAATATCTGAACTTTTAGTGTTACCAAAAACTCATACAAGCTAATTTTCAGTGTCAAAAAAATCTGAAATTTTATACGGTTTCAGCTTTTACCCCACTACTTCACATCCATTAATGGTTCTCCCCAGATTCATTCGTTGATAGTTATTTATTTGATATTGGTTTGTTTCTCATCGTAGGCGATTTGAATATAAGCTCATAACTAATTGACTCTTTGGAGCAGTGATTTCAGTGGTTCATAATAGAGTAATAAATATAAATTAGTAGGTGATCAACTGAGATAAAATGTGATAGATATTTTTAATCATCTACAAAGATCATCTTAGTGGAGATTAAATCAGCCCAAAAACAAAATAAAGCACTCATCTACAGAATCTTTAGTCATAAATATATCATAATTTCAAAAAAATATATCGTAATTTATTTCGAATCCTATTAGAGATAATTTGTTTTTAGTTGTTGTAAACTCTTTGATATTTTGGTTTTTTTAGTGTCATTTAACTTAAAAAACAAAAACAAAAATTAGCTAATGTAGATTTCTGATAACATAAAAAGTTCAAGTATTTTTTTGGCAAAGATTAAATAGTTGAGGGTTTTTTCAGTTTTTTCTTGTTTCGGAAATTAACGGAGTTTAGTAATTCCGTTTGACCGTTAACGGCCGTGAAATCGTGGGGTGAAAACTGGAACTATAAAATATTTCAAGTAGTTTTTTGATCCAAAAAATTAGTTCATGTAGATTTCTTGTAACGCAAAAAGTTCGGGTAGGAAACTAGCAAATATTAAATAGTTGAGGGTTTTTAAAGCTTTTTCCCCGCATGAAATTAGATGAACCCATAACAAACCTTATCAAATTGCTTTTATTTTGCTGTTAATTTACATTAATCTTTATTTGAGCTATTGACTGTTTATTAGCATTATGATACCTTTTATGTTTGTTTGATTTGGGTCTGCCTCTTAGCTTAAAGCCAAGTTTTGTGTGTGGATGTCACAGAAAATGACTGGAGTCACTGAAGTAGGGAATGGAGAATAGGAAAAAACATGAACATGATCAATCCCCAAAACCTTCTTCTACTTGGAAAAGATGGTTCTTTTGGTGAAGGTTTTTGTGACTTCTTGAGCATGCTCCAGACATTTAAAAAAGAAAATACACTTGTGCTGTAGATCTTTCTAGAATAAATCATTTATTTGGATCATAACAGTTCATAATCATACACTTTTGGCATAGATGCTATACATTGTAACCAACATTTGCTATGATAAGTACAAGATATTCACTTGATATATCAACAAGCACTCTCGTGTGGTATTAAATATCTCGAACCTAAATTACTAAGTGATAAACTACAAATACTAATAGGGTACACAGTTCATTTTGTACTTTTTGGTTCTTGATCATTAGCCGTTTGTTTTCTGCCGTTTCAGTTCTCCTAAGTATGATTCTTGCTTTTCACTCAACATTCGGTTCTTGGTTCTCACCTATTTGAATTATCATTTCTACCATTTAGTTCTTGCTTCTCAACCGTTTGAATCATGAATTCTACTTTTTGGCTCTTGATTCAAAAGTTCGGTTCTTAAATTTCAATTGATGTTTGATTTCAGACGTTTGGTTCTTGATTTTCAGAAGTTTGCTTTATCTCGAAAAGCTTGATTCTTGATTTCCAACCATTTGAATTTTGATCTCAAAGTTAATTGGTCGTTTTAGTATGACAAGCATATATCAGGAAGAGAGATTAAGAGTGATCGAAGAAGAGAACATAGTAAGAGAAGAAGAGACAAGTTGATTCGATAAGGTAACCCTAAAGACATGGGTCTGTGATCTTCTATTATTATTTGAGAAGGACACTTAAATAACTTTTATATCATGTGTTATTAATAACTTTGTTATGCTGATGTGTCAATCTCAAAGAGCTTCTCAATGATTTTTTAAAATTAGACTCAACTTACTAGATTAATTACATCATATGTCATTAACATTAATTTAGTTAAAGATTAGTTTATATCAAATATATATTTTTAATACTCAAACATTTAATTGTAAAGATATTCTCTCTCTTTCTATTTCTTATCAAATAAAATTTAATACATAATATTAATTATGTTACAAAACATTATTTTCTTATCTCATCTTTCTTTAATCTTAATTTTGTTAAAAAAATAATCATATTATATATTTAATAATAATAAAATCTAAATTTTTTCATACATATTATAATTTATATGTTTTTATATCAAAGCAAAGTATCTTAGTCTGATGTTAGACCAGTTAGATAGAACATATTAATTAATGTATTTAATGTGTAATTTTATTCATATAAAATCATAGAATTTATGCAATTGTATTATAAAATAAATATAAATTTGATTATTATTATAATTGCATACATGTCATATATATTTGCAATTATAAATATCAGCTAACATTTTTATAGTTGTATTTATATATATATATTATATTTACATATTCGAATAAAAGAATTGTGGTTAATATTTACCCCATACATGGTACATGTAATCAACTAGTACATATCTAATCTATAAAAAAGAAAGAAGACTCTCCAGCGTCGACACATCAGCACTTTCTGATTGGTATATTTAAGATTGTTTTTTCTACATCAGTATTTATTAAAAAAAAACCAAATCTAAAAAATTCCATTTAATATTTAATTTATATAATATTTAACTATGTTAAATTAAAATTAAATCATAAATTTAGAATAAATAAAATCTAATCTATAGAAAGAGAAAGAGGCTCTCTAGCGTCAACACATCAGCACCTCTTGATTGGTTTATTTAAAACTGTTTTTTCCACATCAGTATTTATTTTTAAAAAATCAAATCTAAAAAATTCCATTAAACAACATAAATATATATAAATTAGTTAATTTAGATTTAACTATGTTAAATTAAAAGTAAATCATAAATTTAAAATAAATAAAATTTAAATTTATTAAAATACAGTGATAAAAGTTCTCTACAATGCAAGCAATTTCAGTTTCAATCTCCAATTGCTTTCAATTGTTCTTTCTTCAGTGATTTTTCAGAACTCGGAGCAAGACTTCTGCATCTTTTTTTTTGTCGGCCAACTTTCATTAAAACTTAAATGAGCAAACATACAAATGAAATGAAGTGTGTAACAAACCATATTTCTAAAAACATTAGGTCCAATCGTTAGGACTTCTGCAACTATGTCTGAACATTCTGTATTTTCCCAAACACATGACAAAAATGAACCTTGCAGCTTGTAAATGCATACCCAAAGTTTAAACGTCACACAGAACTCCACCCAGTTTCCTTTTGTACACATGTTCCTTTCATCAGCTTTCGAGTTTCCTCCACTTCTTCCCACTCACCCACCTCTGCAAGGATGTTCGAGAGTGAAACATACGCTCCAGCGTCTGATGGCTCTAGCTCTATAGCCTTTTTTGCAGCTAGCTTCCCGAGTTCAACATCCTCATGAACTCTGCAAGCAGCAAGCAATGTTCCCCAGACCAAGGCGTCCGCTTTAATAGGCATATTGTTGATAAAACTCTCAGCTTCTCTAAGTCTTCCTGATCTCCCAAGAGCATCGACCATGCAAGCATAATGGCGGTTCTCAGGTTTGATACAGTAATCTTGTACCATCGAGTTTAGATGGGAATAGCCTTCTTCGACCAAACCACCATGACTACAAGCGGACAAAACTCCTACAAAAGTCACTTTATCAGGCTTGAATCCTTTTTCCTTCATAAGATTGTACACTTGTAACGCTTCAGTGGCCTTCCCATGTTTAGCATAACTTGCAATCAACGCTGTCCATGCGATTAAATCTGGGCTACTGATCTGGCTAAATGCTTTACAGCAGTCCTCAATGCTTCCAAATTTCGAGTACATTGTCAGTAGTGAACTTCCTACAGAAGGCTCCGTGCACAATCCACTTTTTGTGATATAGCCATGTACTTGAGCTCCTAGAGATGAATCGTCCGAGATAGCAGCGGCTTTAAGAATAGATGAAACTTCAAAAGAGTCAATGGTAAAGCCAGACATGACCATATCACGAAATAGGAGGAAGCCATCCTGGATTAACCCGTGTTGTGAATATCCTGAAATTAACGATGAACATGAAACTGGATCCATTTCAGGAAGCCTATCATAGACTTGTCTAGCCAACTTTAGTGAGCCACACTTTGAATACATGTTTACTAGTGCAGAACCAAGAAGCATCCCTTTGTCAATTCCAAATCTTAATGAGTACCCATGTATTTCTTTACCTCTTGGCAAAGAAGGAAGAAACGCACACACAGTTAGAACAGCAGCTAGAGTACTCTCATCAGGGCTAGTCCCATCAGCCAACATCTCACTGAATAGTTCAATAGCTTTTCTTAGATAACCGTACTCACTGTAACCAGAAATCATGGAAGCCCAGCAAGCATTGTCTTTAACAGGTATTTTCTGGAATAAACTAAAAGATTCTTCCAAATTACCACATTTGGAGTACATTGTGAAAAGGGAACTTCCAACACTGAGATCAAGGACCAACCCACTTTTAAGGGTGTAACTATGAATCTGCTTACCTAAGTTTAAACTATCTAATACGCTCAACAAACTGCATACACAAAACTCATCAGGTCTCACACCCTCCAAAAGCATTCTAGTAAAAAGTCTTGTTGCTCTACCAGACTTCTTACTTTGCGAGAGTGAAGATACCATTACATTTGCGATATTGGGCTTCTGAACATCACCCAGATCCTCAAAAACCAGTTCAGAGAGATAAATATCACCACTCTTTGAGTACATACTAATCAAGGAGGCAGCCACTGAAGAATCAAGATAGAAACCACTTTTTAAGACCCAAGCATGGATCTGACTTGCTTCATTGACCATTGAAGGTCTACCACAAGCAGAAATTACACTGGTTACAGTACATCTATTGATTTCAACACCTAAACGTATCATTTCCTTGAATATTTCAAGAGCAGAGAAAACATCATTACTCTTTGTGCAACCAGATAGCATTACTGTCCAAGAGACAACACTAGGGTTAAGGATACGAGAGAACACTTCCCTAGCTTCAGCCATATGCCCACATTTGGCATACAAGTCAACAATTGCAGTAGAAACAAATACATCTTCCGCTCCGCATTTGATCACCTGAGCTTGAACCGCTTTTCCAAACCTAATATTTCCAAGTGAAGCACAAGCAGCCAAAATACTGGAAAACGTATAACTATCAGGTTTCTGAGAGCCACCACACATTTCATAGAAAATATCAAAAACAGCACCATAATCTTGAATTCTGAGTGCCCCCGCGATGATAGCGTTCCAGCGATACACATTAGCAGATAAAGTATCATAGAAAACCTTATAAGCATCCCCAAATCTGAGACTTTTTGAGAATGCGTCGATTAAAGCCGATTGAACAACTTCGGACAAAAAAAAACCCATCTTTATCGTATGACAACAGACCAGCTCACAGAACAGAGGAATCTCAAGGACACTACAAGCCGAAAGCACAGAACCATAACTTATTTCATTGGCCTGAAAACCTAAGAAATGCATCTTAGAGAAAAATCTACATGATTCTTCAAACAATTGATTCTGTTTGTAGCCAGAGATCATAATATTGCAAGAAACAACATCTGGTTGAGGAATTGTGTCGAACAGCTTAGCTGCATCAGCCATGGAACCCGAAACCGAGAACCAACTAAGCAAGGATTTGGTAAGGAAAACATCAAATGGCAAAAGATATCGTCTAAGCAAATGCGCTTGCAGAATTCTGGTTGTTCTGAGCGTGCAAAGCCTTGAATTTGTTTGATCATTGAAGAAGTGAAAAGGGTTAAAAGGAGCCGAAGAAGTACCGTCTTTGCCAGAAATGAATGATGGGTTTCGGGAATTGGTAACAGTTGATAGTAGTCTCCAAGCAGAAGAAGAAGGCGAGATCTTTAACAAGTTTAAGCTCTCGTTGGCTAGACAATTCATCATCAGTTAATTGAGCTCTCGCTTGCTAGACAATTCATCATCAATTAATTGAGCTAAAGCTGTACAAGAGGAAAGCCAAACAAAGAAAACAAAAAATTTCAAAATACGGATCCATGATCTAAAAATTGGCGGCGTTATTACACTGTAATCGGTAGACTGACCAGGGATTAACCGGCTAAGTCAACAATTAATCGGTTTGGTCAACAATTACTCAGCCAATTAACGATTAGTTAAATCTATAAATGATCTTCTTGACTTTTCGCTTCCTGACTTTTCGAAGCCCAATAGTACAAGCCCAACAGTACAAGCCCGATTATTACATAATTCGATGAGGTTTAGTATTATTTATAGAACAGATTAAACTTCACCTTTAGACTCTTTAGTCGATGTGGGACATTTGCCTCTTTACCTTTTTAAAATTAAGGTGAGGAAGACACAAAAATGAGCCCACTGAGCGTCGGATCCAGGACATTAATAGTTTAAATCAGGCTTCAACCACTACACCAAAGCGATGTTTTATAAATTGGCAACGATATATAATATATAACTATAACAATTAGATAAAAGTCCTAAAATTAATCCCCAATTAATCTTTAATTAAACCCCGATTTATTGATTAAGCGCTAAGCACTACCCGACCGTCCGACCAACGCTTAGCGATTTTTAAAACAATGATACGGATAAATACATACTTTTTGCCCATTTATTTCAATGGAGTTTTAGTTAACGTAAAGTCAAGATGATCGAATTGGTCTAAGAGGTCAGTTTCAGGTCCGAAAATGCATGGATTCAAATTCCATTCTTGACATTTTTCTTTCCAATGTTCTTTTGTTTAGCTGGTCCTGTGCCATTCTTGATTTGAATCAACAAAAATTACTAAACGCTAAACTTCTGATGGAAAGATAAAAGACAGTGCATAATAAACACACTGAACAATTTTGAATAATTAATAGGGAAAACATTTTTTATCAGTATGAATCTTCGCCTTCCTCTGCTTATAATAACTTCAACCATTTTTCTTCTTATATTTCCATCAGAAGTCCACTGCTTCTTTCTCAAAAATGTCAATGGAACTTCAAACTTATCATTAATCTGTGTATTTACATTTTTAATATATATATTTGATTACTGTCATAAACTTGTATATAAACTAGATTTTTCATCCACGCTACGCGTGGGTATTTTGTTGATAAAATTATATACAATTAATTATATTTATTAAGATATAAATTTTATATATTAGTGTTTTAATAATATTAATATTATAGTATTGATCTAATAATTTTTTGTACATTGTGATATTTTAACGGTTTTGTTTGAATCTATATACAATATATCATATTTCAAAAATATATTACTAGTCAAACACTTATAAGTTAATATATCAAAACCAACTAAAATTTTTACAACTTAATCAAATGTTACTTTTTAAACATAGTATTAACATGATAATAAAATATTATACATTCACTTATTTAAATCAAGAAGATAATTTTTTCCATCATTTTCACTTATAAGTTAATCTTTTTTCTACTTTTGTTTAACAAATACAAATTTTTATTTTGATATATTAGTTTAAAAAACAAACTAATAATTAAAATATTTGCTTTGAGATTAATAACAATTTTAAATTTGAAACTAAAACAATAGTTGAATATGAAATGAATAAAATCACACAAAATTTTTGAATAAATATATTTTTGTCAATTAGTAGTGTATTTAAATAATTTTTAATAATTATATGTCATCTCTTCTAATTAGAATGAAATTTTCTTTTCATCTTCTTCATTTTTATTCTTGTTATATCTGTTTTTTCAATAAATCTATCATATTTATTTATTTTAATAATTTTTGTATGATTATATTCAATTTCATCATATTCATTCTCACTTCTAATTGTAATTAAGTAGACAAAATCAGTACAATTTAATACATACAAAATTATAAAAATGAAATAACAGATTGAACAACTCAAAACTAAGAACTTCTACATTAATCTATTGAATTCCAAATTGAATATATATAATGTAAATTTTTTGATCATTTTTGCAAAATATATCACATGAAAAAAAAATATTACATACTTTCGTATAATATATTACATATTTCGATGATATGTTTTGCATATGTTAAAAAAAATAGATGAATATAAATCATAAATATTAGTTATTTAAAATTCTACATGAAAAGTTTTAAAATCAAGTAACTTAACCTTGTATAAGTAGCTATATTTTTTTATAGATAATAAATTAAATTCGTGATTTAAACAGTGATAATGGAGATTTTAATATCATATTGATTTTTTCTTGGTTAATAGAGATTTCTTTATTTTTTTAATAGATTTTTTAATCATTATATTAGAATTATGAAACTTTTTTTAATTTATAATTTTGATATATACGAATAAAAATAAAATTTTAAATGCTGATGTGGATGCTTTGAAAATAATATAGCTTTAACTATCATTAATAATAGTTAATTTTAATTAACAAATTTTCTTATATTATTTTGTATTAACAATGTAATTTTATAATTTTAAAAAAATTAATTTTAGTTATTGATGTGAAATAATAAAATTGACCTTTTAAATTTTATTTGGATGTCCGTAGAGGCATATAGCTTTAACTTTTATTTTTCTTTAAATATATTTGTTTGTTAACAATATAATTTTAAAATTTAGAAATATTCTTAATTTTAAATATTGATGTGGACCAAGATAATTGAATTTTTAAATCATATATGGACATTCTTAAATGCAGATAGCTATAACTTTTATTAATAATAGATTTAGAAATCAAAACTGGAAAATCTCACACGAGTCATGTTGCGGTAAGTGGTTTTAGTCGCTCCTCTTTACTTTGAGGCTTACCGAATGTATTCAGATGCTGCTTGGTCACGTAACTGTTACTTTTGTGGTTCATGTTGGGTTGTTAAAACCCATTCAGATGCTATGTTATTTCAAAATTTTTCTTCAGATATCTTAGTCTCCTCTGCTATGTTTTTTTTCTCTATTTTGTGTTTGGTTTTTCAAAAGTGTTGAGTATCAATCACTTTACATGTTTTTCTGATTGCTTGAAATTTATCATTGTTCTCAAATTTGGTGACCAAGCTTTGGAGATTTTACGATATCTTTTTCAATATTAAAGCGGCTTATAGTGCCTTTGTTTATATCTCTTTTCATTATATTCTTTATAATTAAGCTAATAATTAAGCATATAGTTTAGTCAAGTTTGTTCTTGTAGTGGCTTTGTTTATATCTTTTTTCATTATATTCTTTGTAATTTAGCTAATAGTTAAACATATAGTTTAGTCAAGTTAGTTCTTTTACGTTGTAATAACTTATTTTTTAGTGAAACCTTACTCTATCCTTTGTTTTAGTTTATTTTACATGGTTGCACACACAGGAAAAAAAGCTTAAAAATTATTATAGTTATGTGACAAAAAAATTGGATGTTCATATCAGAGTCTCTAAATATGTGTGTATATATCTAATTTAAATTTAAAATTTCCTATTTTAATATTTTTTATTTTAGTTTTTTATTATTAATATCAATTTTATATATAATTTTTTTTACTTTTAATAATTTTAAAAACAATAATAGAATTTGGAAATTTTTCAATTTTCAATGTTGAGGTGGACCAATAAATTTTTTTATAAGATCAATAAACTTTCTTAATTTCCTTTTCAGCAATAATATTACAATTTGTAAATTTTCCTTAATTTTGAATGTTGATGTTGACCAATAAAATTGATTTTTTAAATCCTATGTGGACATATTCTTAATTTTCTTTTTTTAGCAATAATATTACAATTTGTATTTTTTTTTATTTTTAAATGTTGATGTGGACCAATAAAATTGATTTCTTAAATTCTATGTGGACACCCTTAGAAGCATTTAGCTTCAACTTTTATTAGTATAAGAATAAGATATCTGGAATAATGAGTATAAGAAGAATACTTTGTCGTTAATTACTTTGGGGATCAAGCTTATTGTGATTGTTGTTGATTCAGGCGCTATGAGCTTGGAGAGAAGATGATCGACATGAGATTATCTCTTCAATCGCTATGAGATCGTATTTCCCATCTATGTAATTCTTTTTCTACATCAATAAATTAAGAGAGATTCGTTTGCCTTTCTCTGTCAAATAATCTTCTCATATATGCAACATATTAAAACAATAGATTCATTCGTCTTCCATACATTATTTAGAGTAGTGACTGATCATCAAAACGTAAATTTTGATTTAATAAACAACATTTTGTTCTCTAACGAAGAAAACAATAATAAACTACTTTGTATCGTGTGACATTATGTGACAACATTTACATATTCAAAAAGATTAGGAAGATAAAAATTACCGTCCAATACATGCAGATAACATAGCTGTATAGGATACATGATATTATGTATGCTTCTACTATCGGATCTCATACATGCAGAACATAGATGTACTGTATACGATACATAACATTCATTAATGTAACCTGCCAACCGACTTCTATTGTGTTGATGTCATATACTTCTACTATCGGATCCCAGACGTTTAATGTCGCTCTCTTTTCATAAACTTTTTGTCAGTTTTTTTTTAACGCCACCGCATGCGTACTACGGTACTATTTTTTTAATCGACACCGTACTATATTAATCAAAATGTAATGTATAATGGGTATGACTTACGTAAATTTAATCTACTTTCTAACATTTCAGAAATAAATTTATATAGATGTTATATGGTTTATTTAGATGTTGAGAAATTCCATAATTCTATAAATATTTGTTATTAAAAATGTTTATTATTGTTATTTTGGTTTTGCATTAGGTAAGTATTTGTCAAAAGAAAACTGCATACGTAATGTCCTCGAGAGGCATTAATTGTTGATGATACTATGGACTTTTGGCTGAAATTTTCTGCGGGAAGCGTTTTGTATGAGTCCAATAATGTGACTTGCTAATGCTTCCCTATTGCTTTTTTCATTTTTTGTATTTAAGTAGAAAATTTCTGTCGTATAAATCAAAAACATTATTGAATTTTTCTTAAAAACATCGTTGAGCTTATAAAACAGACTAAATACTGAATGATGTGAAACTATGAGAGAAACAGATACCATTTGACTAAAACAGATTTTCAGCGTTGTTGGAGGGGGTTGGTTATTCCAGGCTAGCCATCCTCTAGGGTTGACCAAATGGTCAAGGAAGGTTTCTATTACAATGACCGTTGAAAATGACTTCTATGACCGTCCCAATTACATTGTAAAGTTTCTCCTTAGAATGGCGAAATTGTGTGCTGCAGATAATCACAAACCCAAATTTTCCCAAGAATAGGTAGAGAAAATTGCTCTGTATTTCAAGTGTATTCCCCTGAACCACCGTTGCATCAGGTTTTTCATTTTTCATTTTCTATTTTTATCCTATATTTTACTAATATTTTGCTCACTTTGTGATTTTTTTGCTTATATTTTGATTACATTTTGATTACATTTTGTTTATGTTATGCTTATAAATGATATATAGTTCATAATCCTTTTATTGGATCTAGCTTATGAAAATTAGTAGATATTTATATTAATACTACTCTTTGTCAAAGAATTCTGTTTTTTCAACTCCAAAGTATAATATTATACGACTTAAGTAAATTTGGAATTTTGTAAAACAAATATTTGTACATAATTGCTCATCGAAAAAAATATTTAATTTGTTTTGATTAAAAACCAACATATTAGTTAACTTAGGTGTTATTAGTAACCAATCCAATTTAAAGCATTATAGCAGATAATAACAAACTAAACATTGCTGAGTTTTTCCAAGATGTCATTATAAGTTCCAAGATTCAATAAACACATCAAGAAAAACCTAAAACAGCAATAACAAGTCTAAACTGAAATATAAAAAATTAACTGCTTTTGTCATGTTCATGTCCACGGTCCACCAAAATAAAAATGTGTATCGCTACATTTGAGTCTAACTATATAGAAAAACTTTTATACATAAAAGTAAAATAAAATTTCTAACCTTCCATATTTGAATAGTTAGATCAGTTTGAGTGCCTCCAAAAGTCGACGTGGAAGAAATAGCACCTTCAATTGCGATTGCTCGACTAGTTTGTACAAAACCAAAATATCGTTGATTGTAATATCTTGTGACCTTACTATGCATCCCTACGCATACTACCCAGAAAATGAAGAATCATTGTTTATACCGGCATAAACCTAAATAGCAAAATAGTCAAAATCTATAGTTATATGATAGCAAATAATTAATAGAATTATTTTGAAGTAACTAGTCGATAAAAAAAAATACAAAGAGTTAATTGGTCTGATTAAAAAAAACATGTCTGGTCACTACCACAAAAGTTATTTTTTCATCGCTTATTATATACTTATATTAATTATAATTGATATAAAAACTTTTTACATTTTTAAGTAACTTAAAAAAATAACGATTACTGTAACTGATGTTAATATGTATCAATTAAAAAAGAGATAATTAGAAATTTATGATAATTTTCCAAACTATTTGTCTTTTTAAGATTTATTATCTTAGACATTATCCTTCTAAGATTTATTTTTATTGAAACCCAGAATTATCCTTCAGTTTTCATTCTAGTAATTTTGTTAAAACATTTTGATATTTACCTTAACATAAAATAATTTAAAAAAAAAATCAGAAAAATAAAAAGAAAAATTCTTGTCTCCACGACAACAAAGATAGAGAAAAAAAAATATTTCAACTACTTTGTTTTATGAACACACATCTCACACATCAGAAGTTTGGCTAGCTTCCACCGATGGATTAATCTCAAATTTAGAAACCAGATAGATAAATGGAACTAGCTTTCATTTGAAAGTGATTTGAGGTAATTCTAACGGTGCAATCAAAAATTATAGCAATTTTGTGAAAACAGTCCAATTTGGTGAGCAAATGAAGCAAGTATAGAAAAATACAAGATAGATCTGGGATCGATCTATCCATCCGGCAAACACAATACAGCCCGAGCAGATGGACGAGAATGATCAGACCAGATGATGAGATCGATCGATCAATCCGAAAAAAAACAAAAAAAGAAGAAGACTAGAGGTCTCGAACTCGAAGGGTGGAGGTAATGGAAAGCCGTAAGAAACCATTGTTGCTGAGCACATTATTCAATTTTATTATTATGATTTTAATATTTAATCCCAACATCAGGAAAAATATTAAAAAAATACAAAAAAAAGAAAGTGAATATTTGAAAAATATTCAGTTTGGTGGATAAGCACATGAATCCTAAATTTTCTCAGGATTCTGTTAATAATTTACTAGAATACATATTCTACATTACATAGAACAAATAAAAATTGCTAGAATTCATATTTTAGTAAAATATAGAACATAATGAAAAATGTAGAACATGTATAATAGTAGTTATAGAATGCTGAAGATCTTGTAGAATACAAATTCTATACGACTAATAGAATAGAGAAGAACATGTAAAACATAAATTCTAGGTTTCATAGATTAATTGTAGAGGAATGTGTAGAAAACATATTCTAAAAAACTACAGAATGTAGAATATGTTTTCAACATGTTGTGGAAAACAATTTTTAAAAATTTAACACTTTCCACAAATAATTTTTGGTAGTAAATTTATTTCCATTTTTGTTATTTTCAATTTTTTTAAAAAAACATTAAATTCGAATTTATAAAATCAATTTCAACATTAATTAAATGGTAATTAAGTCCAAAAAGTGACAAAAATCCAAAAAGTCTTATGAAGACTATTGTATGCAAAATGTGTCCTAAATTTACAATTCCCCCCCCCCAGAAAAAGTGATGGTAGAATTTGCATCAATTAATATAACATATGTTATGTACTTAAAATTTAAGTGCTATTATAATTATGTTATGAAGAAATTCTTATAAACATAAAACATTGATTATTAACTGATGTGAATTCATATTTTTGTATTAATTTTTTTAAAGATGGAAATTAATAGAGATCTGTATATCAATTTTATTAGATTGTATTAAATTGATGTTAAGCTATTCAATAACAACATCAAATATTACAATTGATGTTAAACCCCATATCTTATATCATTAATAAATAAGTAAATTCACAATAATATTTTTTTTTAATTTTGTGATACAGTTTAATTGATGTAATACATATTTTTATGTATAGTGGACCTCGATGTTCTTAAATTACTAGTGTTATAAAGAACCCGAGACAAGCCAAATCTGGCTAGACTAAACTCGCCGTCAGCATCTTCTATATTTCGGCTGCCATCCATGTATTGTCTGTTCCATTTGGTTGGCTTTTCATAAATTTGATAATAAATATATATTTCCGGGTTTTTAGTGAAAAATCCCCTTAACTAAGTTTGAATCGGATAAAAACCCCTCAACTATTTTTGTAATGTAAAAACCTCTTAACTAAGTTTTCGTAATGATTTAGCCCCTCCGTGAACAGTAACGTTAAATCTTAACGGATTACAGTTAAATAAAAACATGATGTTTTGTATTTTTATAAAAAAACGAAATGACTTCAATAAAAGAAAACCCCAAATCGATTTGAAACTAAAAATCCTCAATTTAAGAATTAGGGTTCCTCGTTCAATTTGAAAAACTCTTAAATTATTATTCTAAATAAATTTGTTGGAGGAAGAAGAACAAGGTTTTAAACATCAAATTAAAACAGCTGCCTCATCTTCTTCCAAGCTTCAGATTTGTGATTCTTTCTTCTCTTTCTCCCAATTTGCAAAAATATTTCTCTCAATTCAAGGGTTTTTCTCTCAAATTCGTTTTAATCAATACAACAAATCATTTCCAATCTCACCCAATTGACTTACAAACCATAAAAACTACTTAGAATCACACTTTCAAAAATTAGGATTCATCAATTTAGGTTTAAGAATTTAGGAATTTTAGAGATTATGTTTAATTTGGGATTCTTATATCTGGCTTTCAAAAAACTTGTTGTTTATAGTAAAAATCGTGTAGTTTTTGCTAAAAAAAGAACGATTTGTTAAGATTTGACGGTGCTGTTCACGGAAGGGCTAAATCATTACGAAAACTTAGTTGATGGGTTTTTACGTTACAAAAATAGTTGAGGGATTTTTATCCGATTCAAACTTAGATGAGGGGTTTTTTCACTAAAAGCCATTCCCAAAACGATATATACCATAATACCAAGAGAATGACCATTTTTTTGTTTTTATATCAATAACCCTGGACTAATCAATATAATATAGATTAATTCATAATCGACTAAATACTATTTAAAAACGGCCATCAGTAACAAAATATTCCAAATGCTTTTGGATTTTCTAACTCTCATTGGAGATTTGGAGCATTTATATTTATATCACTATATGGCTATATGCATTAGGATCACGATTTATGGATTGGATCTGTTGCTGTGAAAAATAAATTAAGAGGATCAAACCATTTTTTCTAACTCTTTTTCAATTTTGATAAATGTTAGGATCTTACCTTTCATTAAAGTTATATAATTCAGTGTCATTTTCTATTAGATCTCTTTGAATTACGTATTCAAAGTTGCGATCAAGTCCCGAGGCAAAATGGACCAGTTTTAGTTTGTTGCTAACTCTAATCGTCCGGTTTAGTTAATTATTTCAATTGATACAGTTTGTTAATTTTCATGAAGCCCAAGAGAGGCCCATATGTAATATCCATGAAACGACAGCGTTTCAAAACTAGGAGTGAAGTCATTTGACTGAAATGAAACTTCTCCATTAGCAGTCTGATAAGATCCTTCACTTCGCCAATTTGAGAACTGGTATTGTCTCGTTCGGATCTATTACCCATGGAAGATGATAAGAAGACAGAATCAACGAACAAGAACGTTAAGAAAGCTAACCTGTTAGACCACAACTCCGTCAAGCACATTCTCGACGAATCCGTCTCCGATGTAAGCCACAGAAACAAGAAAAAACAATCCACACAGAAAAAATTCCTTCGATTTCGCCATTTTCTCTGATTTTTTTATCCTCCTTTTCCGTTTTTGTTTCTGGTTAGATCG
Source organism: Eutrema salsugineum (assembly GCF_000478725.1). Taxonomy (NCBI): domain Eukaryota; kingdom Viridiplantae; phylum Streptophyta; class Magnoliopsida; order Brassicales; family Brassicaceae; genus Eutrema; species Eutrema salsugineum. Next base: position 2,545,406 of record NW_006256756.1, on the reverse strand, counting down.
TTACGAGCCGAGGTTACAAGGAGGATGTGAGGCTAAGCAACGTCAAATTTCTGTTAGGGGCGATTATTATCGTGGTCGCTCTTGTTGCCCAATTCTACAATAAGAAGTTCCCTGAAAACAGAGACTTTCTGATCTGTTGCATCGGATTATATCCTTTTTTTTTACTCTGTTGCATCGGATTCGCAATATTCTCTATAGGGTTGAAGATTAAACTGAAAGATAATTTAAATTGGGGAAATGACAATTTCAGTTCTTTGGGAAAAATATTAACTTTTTAACATGTTATTGCTCGGATTCGCTTTGTGTGTGTTGCATTAGTTTTTGAGAAAGTAGAATGTCTATTAACTGTAAGAAAGAATGTGTGCATGATCATATAAACTGCTCAAAGTCTTTATCTTTTGAATAAAATGTTGGATTTGTTTTGGTTTCTTGACTCTGGCAAGTATGTGGTGTTGACTGCGGTAATGCAGCTGATTTTGTACACTAAGGAGAAGAATGCGATATTGTTCACCTATCCTCTTGAGGTTTGTTCCATGACTGTTGAGAAAAGTTGTTTCTTTTTTAGAATTGACTGTATTGTAATGACTGTAGCTTCTGTGATTTTGATGCAAAATGTAGATAGCATTCACTTCTTCATAAATTCAGCTATATTTTGTGTCTTGTAGAGAATTCGAATTAGGCTTCTTCTAGCTTCACATATGTTGTATGGTTTGCATTTGAACTTTAGGGGGGAGTTACCTTACCTTTTCACTCTACCAACCTAGAACCAACTATTTCTCAGTGTGTTATTTGATTCGTTGAAGTCTCAATAATTCGGACTGTGGAAGTTCTTGTATATATTTGGTGTTTTGTGATTGATCATGTCTTGGGACATGAGGCATACTTGTTCAAGATGATTCTGAAATGTAATGTTGGTGTTGGTGATTTCCTTCTTGATCCCACCATCTGGAAAAAATTTTACCTCTCTCAGCTAATTTGTATACGAGGGGATGCAATTTTACCAAACATTTGATTGGTACTACTCATTGGTTAGGTCAGAATAGGCTTTTAAAATTTTTTTAGCAGATTAATCAATTTGTTTGCTACAATTTGGACATGTTTATTTGGTTGTTTAGCTCATCATTTCCTGACTTGTAATTTGGATGATTAATACGCAGGGATCATTCACCAGCACCGGTTTGGTTGTATCTTCCAAGTTGCCAAGATTCTCTGATCAGTACACTCTCACCATCGACAGTGCTGATCCGAAATCAATCTCAGCTGGGAAGTCAGTCCACTTAACCAAAAGTGTCACTCAATGGTCTCTCTCTCTCTCTCTCTCTGTCTCTGCATTGCTCAATCATACGCTCAAGCCATATCCATTGCATAGCCTAATGTCTTTTACTTTTGTGTGTATTCAGGCTCAAGCCATATCCATTGCATAGCCTTACTTGTTTTACTTTTGTGTGTATTTAGGCTCACCAAAGATGGAGTTCTTGTTGAGGGTTTATTCTGGAAAGATGTTGAATCCCTAATCAAGAAGTATGCAAGAGCAGAAGAACCAAAGAAGATGAGGTGATGTGATCTTTAGTGGAAATGTATGTTCTTCTTTTTTTGTTTTTTCTCTAAATGTTAAAAAAACTTTTCTAGAGATAACTCAAATCGACATTGACTTTACACCTTTTTTTTAAGACCACACAGAAATTGGCCTAAGAACTTGTAAGAAAAAGGAGATAACTTAATTCCTTTTTCTTACAAGTTCTGAGACTTTATTACCGTCCATCGTCTTCCAAGAAGCATGTGATCTCTTATCTCGAGATGTCGGTAGATTAAGACCGGTTCGGTCCAGGTTTTGACAGTGCCAAGTTTTATTAAAGGAATGTCTAAAACAGATCTTGATATTCTCTTAGATGCAGCTCTTTTTCTGGACCAACTTGTCAGCAAAATGATGCTGAGTTGTTGACGGACCGTGAAATACAAAACAAAAATTTTACGTTTGACCGGTCTGGTCCAAATCCTATACAAACCGGGCCAAAACAACCTAGGAATAGGATATTTTACTTGTTTTAAGAAAACGATCTGAACCGAATTTTTGGGGTCAGCCGACAATAGTGGAAGTTCTGAGCCTGTCGTTATCTTTTAATGTCTCGACGAATCTGGTTATCAATTAAACCATGATTATTCATTTTCTTGTTTTCATAACTCCTCAAAACTCAAAAGTATTGATTTTTTTATATATTTTTATCCTATTTTGGAGTCAAGACTCAAGAATATAGTACGATACTTTTATAAGAATAAAATAAAACATACACTAAAATAGGTTGAACATCATACAAAGGCATCTTGCCAAAAATGTCGAAAACTAAAGTACCAGCAAAATCTAAGTTTGGTTAACTCATGATGAATGCATCTCGACTCCACGCGCCTGAGTAGCGCGTAAAAAAAACAAGTGACTAGTGAGCGTCTCTCTAACGTTGGTTCGATATCTCTGATTTATTCCTCAATATTATTCTCTCAGCTCTCTTTCTCTCTCTCTGGAAATCGTTTTCTGTTCTGAGCAACGGAGAGAGAAAAATGTCTTCCAAGGACAAGAAACCGGCGAGGCCATCGAGTAGTCGAGTTGGTAAAATCCGTACTCTTTCCGATCTTAATCGAAGGTCTGGACCGGACTCCGACAGTGATTCCGACGGACCTCAAGAATACTACACCGGCGGCGAGAAAAGGTCAGTCTTTTTAGAAAACCTTAAAGTTTGGATTTTTGTGATTCAATCGATGTTCTTTGGTTGTTGATGTTAATGGTGATATAATTAAGTGTGAGGATCGTCATTAGTCATGTTTGGATCTGGAGTTCTCCTAAGTTGATGATGATTAAACTAATTGCGCGAGTATTTATCTTTAGACAGTTTTAAATACTTCTAATTGGATCAAAATTGATGAGAACACTCTGTATCGAGGTAGAAGAAAGAGAGTAAATTTCTTGAGTTATTGTAATCTAGCTTACTTTCTCCATTTAGGGTTCATGTAAAGGCTCAAACTTTTCTGTAAATTGTTAAATTAGATCAAATTTTTGATGATGTAACACTCTCGAATGACGTAGAAGGAACAGTGTAAATCTTGAGGCTTTTTTATTGTTTCTTTGCAGTGGTATGCTTGTTCAAGATCCTTCGAAAAAGGATGATGTTGATGAGATATTCAATCAAGCTAGACAGCTAGGAGCTGTGGAAGGACCTCTTGAAACTCCTTCAAGCTCTAGGAGCTTCACTGGAACAGGGAGATCGCTTTCAGGAGAAAGCGTTTCAACGGCTCTTCAACAGCCTGAGCCTGTAGTTCACAACATTGTTTTCTGGTCTAATGGATTCACCATAGATGATGGCCCTTTGAGGAAGCTGGATGATCCAGAGAATGCATCTTTTCTCGAGGTGATTGTTGAATGAGTTTCATGTGGAGGAACTGTTAATATTCTTTTTTTGAGTGTAACTGATTCGGTTTGTGTATCTTGTTCTTGTTCTGTTCGATTGTTGCAGAGCATTCGAAAGTCTGAGTGCCCGAAAGAGCTTGAGCCTGCAGATAAAAGAGCTCCGGTACATGTCAATCTGATGCGAAGGGAAGAGAAATGCCCCGTGAGTCCTCTCTATCTATCTATCTACCTTTTAAAATCATTGCACCATACAACAAAATGTAATGTCTTAACCGGTCTTGTTTCTTGCCATTGTAGGAACGAGAGAAGCAGCGTAGGGTTTCGTTTCAAGGTGTTGGAAGGACTCTAGGTGGTAGCAACGACATCACTGGAAGCAGCTCACCAATGGCTCCAGATTCCATCCAAACCAACCAAACCGATGTAGCAGCACCATCTCCAGTTATGGTGATTGATGAAACACTTCCGACCACATCGATCCAGATTAGACTAGCGGATGGGAACCGCCTAGTGGCTAAGTTCAATCACCATCACACGATCAACGACATTCGTGCTTTCGTTGATTCTTCTCGACCTGGATCACCTGTGAACTACCAGCTTCAGACAATGGGATTCCCACCTAAGCCCTTGACTGATCTCACTCAGACTATTGAACAAGCAGGTCTCGCCAACTCTGTGGTTCTTCAGAAATTCTAGAAGTTCTTCTAGAAGGTTGGTTCTTGTTTTTTTGTTCTATCTATATATATGCATTATTATGAGATTTTCATAACTGTTATTTGTAACCAGAAAAAATTGTTGGCTTGTAAGTTACTTCGTATACGCAGCATAAATGGGGTCTCTCATATATGGGAAGAACAGACACTATAGATTTTCCTAATTTATCAAAAAATAAATATTTTCATTATGCGTTTTATGTTCATCTAGTATATTATAGAGAGTGTGTACAATGATATTACGTTGGAAAAATCTGTTGCTAATCTTGTTATTTAAAAGTTGAATATTTAAAAGTTGCTACTTTACCATGATACTAGATTCTATATTTTTTATTGTTTAACGAATTTTGTAATATAATTTGTGTTTTTGAGTTTAGATATAATTATTTTTATAAATATATTTTTTAATAAGTAAAAATATTAATTTTGTGTTTAGATATATTTTTGTAGTATTAAAATTAATTTTGATTATAAAAATATAATTTTAACCCGTCCGCTAATATTAATTCAAAATGAATTATTATAAAAACATAATTCTAATTTTTCCGTTCATATTACTGTATAATATAAATATTTGTTAAAAGTTTGAGATGTATTAACAATATTATTTAGTATTATAGTTTTCTAAAATTTAATCAACGAATGGAGTGTATAACTGATTTTTCAAACCACATTATAGTGTATGCAATAATTTTTAATATTTTTATGTTTTGATTTTGTATGAAAAATATATTTCGATATACATGTATAATTCAAAATTAGTGATATTAGTTACCAAAATATTTTTAACCCGGTTTTTTATATATATTTTTAGTTCTATGAATTTTAAAAAATATATTTTTAATATTTAAATTATACATTTGAATTTTACTTATTATTTTATTATTAATTTGTAAATAAATCATAATCGTAAATATATTATATAAACAACATAAATATCATATCATTTACATCATTATAAATATTTTATATTTCAAATATGACCATTATTTTTTATATGTGAATTTTTTTTTTCAAAAATTTTAGATATTTTTGATAAAAATGTTTAATAGTATAAAAATTATTTAAATTAGAATCTTTAAATCAAATCTAAATTAATATCTGATTTATTATTTTTAATCAAATCAAATCAAATCTAAATTACCTATATTTAAAGAACTCTAAAAATATTTAAATTAATACTAATTTTCGAAATTAAATATAAATAATTATTAAAATTATTTTTAAACACTTAAAAAAAATTAGGAGTGTTTGGAAGCAAGTACTAAATGTGCTTCTGTTTTAATATAATAGATGTATCAAGTTAATCTATTATATTTTGACACATAATATTATTAATAAAAAAATTTATATATTTATTTATATGTCGCGTTCACAACGAATAAAATTACAAACTTTTCCTTATGTATTAACTGCGGAATCAATTTTGGCAGCAAAAAAATTGTTAAGCTTTATTTTGCAATTAGGTGTCATTTTTTAAGTGGCTATTATCTGTTGATGTGTAAAAAAAAAATTAAAATAAACTGGTCTAAATTATTATGGTTTAATACTTAATTTTATAGTTAATCAAACTATTTTAAAAATTATATATAACTGAAATTTATAAAAAAAATTAACAAAAACATTTAAAAAAAAATCAATTATAAAAACTATATCTCTTAGACCATCAGCAACGCTGGCTGGTACTTAGGCCTGGGTTGAGAGATTCTTATGCCCAAAATTCATTCCAAAAGAAATTAAAAATCAAGTATCGCTTCTTATTTAAGATTCGTAAATATCGATGCTTGAAGAGTATCTGACACTTTAATATTATAATATTGCTCAAGAACCCCTAATGGGGTATTTGCATTGTTGATGCTCTTAGTGATTACCATTTTTATGTTTTCGAAATTTAAAAAAAAAAATCTAACAAAAATATTAAAAGAAAGAAAAAATCGAATCTATTTAAAAATTAATGAAATATTTTTTTTTAAAAAAACGAAATTTAACAAAAAATCTAACAAAAAAGTAAATTATCAATATATATATATTAATATTTAAAATATTTAAAATATTTAAAAACTACGTCTAAAATATATAAAACAATGATCAAAAGATCTCAAAACTATTTAAAATAAATTATTTGAATACTAATATGTTTTAATTTACTCTCTTTTATATTAATTTTACGATCATGTTTGCAAATATTAAAATGCAAAGAAATCTAACAAAGAAATATAATCAACAATAAAAATTAAAAAAAATAAATGAATTCAAACTATTATTAAATTTTTAAACAATCAAATAAAAAATTATATCAGTCTGAGCAAGGTGCAGGAAAGATAACTAGTTTTTTTAATTGCCTGATAATTCTAAAATCTATAATAAGTTAATAAAAAGATAAAAAATAAAAATTGTTTGTTAGTTTGCTAATTTCGGGCTCAGTTATGGGTTTGGACCCAATTATCTCTTTAAGATTACTCTAAAAAATTTAGAGGAAAAATTAGGTTGGAAATACCATTAGTTCTCCTCTCCCCTTGTGGAACAATAAAAGCAACAATAATAAGACCCAAATGAAAAAAATGCCCAGTAAATGAAAAGCTAAGATCATCTCCATCGTAGAGAGTAGAGGAGAGGAGGAGAGAGTGTGTGGGACAACTTAACTTCTTCCAGCAACCAATTACCAGCCGACATGTGCCTTAATATCCCCTTAAAATCAATCCTTATTTTAGAACTTTAAGCAGTAGTTCTTAAATATTTTAATCTTTTTTATTTATTTTTAAATGTTTTTTATAGTTAAGAACCCCATGTAGTATCAGAGATGGAGATGGTCTAATACAAAAATAGAAAATAAATATTTATTTATTTTTCTTTTTTTGACATCCGTTTACTTTAATAAATAAAACCATAAAAAGAACGTATAAAAGGTGTTACAACGCTTATTACGAATTTAGATGAACACGTGTAAAAGACTATACACGTCAAAGACACGTGTTCTATGGAGAAAAAACAAGGCAAAACGTGGCAAGACTGAAAACAAATGCTGCATCGCTGCTGATACTCTATTGACGACAGTCTTTCTCCGGTAATCATCAGCAACTCTCCAGCACCACCTAAAGGCTTCGCTTGAACACCTCCTTTCATTCGCTTCCTTTTTCCTCCTCCGTTTAGATCTCGTGAGTAACACCAGCCAGAATTTTAGATCTTCAATAGATATTATTACCGCTCATCAATAACTCAAGACATCACCCTTCCCTTGTCAAGGCTCTGAATAGGGATTTGGAGAGATCTTACTCTCAGCCAAGAGAAGATGAAACCATAAGTCAAAGAAGAAAAATCCCAACTCTTACCACCAGATCCACTTATCACCGCCTTAATTCAAAGGAAACTAGGTGTGGTAGCAACATTCCAAGAGCAAATTAGCTCAATAAAACAGCATTATTTTATGGGTGATTTGCATCAATATTATCTTTGGAAGAGCAAATAAGGAGACTACCGGCGAAGGACGATCAATTTTGTGTATAGCAGTAATCAACGAAAAAAAGGAGGTGGAAATTATGAGATACCCCTTGCTCCTGAAAAGAAAACATCGCTTTTTCTGACCCCCGATGGGACCACACCATTTTACACAAACGCACAGGCTACCATGTTTCTGAAACACTAACAACGTAAACTTTATGGACTACTTTCTCCGAACTTGAAACATTGTCGTCAAGTGAATATCGTGGGGTCTGTAGTGGGTCACGTTAATAGACTTGTACGGATAGGTTAATATCGTAGAGTCTGTAGTGGGTCACATAAATAGACACAACCTCATAACATCCTAAACCGCCACTAGTAAACAACATTGTTAGGGTTTGTCTACAACAAAGATTTACGAAGGTATGACTACTCCTCGATGAATATGACTACTCCTCGATGAGTATAGTGACTACTTAGAGTTAGTAGTTAGTTATTTAGTGTTTGTTTTCTTTCTGGTGAATGTAGATGTTGGGGAGACAAATGGTTTTGCTTGTGAGGGAGAAATGGTTCGAAGGCGGGAATGGAGTGTGGACTTTTCTGACGGAGCGCACAGGGAATAGCCAAGCAGTTTTTCTCAGCTCAAGGATGAAGTTCAAGGAAGTACCAAAGCTGACCAAAGAGAAAATGAGGATAAACGAAGACGCCACCGTAGCTCTGACTTACCAGTGGCCCTCCTACATGCCTATGGACGACGGCAGGGACGCACCACCAGTGTCTATCCGAACGGATGACGATGTCGCGTTTTTTGTTGAAATGAGGTCCGAGATTGACCAGCTAAATCTCTGCATCACCGCAGATGATGACCAGATGAGTTGAGGGTGTGAGGGAGTCTGCCACAAGGGAGACGGCTATGGTTGTCTACGAAAAAACAGCCGAGAACCAAGCGGACAATATGGGTAAGATCTTATAACTAGCTGACTATCACGTAGGGAAAGGCCAAAACCAACCCGAACTAAATTTGATGTGTCGAAAAAAATCTGTACTAGAATACGGTGCCAAAAACTATCTGAATTCCAAAATAATTCAAATCTCGTATCCAAATTCTAATATAAGTGTCAAAATCTACCTTGACTAACTTTGATGTTAGTCAACTGTTAAAAAACGCTGACGTGGCATGGCGGAATATAAGTTGGCATGACACGTTGTCACCTTATTAAAACGACGTCGTTTTAGTAAAAAAAAAAAAACGTTTTCCTCTTTCTTGGATTCGAACCCAATACACTATATAACATATCCAATCACATAGACCAATTGAACCACGAGACATTATTGCTATGTTTTACAGATACATTTATATATTATTAATACACCTGTCTAAATTAAAAAAAAACAAAAAAAAGACATTTAATTAGAGGTAAATTAAACTCCCAAAATCGAATAATGGTTAGACAGTTTAAATTCGAAAAAAAATAAAACAACGACATATTCAATTCCTGTCTAAATTCAGAAAAAACAAAACAACGACGTATTCAATTCGTCCGTCTGATGCCGGATCCGGTACTCGTCAAAGACATGAAGCGAGCGGCCGAAGATGGCATGCGCTTGCGTCGTTCATTTCGTGGAGGTTCAGATCTTGGAATCTCTCGCCGTCGATTATTTGACGAGAGCGAGATCATCTCGGCCGCGGACGAAGATGAAGCAGATGGAAAGGATTCCGGTGGTGCAATTCACATCAGATGGGAAAACGTTGTCGTTTTGTTTTTTTTTCGAATTTAAACTGGCGTATTAATAATATATAAATGTATCTGTAAAACATAGCAATAATGTCTCGGGTTCAATTGGTCTATGTGCTTGGATATGGTATATAGTGTCTTGGGTTCGAATCTAATAATATATGATGTCGTTTTAGTAAGGTGATAACGTGTCATGCCAAGTCATATTCCGTCATGCCTCGTCTGCGTTTTTTAACAGTTGACTAACATCAAAGTTAGTCAAGGTAGATTTTGATACTTATATTAGAGTTTGGATAGGAAATTTAAATTATTTTAGAATTCGGATAGTTTTTGGCACCGTATTTTAGTTCGGATTTTTTCGGCACATCAAATTTAGTTCAGGTTGGTTTTGACCATTTTCCCCTATCACGTAGATGACTATTACACTAAACATGGCAGTTACGTATTAACCTACGTTATAAAGTAGATGACTACTATTTAGTGTCATATAAACGCTAACACAGTATACATCTATAAGTAGACGTTTACAATGTGGGAAACAAGATTGAACCAGTATGAGATATGTATTCATAGTAAACAGTTATCTTTAGTCAACTATTAATAGTCGTTTACGATTTTGGGTATAAAGTTTGAACCAACATCTGTTAGGTATTAATAGTAAATAGTTATCTTCAGAAAACTATAAGTAGACGTGTACGATGTAGGGTAGCTATCTTTAGTAGCTGACATTTTAAGTCATGTTGCTTACAGGAGAATCTGGTGAAAAAGATGAAAGCTGTGACAATCTGGACGACTTGGCTGTAATTCGTTTCGATGGTGAGGAGAACTTTTTGGTGTGTGATGATGACTCGGTTGAGGGGAGGAACGAGAAGTTCAACAAGTCTGCCAAAGATGCTGATGAGTCGGTGAAGGAACAAGATGAGGTGACAAAACGACGTGCGAAAGGAAAGAACAAAGTGCCAGAAAACGAAGCGAAATATCAAGGCTCACAGAAAGGGGAATGTAGCAATCATTCCGCCCGGTACAGCTGCGCAGACGAAACCATTAATGGGGTTTTCAATGAGACCAAAGAGTTACCTGCCATGTTTGGGAGGGATGCTCCCCCAATCGTAGATGAAATTTCTGACGATGGTGAGTAGTTATTTACATGTGAGTAGGTATTCCCACAAGTTGTTAACTGCCTAATAACTACTCACATGCCTAATAACTACTCACATGTAGATATCGACAAGCATATATATCGATTAGGATTTCTATTGTTCTTAGCCATATTTTGGATCTCATCTCTTCTAAGTTATTCGTAAAGCATGAGAGCAGATTCATGACCTATTCTCTGAGCCTAGGATCGATCAGAGCCACGAGAGTGCTGTATCAGATCATCCATACCTAGCTTCAGAAGAACATAGTCACTACCGAACCACGACCATGGAGACTCGCGACCTCCACACCACCGAGATGAGCCCTATTCGCCACACCTGGTGAACCGTCGACCATCTCATCCTCTTCCTCATCAGATTCTGCACCAGAACTATGAGAACAATCGACTTAACATCCTGATTAATCGTTTGGAAGCCAAGCTGAATTAGTTCCTTGCCTCCCAAGCCCTCATCGATGCTGCCCTGCGAACAAGGATAGATGACATCAGCATCGGCCTCAACAAAAGGTTTGATGAACTCTCTGAGCATGTGAAGACACTGGAGGATCAGAGAACCAAAGCTAATGACGTGTTGGATCAGAGAATAGAGTCTGTCAGGGAAGAACAAGACAAAAACAAGTTCAGCATTCGGTAAAACGAAAGGGAGCTGCAAACCCTAATCTTTAAGATCGCTGACTTGGATAATGAGCTGAATGAGAGCAAAAACCAGACCTACGACTACACATTGGAGCTGTGGCAAGGCATAGCAAAGGTTGAAAACAAGACAGAAGAGCTTGATGCTACTTTAGACAAAGTTGTCTATGCTTTGGATGAAGTAGAAGATAAAGTTGAAAAACTTTCTAAAGATCATAAGGAGTGTGATCTGAACTCTGGAATCAATGATTTGGATACCTAAGACGTGCCTGACAACCACTGTAAGCAAGAGAACAACAATGGAGAAGAATAGATTGAAGAAGCAAGCATGGAGAGCCGGAAGGAGCTGACCGTGGCTGCGAGCTCCTCACCCGCGGCCAGAGCCACTCCCACCGTGGCTCCGAGCTCCTCACCCGCGGTGGAGCACGACTTCTCAGACTGGGAGAGTTTTCAACCTTTTTCTGAAGCCTGTTCATCAGAAAACCGACCTCATGTGACCAGACCTAGGTTGTTTGACCAAGCTATCTTCTCAATCACTGCACAAGCATCAAAGGAAAAGGAAGAATCCAACACTTATGCATCTTGCAACATGGTTTACACTTGTGACAATGAGCTTCAAGAGCAATTCTCAGAAGATGAAGAGTATGGTTTGTTTGTAAAAGATGCAAACCCTGGGGACGATTCATCTGATGACAACACAGAACCAATAACCAAGAGCATATCCAGAGAGAGACTGATCAAATTCAACAAGTTTGTGAAGTCCATTCCTCTCTATCTTGCATTCGACGATGTTTGGAAGCAAGGCTGCCTTCAAGTCTTCTTCAGATACAGCAAGGAGACTAAGGAGAACATCTCTATATATTTCAGAAGAGCCAGGTATCTATCTTTTCCTAGATCATCACCTGATGCAGCTGTTTCTAGGATCCATCTCAAAGATCCCCAAGAAGCCAGTGATTACACAAACAAGATCAGCAAAGAAGCACTTGAAGAGTTCAACCAAGTAGTTCAGATATTGCCAGAAGGAATTTCGTTTGCCAAAGCATGTAGAGACTACATGATAGGCCACTTCTTTTGTGACAGCAAAGAGTCAATCCAAAAGATGAAAGACTTGTTCACACACACCCAAGAAGATAGACCAGTTCGAACTCTGCACAAAGTTCAAGACAAAGGTCAATTTCTTATCTCTTGTGACATTAGAGGTGAAAGATTCCTCAATATTCTTTGTGATTCTGGAGCTTGCATTAACATGATGTCCAAAGCAACTGCTTTGAGACTTGGCATTAAGCACATCTCAAGTACCAGGAAAAAGATTAGCTTAGCAGATGATTCAAGTGCAACACCAAGAGGGATAACCCGAGATATTCCTCTAAGGATTGGAGATTGCATTGCACCTGTCGATTTATACATAAAGAAGACCAAAGATGACTCTTATCTAGTTATTCTTGGATGGCCTTTCTTAGCAACTGCTGGAGCCATCATGGATTGGCCCAACAGGCGAGTTTCTTTTGCCAATATCGACAAGGACATCTTCTATGAAGCTAAACCACTTAAGAGCAAAAGAGAAGAGCAAATAGCCCAGGCATTTGAACCAGAAGAACTCTGGAGTGATGGAGAACCTGCAAGACAGAATAGGAGGATTTCGAAAAGGACTTGTCTTAGGACAAGATCCTATTTGAACTAAGTCTTATTCTTTGCAAAGTCTAGCTTAGGACTATAAACCAAAGCGCTTGATGGGAGGCAACCCATTTTAGGTACTTATTTCTTTTGTTTAAGCTTTCTTTTTCTATTAAAAGTTTTGTTTTTCTTATTTTAGACAGGCCTTACTATGCCATAAAAAAAAAAGAAGCTGACTGCGGCCAAAGGAGGTTCAGCCGTGGCCAACAAGCCTTCCACCGCGGCCGCGATGTCCTCAACCGTGACCAGCGCGCGTCCTACCGCGGCCGGGATGTCTTCATCCGCGGCCAGCACAGCCGGCCACTTTGGCCACTTCCATCCATCCTTGGCCACATCCATTCCATACTTGGCCACTTTCACCACCACCACCACCTTGTTCAAATCAGTTTTGGATCGATAGCATCCAAGTTTGATCAAGCAACACCACCACAACCACATCACCACTACCAGGTAAGTTTTTTTTTTTTCTTAATCTTTTTAATTCTTACATACTCTATTTCTCATCCTTGCCTAATTTATTTCACACTGGGGGCAGTGTGATTTAAGTCTGGGGGAGAATTTCATCCCTTTTCTAACCACATTTTCTTGCATGAGCCATTGCATTCTGCATCTTCTTTAAAATTTTTCAATTTTTTCAATTTTCTTAAACTTTTTCAAAGTCTTTTGAGTTTCAAAAAGTGTTTTCAAAGGTCAAAAACATTTTGAGGGAATAATGACAAAATCGATGATGATAACCTACCTGTTTGCTTCTACGCCAATCACTCATTAAAAGCTCTTTCAAGGTTTAATACTAGACTAGGCGGTAGCTAGAGTACTTACACTACTAAATCCCACTAAAGGACTTCTATTCATGAAGATCTTTTCTGACAGGATATACTAGCTCATTTTACTTGAACTTAATCTTGACATCTAGTTTTCTCATCAATGGTTTTAAAAAGGCATCATGATATACATCTAGGACATCTTTTCCTTATTGTTACCACTCTTTGTTGTCCTAGATGGCCAGTTCATCTTTAGCTGGTACCACACCCTTAACCCAAACCTTCATGTTCAAACCTCATGCATTCTCTTTTAGGTTTATATTGACAGATATGTGCAAAACCGCCGGAGAGGGATGAACAACATAGTTTTCAGTCACTCAAGAGAAAGACTGAAAGAAACCAGAAGGAAGTGTGCCAGAAATCTTATGATGCCTCAGAAAAACTCATTTTTAAAGGCAATTTTCGTGCTCCCTAAGACTCCAAGTCAAAAGGCAGTTTCCCCTTTCTAAAAAAAAAACGAAAAAGAGAAAAAAAAGAAAGGAAAGGAAACTAAAAGCCTAAAGAGTCTTAGAAGCCGAAATCACTTGAGCCAAGGCAATAGGTATTTACTTAAAGAGTTATGGATTCACAACCTAGACAAAAATCCAAGTCTAAGGAAAATATTAGGAGAACCTGAAGAAAGGAGATCAGAAATCTTGAAGCAAGAAGAATGTGAATGAAACTGTGGGGGCATTTACAGTTCCATCCTCTCTTGCTGTTTTGCATAATGTCCTGTCTCTCTAGAAAAAGGTAACCTAAACACATCACCCTTACCATTAAAAAGCCTTTTTGATACCTAACATTGAATGCCTTCTTTAAAATCCTTTTGATGAGAACCACTGAAACCTTTAATGAATGTTAAGAGCTAGTTGACTGGAAGTTAGTTCTAATTGTGTTTTGCATGACGGATTAACGAACTAGTTATGCTTGTATTTGGTGAGAATTTTCTAGACTTTATCTGATTGATGCATTGTCCGTAATTAAGGTCTAGAAGTATGGTTGCTGATATTTTTGAGTTCCCTCTCATTTTTGTTAAATGATATTTTTCCAGATTAGATCTTGTTTTGTTTGAGGACAAACAAAGTATTAAGTCTGGGAGAGTTGATAACATCTGATTTTGACCACTTTTCACCATTGATTTCAAATGCTTTTTCAAAGGTTTTACTTTGTTTTAGGAAATTTTATTATGATTTCCATGTATTTGTACTTTCAAGGCTCTTTTCAGGAAACTTAGGGAATATGATGGCAAAATGGAAGAAATCCACATTTTTAACTCAGAGTCAGACCGTCAGAAGTTCAGCCTCAAATGAAGACTTTCGCACTGTCCGATCCAGCTCAAATTTGGAGACAATCAAGAGGAGACAACCAGCTTTCCATATATATCGATTAGGATTTCTATTGTTCTTAGCCATATTCTGGATCTCATTTCTTCTAAGTTATTCGTAAAGCATGAGAGTAGATTCATGACATATTCTCTGAGCCTAGGATCGATCAGAGCCACAAGAGTGTTGTATCAGATCATCCATACCTAGCTTCAGAAGAAAATAGTCGCTATAGGAGTCGAAAGCTACCTATAGAGAAGATGTGAGCAGGCGAATTCAATGTCTAATGCATGATCTTAAGTTTAGCATGAGAGCGAGAGTCAATTGCTAGAACTAAGTGATTAGTTGATTAAGGTGACGAGAGTTGGTTAATCATACATATGTCTATTCTAGTTCCATG
Source organism: Eutrema salsugineum (assembly GCF_000478725.1). Classification (NCBI taxonomy): domain Eukaryota; kingdom Viridiplantae; phylum Streptophyta; class Magnoliopsida; order Brassicales; family Brassicaceae; genus Eutrema; species Eutrema salsugineum. The sequence continues at coordinate 2,530,140 of NW_006256756.1, read as the reverse complement.
CATATCTCAGAAACAGATGAAGATAAATCGCCCGGAAGCTAATTAGAAATGCCATCATACATCGATTAGAGTAAACCGGAGAAGTTTAAATCGCCACCTATGAGTTTAAGAGTTTATAGTTTGAGTCGATATGCTTGAGATATTCTTTTAATAATTCATCCTGCATTACATCTTATTTCTTGTGAATATCAGATTAGGTTTAGTTTAGGATCTTAACAAAAAATCCCAAAAAACCCCATTGGTTTATGACTTTGCTAACCTTCCTAGTTTGTTGTTTCTCGCAGATTAGACATCTTCCATATGGATTGACACCCTAATTCCTACAATGTACATCTGTGCACTTGCAGACACTAGGGTTTTATAAATTTAAAACTTTTGGAGGACCAACGGGCTTGTTAAAAAAAAACCCTAGGCCCGCAAGCCTATCAGATGATAAAGTAAAAAAAATGAGCATAAGGACAAACACAAAATTGAGATTAAGAAGAACATGAGCAAGAGACAGCGTTGAAGAAGACAAGAATAAGGTGAAGATGAAGAAAAAAACAGAAGAAGAAGAATTTGGATAAGATAAAGAAAACCAAAGAGAAGAAACATGAGGCTAATAATAAAAAAAAAAGTAAAAGAAGAAGAAGAAACTCAAAGAATACAAAGATGATGATCAAGAAGTCAAAGATGATGAAAAGAAGTAGGAAAATATGTGGAAGGAAAAATAACCAAAAAATAAAAAAGAGGAAGATGAAGAAAACATAAAAAAGAGAAAGAAGATGTAGAAGTAGAAGATGGTGATGACGATAAAAGAAAATGATGAAGAATAAGAAATTGAAAGATATATTTAAGAGAAGGAAAAATACAAAGAAGTAGAAGTCAAAATCGAAGACAATAAAGAAGAAGAAGGAAAATATGAAGAAGAAGAAAATCCAAAAGATGAATAAGAGTAATAAGAGAAAAATGAATCTCATGAAAAAAAGAAAGAAAGAAAAGACAAAAACAATTAATAAAAATTAGAAAATACAAAAATAAATAGAATAATACAATGACGTTAAAGAATTTTGAAAAGAAAAACCTTAAAAAGAAAAAAAAAAAGAAGACAAAAGGGTTAAAATAAGAGAAGAAGAAGAAGAAGAAAACCAAAAAAATAGAATACTAAGTGGAAAAGGGGAAATATAGTAAAGACAAAAAACTAGATGAATACTTTATTAAGGAGAATGTAAAGGAGGAAAATTCTTTTAGATTCATGATTTTAGAGATCATTACATGTATAAACTATAGCGACAAATATGTTCTATTGTATTTTTTTAAAGATAAAAAATACATTTAGTAAGAATATATGTTTTGAATGACATTGTTTACACTGTTTTAATTTTAAATATCTTAATAGCACAACTGATGTAAGATGATAGTTTGTTATTTTCAACATACTTGTCGAGATTTACAAAAAATATAGCAACAAATATAATCAATTATTTATGTTTTTTTAATAAGATATTGCGTCCGTGCAAGGCGCGAACAAACTACCTATTCTTTATTATACTATTTCAAATGATGTTATGGTTATGGAAAATAAAAAGGTAAAAATATGATTTTATAGTTTTAATAAACTTAACCAAGATGTATCTATTGAAGCATATGAAAAAAGATAGAAAGTAATGTTTCTCTTTCATATAACAACATAAAATATTATGAGAAGTACTCTCTAATCTCTTCTTCTTTCCTTGCTTTTTTCTTTCCTTTTGACTAGTCTTCATCACAGCCGTTGGATCTTGCAACACGATCATCATTGAGACAAACTCTTTCGTAGTTAGTGTAGAAAGGGAAACAAACACCACTAGGAAAATAGTAAGGCAAGGAATCTTGAGTCTTCTTCATATATAAACACTTGTTGTTATTCATGTTGTAGAGACCGAGCCGACAAAAACCCACCACTGATACGACATCGTTACCCGGAAACCATAGAGGTGTAACATATTTATCTTCTAGTCCTGTAATGCTTACGTCCTTCACATGTACCCACGACTTTTCAAAACTGTTGTACAAAACCCATAAATCATATTCTTCTCTTGAAATCGTATGAATCACACCTGTCTTTCCTTCATAGCTGACTAAAAATAGAGACCCATCACCTACTAGATGTTTCAGAACCGGGAAGAGAGACCAAGTTTCGGTTCGCAGACAGAACCGAATCACATTGTATTTCGAAGTTAACTAATGCAAGAAACCGTAGAACGATACCGGCTGATTAGAACTCCAGAAAAACTCATCCATCGATAATTCCAAATCATTCAATCGCTTCCATGCAATCGAATCAGAATCAAAAACCTCGCAATTGAGATTATAGAAAACCTCTTTCTTCTTCCTTCTTTCCCACGACACCGGTTAGGAAACCCTAACGATCTTATACCAAAATGGGTTTGACTGAATCACCACTAAACCGGTTGCAATAGTGAAATACCGGGTTTTCGGGTTTGGTATGATCCGGTACTGCTTCATAGCTGGTTTACAAATGATGTAATCTGGTATTCTTCTTCCTCCTTTAAATTTAGCATTGTCCACACAGAGCAAAATCCCGTGATGTGTATCCCAAGCTTTGATCTTTACATCTCTCGAAGGAAGGAACTCAAGCGAGATTCCATTGTTTCCAGGAGCGTCTTTTTCTTCGATGCACCGAGACAAAACTGGAGCGATACTTAAACCGTTCGTAGCTTTGAATAAGATAGCCGAAAACAGAGTTGGTTCCACGGAGATGACGGCTGATGAAGAAGAACTGATAAGTACTTTTGTTGCAGGCTTTGTTTAGCAAACGGAATTTTCCAATCTCTGTGGAGGAACAGTGAGAGATGATATCTAGAATCGCGTTTCCTTTCATCATAGAAACAAAAGTTTTCGTATCTTAGAGGTTGATAATTTTTGATTTGTTCGGTTTCTAAGTTTTCGTAGATTAGACTGATTTGTTGCCGAACAAAAAGAATCATAATTTGTCAAGGACAAGGAGACTTGGGGAACAAGTTTTCCTTTTCTGATTGCGATTTCCCATTAAAAAAAAGGAAAGTGAGCTTTCCAACAAATAGAAGAAAACTACATCATTAATTGCCTTCAATGTTGGAAAAAAAAAACAAAAGAAAATAGAAAAACTGAATTTCAATCTCTTACAAAAAAGCTGATTATTTCTGTTTTATACAAAACAAAAACTTTTACAACATTAGACTTTGTTCTTGATTTTAAAACCCAACTCCAAAATTTTTTACACAGAAAAGTAACTTTCAGAAGTTACAAGAAAAGGAAAAGAAAAAGGAAACTATACTCTTGAAGACAAAATCACACAAGAAGTTTCTAAATTAACCGACAAAAAATGTTTGCAAAGATCCCTACCTCATTTTTTTGTGTTTTTTCATGTCTTTCTCATAGATCTTCTTAATTCTTCTTCTTAATTAATCCTCTGGTTTTGATGAAAAAAGCTAAGTAAGCTCAGAGTATGAAGCATGACCAGTATGTTGTCTATGTCTCCCTGGGCTTAGAGGACTCATTGGACTCAAAGGCAATCGATTATCTTTCCTGGCTTTAATGCTTCTTCCAAATGGACTCAACGGTGATGCTTTTGGTGATGATCTTGCTTTTACCGGCGAGTTCCCTGTAGATCTCAACTTTCCTGAACCTGAATTGATAATTTTAACTTGAATCCTGTAGAGTCAGCATTTGAAAAAGTGTGAGAGAGAGAGAGGTGAATACTAGTAGACTACTTACCTAAGCTTGGAGTTTTCTTTAGTGCTGACACCTTTTTATGGGGAGCTTCTGAGTAGACTGATCTTGTATTTGAGTATTCAGATATTGTATCTAGACACAAGGATCTTGTATCTCTTATCATCATGGCAATAGGTGGATCTTCAACCACTGAAACGCTTTCTGAAGATTCGCTTCTTGCCTCTGAGTTACCGGTTTCTTTGGAGTTTTTTTGGATTCATCTTCTCTCTTTCGAAAACCCTGTAAGAGTATAGCTGGAAAGGGATCTGAGTCACGGAAGCTGCGTGACATCCTGATGAGTGATCACCTGGAAACTTTCTCAAGAACCTTGCTTCCAAGTCCCAACAATCAACAAGCAGAGTTTGCATCTGAGGGTGACCGTGATCTTGATTCACAACAAGAAACTTCTTGATGTAGCGTAGTATCCTGCAAATCGAAGAGAAGTTTGGACGCTGGCTCGGTTCTGTGTGCCAACACCGTTTGATCAGACTAACCAAGTATTTCGGTGAAGGGAAAGAGAACAGTGGTCTCTCTCCCATCCTAATGTTGATAGCCATTTTCTCACCTTGAAGGTGACTATCTTCAAAAGGGACTTTACCTGTTATAAGCTCAAAACACACCATTGCAAAGCTATACACATCAGCCTTGTGTGTCAGCTTCGATTTCGGATCAGTTTTACCTTGTTGTTCCATCTCTGCTAGAACCTCAGGTGCGTACCAGATCACAGGATCAGGAGTGTTTGGTCGACTACTAGAGGAACAAGACTTGACAGAAGATAAACCGAATCCAGAGATTTTGGCATGGAAATAACCATCTGTGTGACTTCTTCTCTTTCAAAAGAATGTTCATGGGTTTAAATCTCCATGCAAGATATCGTTTCCGTGAAGATATTCCATTCCCCTTGCGATCTGCAGCATGATATCAACCAAGACGGAAACCGAGAAGAGATATCTTCTTCTTGGTCCACAATTCTCCTTCATGTAGCTCTGCAGATATTTGTGCATCAACTCCATAACCAAGAAGCATTCTTTCATCTCTTCATCATATAATCCGCAGAGATACTGAAGTATGTTGGAATGAAAAAGAGCCAACAGAGAAGAGATCTCAGAGCTTAGAGGCTCAAGATCGCTGAAAAAATGCTTCACCGCAAAAACTATCACCTAACCATTGAATGTCCTTGTACTGTCCATCTGCAACTAACCACTTTCTCACCTGGTAATCCTTTGAGCCAAGCAAGATCGAGCTCGAGAACAGCTTCCCGTTAAACTGCTCCAAACCGGTTAGTTTCTTCAGAAGCAGATCAGCTAGACGATTCTCTGTCTTTCCAACACCATCGCTGTCTGATTTCCTCTTCTCTTGCAATGCCTCCACAAGATTCCATCTATCTTTTCTCCAAGAATGCTCAAACCGGCTGCAAATGTCTCTAGGTACCAGATACTGTTTCCCAAACCTCCATTGGAAAAGCTTAGAATTATTCCACTCTCTGTCATACTTTCTTGAGAAGACAACTCTCTTTCTCTCCATCTCTGATGGGTCAAGCCCAGAAATCTCACCGGCTGCCTCGATGGCTTCAACAACCGCCGGGAAATAACAGAACAGGTTGTGTATGTGAAACTCAACAGAGTCTTTGTTCTGATGAAGGTTTATGACTTTGCCCCACCAATCGGTACTGTCCATACAATGCTTGACATACAATTCTCCTTCTTTGAACACTCTGTAGAGAGACTATTTGGTTATATTATGCACTTTGAGTTTGCTTAGTTTGTTAAGATAAAAATAAACGTCATATGTATATCATTATTATTTTTTTTATCAACAGTTTAAATATCTAAAACGGTTTAACTAACCAAATCGAAAGTATTGAGTTTGCAAATTACGTCGTGAGGTAGACACGAACACTAGCTAAAGTGACTGGTATATCATATTTTTGTGTGTATATCATACATACATAAATTACGTAGTGAGGTTGGATGTGTATATCATATTTTTGTGTATATAAATCATACATAAATTACGTCCTATGTATATCATATTTTTGTGTTTTTCTTCATTTCTTGTGCCAAAGTGACTGGTAGCTAAAATTTACCTTTCACTAGATAATTTTTCCGCATTTTGCGTGGACTGATATAATTTTCCATTTGGTTGTTTGGAAATTTAATAGTAATTTGGATTCATTTGTTTTTTTATTCTCTTTTGTTGAGTATATTTTTTTGTTAGATTTCTTTGCATTTTAATATTTGAAAACATAATCATCAAAACAATATAAAAGAGAGTAAATAAAAACATATTAGTATCCAAATATAGTTGAAATAGTTTTGAGATCTTTTGATCATTGTTCTATGTATTTTAGACGTAGTTTTTTTTAAATATCGTACGAACTTATTCGATTTTGATTATTATTTTATGTATTTTAGACATCACAAATACCCTCATTTCATTAGACATTCCATTGATTGATTTTTACTTTTTCGTTAGATTTAACTAAATATCAATTTTATTAAAATTGAAAAACAATATTGACAATAAAGTGAAGTATTAAACCATAATAATTCAGACCAAAATGATTTAAGTTATTTTTTATTTAATACTTATTTAAAAAACATTATATGTTTACCTGATGACTCCATGAGTTTTTAGTTAGAACGAAAAAGAACGAATATGTTAGACAATTTTGAAAGTTGTGAGAGAAGTAGAGAAAAATGTCTGATATTTATACTAAATCATAAGAAATCGAAAACCCTATAAACATAAGAAATTGTAAACATTAACCCATATATTATAATAATTAGAGACATTTCATTAGTTAGAGATGATTTCTTTTTCTTTTTTTTTTAAATGACATTTCATTAGTTAGATATATAGATTTTTTTTACTTTTTTATTAGATATATTTTTTTTTAATTTTGATTTTTTTTTGTATTGAAACGACACTCCATTACTTTTTAAATAGATCTCATTTTTTGTTTTTTTAACAATATTGTTAAATTTTTTTCTAAATTTTGGAAACATAAGAAATGGTAAACACTAACCTATATATCATAATTATCGAGAACACTAACTTAGATCTATTTGTTTTTTAAAATGGTCGATGGGCTTTATACATTATTCCATAAGAGATACAGATTCCATTTTTTTTTTTAAGTTTTGTTATTTATTTCCTAAATTTTGCTACTATATAATTTTAAAAACGGTTTGATTGAGTACAAAATTAAGCATTAAATCATAATAATTTAGGCCAATTTTTTTTTATTTCAAAAACACAAGAAATGGTAAATTTCTAGATTTTTTGTGTTATTTTGAAAAAAACAGTTTTTGTTTTTTTCTTCTTCTAAATTTTGGTATATATAATTTAAAAAATGATTTGATTGAGTACGAAATTAAGCATTAAACCATAATAATTTAGAACGGTTTATTTTAAGTTTTTTTACATGTCATGAGATAAGAACGAATCAAAAAATGACACGTAATTGGAAAATAAGGTTAAACGGTCTTTTTGCAGGTGAAACTCATTTTGGAACTGACACGTAAGCGAAATGCTTTGAAACTCGTTGTGAGCGCTTTAAAACTCGCTGTGAGCGCTCTGAAACTCGCTGTGAGTGTTTTGAAACTCGCTGTGAACGCTTTGAAACTCGTTGTGAAGTTGACACTTAAGCAAATCATTACACAAATAAATATATAGATATGATAAAAAAAAATGATTTACGATATGATATTTTGAGGTTATCCAAAAATGTGGTATATAGATGTTCAAATTGAAAAGTAATTCGTTATTTCGTTATCAACATTATTTGTTGGAGTTGTTGAAGTTTTATATGTATTGCATCTAACATTTTCAGACTACATGTTTATTTTTTTTAGTCACATATACATGTTTGTGTAGTTTAGTATATCATTTTATCCCACCATCTATACTATTAAAAGAGAGAGGTGTTTTGTATCCAAACAGAACTTTTACTTGGTTTCCTACTATTATGTTCTTGGATAACTGTTGCCAAACAAATATACTGATTTAATTTTAATTTATCAAATAAGTTATTTAGTGTAACATTAATAAAATAATGTATTTTTATTTATATTTTAATATAAATCTGAAATTTAGTTTCTGATTTAGATTTGTTATAGATTTCTTTAAATGTAGGTTATATCATCAAAAATTATAAAATAAGTTATTATTATATTTTTACAAAAATAATAACCCAAATATTAATTTAAATTTAATTTAAATATTCAATGACAGAGATGAAAATAATATATTATTATATATTTTATTAAATAAGTCTAAAATTTAAATATTTCAATTTAATAAATATTAAAATATATAAATAATATGAACAAATGTTAAATATTTTAATAATCTCAGTCCTTTTTGGATTAATATAAATGAACATGTTATAATGACGTTTTATATTTATGGTATTTTTCAGATAATGTGAACAGACGGACGAATTAGAATAATATTTTTCTAATCGCGATCATATATAATACTAAAAAAAAAATCAATAGAAACAAATTATATTTAAACCAAATTTTTTTATCATTCGTTAGAAAATTATATAGAAACAAAAACGAAAGAAAAAATTATATTATATAAAAAAAATAGTTTCATGCGTACGTACGGAATAGAATCTAGTTATTGTCTTTAAAAAGAATTTTATAGGCAACTGAAATTTCGAAATAAAGACAAATTTTAAAGAAAAAATTTATCATCTATTAAAACTTTCCAAACATGTAATACTTGGTAATATCGAAATTTCAAGAGAGGATAATTTTTTTGGGAAAGTCTGGAAAAAAAACAACAAAAGTAAATGAAAAACGAAAAAATAAGAGTAAACAACTCCTCTACAACAAAACTTCATCTCCTAGAGGGAATCTAGGGTTCTAGATTCATCTCTTCGTTCCCCTGGGATTTTGTTTTTTCTTCTTCTTCCCATGGATCTCGAGCTTTTCCGATCTTCCTAGAAAAGCTCCTATTTTCGTACATTTCGAGTAACGGAAACGGAAACGAGAGAAAAGAAAAACAAAATCAAGCTCAAAGTCTAGATTTCATGGCGAAAACTCGACCTGGTGTCGCTTCTTCGAAGAGCACGCCGGGAAAGAAAGAAATCGAATCGTATACTATCAGAGGCACCAACAAAGTTGTTCAAGGTACTTCCATTTCAACTTCTATCTGCTTTCTCTACAAAACTAAAGAACCACTCTTTTTAATGTTTCTTTTTTTTTCTTTCTTCTGGGTAATTTGGTTGCGATTAGATTTCTAGAAACAAGGAATTTGCTAGAATTATTAGGTTTACGGAGTCTGTATAATCTCATTTTCACTTTGGTTTTGGATGCACGTTGGTCTACTTTGTTACATTCATTCAAAAGGGAAAAATGTATCCTTTTGTATCAAAATGTTTGGATGCTAGATCTTGATTCAATGAAGCTGTGTAAATTACACTTTGGAAAGTGTTATCTTTAAGTAGTTTTCGCTTTTAGGAGTATGAAGGGACTTTTGACAGTATTGTACTGGGAAAATGTGTGCTTTGATTGGTGACTAGGTGAAGGTTATGAGTAAGAGTATATGCATTAGTCTGAAAAAAAGGAAACGTGCTTTATGTGGTTGCTCTTGTACATCATTTCATTTGAGTGTTTATCTCTTTGTTTAGATGAGAGAGCGTGCGTGTATCTGTTATATGTGTGGAATATAGATTTTAGTTAATTTTAGCATGATAAACTTGGAAATGTGATTGTTGAATGCAGCGGGAGATTGTGTGTTGATGCGTCCATCGGATGCTGGTAAGCCTCCTTATGTGGCGCGTGTTGAGAAGATTGAAGCTGATGCGAGGAACAATGTGAAGGTTCATTGTCGATGGTATTACCGTCCTGAAGAGTCACTTGGGGGAAGGAGACAGTTCCACGGAGTTAAAGAGCTGTTTATGTCTGATCACTACGATGTTCAAAGTGCACACACCATTGAAGGAAAATGCATCGTACACACCTTTAAAAATTATACGAGGCTTGAAAACGTTGGAGCTGAGGATTATTATTGTAGATTCGAGTATAAGGCTGCTACTGGTGCATTTACCCCTGATCGAGTTGCTGTGTAAGTAGATACAGTAATGAAACACGCCTTTCATTTTTTTTTTGTCTTCTCTCCTGTAATTTCCATGAGTTTTGATTACCTTTGTTTGGATTTTACTCGATTCTGAAGGTACTGCAAATGTGAAATGCCGTATAACCCTGATGATCTGATGGTGCAATGCGAAGGGTGCAAGGACTGGTAAATGCTAATGCTCATCATTCTATTTTCTCCTCGTTTGCAATGATGAATGCAATGTAGAACAACTTGCTTGTTTAAATTTTGGATCTAAATGGTCCCTGGTCTGCTCCTTTAGTCTTGTTATTATGAGTTGTAAGAGTTACTACTTTGTCATTGTAGGTATCACCCAGCGTGTGTAGGCATGACGATTGAAGAAGCGACGAAGCTGGAACACTTTGCATGTACTGAGTGCAGCTCTGATGAAGATGTCAAAAGATCTCAGAACGGGTTTGCTTCATCGCCAACCAATGATCTTAAGGTAACTTTTGTCTTCTTTCTTCGTTTCACTTCTTTTATCAACTGCTTTCTATTACTATGATAGCATCCATTTACTCCAATTTGAGATCTTAGTAAAGCCACAAAACCAAAATCTCATTGGCTTGATGATTGTGTCTGCTCGAGTGAATAGCAATAAGAGAGGATTTGTTTGTCAGACATTGTTGATCCCTAAGACTCTTTATTTTCCGGATTTGCAAGTTCTGGTGTTAACAGAAACTTGTGTTCAGGTGGAAGCAAAACGCAGAAAAAGATGATCACGGGGGAGACTTGAGAGCTTCTTATGGTGGATGATAAGTTAACTTGAAGCACTTTACGTGCAGATTTTAGTTAATTAGAGTTTTTTCTTGGCCTCGTTTGATTTTGATGTATGAGATGTGAAAAATGAGAGAGAAGAAGAACCAGAGAAGGTGCCAAAGAGCTGTATAGCCGTACGTTAAATTGTTTCACTGTGGCCTTGCTTGTTTCTGAGAGAAAGAGAGAGAGAGATTCAAAACATGAACAGACAATTCAGGAAGTACAAACATTAGATCCCTTAACTCATTTGAGTTGGAAAATTTGTCTTGCTAACCGGGTTGGCTTATACCGGTTTTCATTTGTATAAGCTTGACCGGATTAAATGGCTAAAATGCCATAAATTGAAAAAAGTTAATCTGCTGTGCCATAAACAAGTCTGTGTACCATAATACATATGTAATTCTTATTTTACCCTTAATGAAATTTTTTGTGGCATTCCTGAATTTAATAAAAAAGTGATTGATTTTATTTAAATTAAAATTAATAATTTAAAACGAAATTAATTTCAAAAATAATTTCAAAATTTTTTTTTCTGTTTCTTCTTCTTCGTCACCGTTTTGTCGATGGATTCTGAAAACCACTAAATCTTATTCTCGCCGTCAAACCCTCGCCTCTCCTCCTCTTCTTCATCCTCTGTAATCACTTTATTGTTTTTATCTCTTCTCTCCACCACCATTGTTGAAGTTTCAAACCCATTTAGGTTTTTGTTTGGAAATTTGGGGATTTTACAATTTAGGGATTGAATTTGTCAAAATTGCTTGTTTGGTATGTAAATCGGGTTGGTAACCTAGTTTATATGATGATTAGGTCTTTGCATAGATAATTTATCAAACATAGTTGTTGAATCGTAGTGACTCTTAGGTAGAAAATCCGAGTTCATCACCAAATCTGCAGAAGAGGACAACTGGTACGAATGGTACAACTAAGAGATAAGAGGACTACTAGTACAACTGGTACAACTATGAGATAGGGGACAACTGGTACAAATATGTATAACTAAGACAACTTAAATAATTGTTGATTGAACATTCTTCTATTATAATTGAAAATCGGGTTGGTAACCTAGTTTTATATGACGACTAGGTATTTGCATGAATACTTTCTTAAATATAGTCGTTGAATCGTAGTGATTCTTAGGTAAAGTATAATTATATCTGAGTTTATCTCCAAATCTGCAGAGGAGGACAACTAGTACAATTAGGTACAACTATGTACAAAAATTGACGGCGCACATAAGTGCACATGTTATTTTGATGGATAGTGACACTTAGGTAAGTCAATCTAATCTAGAGAATTTCATTTTTGGCAGAGAATACTTTCTGGATGGAAATAAACAAGGTACAACTGGACACATATGTACAATTATATGCAATTCTTTCATTAGAAAATAATAGTGATAAACTATAAATATAGAAAGCAAATATTCACTTAAAATTGTAAAAAATTTGTAAACTATAAGGAATAAATTAAAAAGATGGATAACATGAAATTTATCATTTTTCTAATACATATTATTGGTTTCACATCGAACACCCCTTATGATACAAAGAAGACTTTAATAATGTTAACAATCTTATGATGGAAAAGAGACAAAATTGTGATTTTGGATAAATTGTTTATGAAAATGTTGTAAATGGACTACAATAGTCAAAAATCATGTGGACAACTACAAAATAATAATTTATATCAAGGGACAACTGGAAAAAATACTAAAATTGTCAAAGGACAACTATGAAGAATTTTGGACAACTGGACAACTGAGTACAACTATGTATAAAATTAACGGCGCACGTGGTACTTTGACTGCGCACATGTCCCTTTTTGTCGGCGCACGTGCGTCTACGACTGACAACATAGTTGTACCTAGTTGTCCAGTTGTCCAAAATTTGTAATAGTTATCCTTTGATCGATTTTGTAGTTTTTTCAGTTGTCCTTCAACATAAATTATTATGTTCTAGTTGTCCACAAAAATTTCGAACATTATATAGCAGCCCCAAGGGTTTTGCGTCATTATTTTTCTATTTCCTATATTTTGGCATAGATGCTTGCATAAGATGGATAACATTGTCAAAGACTTCCTTATAACATAAGGGTTATTTCAAGTGAAACCAATAATATTTGGTTCTTTGAACAAAACAAAGTTTTATTTTATTATTTCTAGTATAGACGTGAAAAGATACAGTTATTAGGGTATGGGTTATATTGGCTTTTAAGTAAATAATATTAGGAATTTATTTTTTAACACTACAATTGAAATATAGTTGTCCCAAATTGCACCTAGTTGCCCTGGAGAAATTCAAAATACAAATAACTCCAAATAAATAGTAATGCAAGAAATCAAAGAAATCCAAAATATAAATAACTCCAAAATAAATAGTAATGCAAAAAATCAAAGAAATCCAAGAAATTTAAAATACAAATAACTCCAAATTACTCATGTACACACTAAGACTGAAATAAGTTGAATCTGAAATAAGTTGAATCTTTCATTCAGTTGTACCTTGTTTTTAGATTAAGGAGTTATAGATAATTGTTTATATGTGTCTAACTGTACTTTGTTTATCCCTATTTGTGAAAGATTTTCTCTACTAAAAAGTGGCTATCGAGAATGAAAATTCTTCGGCTAAAATGTAATTTCATTAGCTAATTTAGTTTCCATGCTACTTTTGCTCTGAAACCACTTATCTAATTTATTATCCGTTTTGTCTTTTGGCAACGTTTTTTGGAGAATAAAAACCACTTTTTGATTTTTTTTTTTTGGTGTAATTCGGCAGTAAGACAAAAATTCTTGTATATTATCAGAAATACTCCACTTAGTTTCATTTATATGTGCAATTCATTGTCCACATAAATTATCTACTCTAAAGTTGTTTAGTTTCATATATCGCAATCTTCTTACATACAATATCTTATCTAGTAATACCGAATAAGTTATCTGCCCCAAATATGAGGTATTAAATGATATAAAATCTATTGAATTGCTTGTGTGGCTGATACTCATTATTTCTTGAAAATATAGTAAACAATTCTTAATTAACAATTATTCAAGGTGTCTTAGTTGTAGACTTATATCCATTTGTACTAGGTGTCCTCTATCTCATAGTTGTATCAGTTGTACTAGTTGTCCTCTTATCTCTTAGTTGTACCATTCGTACCAGTTGTCCTCCTCTGCAGATTTGGTGATGAACTCAGGTATAATTATAATTTACCTAAGAATCACTACAATTCAACGATTATATTTAACAAATTATCCATGCAAATACCTAATCGTCACATAAAACTGGGTTACCAACCCGATTTGTAATTATAATAAAAGAATTTTTAATCAGCAATTATTTAAGTTGTCTTAGTTATACCTTTTTGTACCAGTTGTCCTCTATCTCATAGTTGTACCAATTGTACTAGTTGTCCTCTTATCTCTTAATTGTACCATTCGTACCAGTTGTCCTCCTCTGCAGATTTGGTGATGAATTCAGGTATAATTATAATTTACCTAAGAATCACTACAATTCAACGATTATATTTAACAAATTATCCATGCAAATACCTAATCGTCACATAAAACTGGGTTACCAACCCGATTTGCAATTATAATAAAAGAATTTTTAATCAGCAATTATTTAAGTTGTCTTAGTTATACCTATTTGTACCAGTTTTCCTCTATCTCATAGTTGTACCAATTGTACTAGTTGTCCTCTTATCTCTTAG
>NW_006256756.1:2506337-2515727 GCF_000478725.1 Eutrema salsugineum | reverse complement strand
GATGATTCAGGTATAATTATAATTTACCTAAGAATCACTACAATTCAACGATTATATTTAACAAATTATCCATGCAAATACCTAATCGTCACATAATACTGGGTTACCAATCCGATATGCAATTATAATAAAAGAATTTTTAATCAGCAATTATTTAAGTTGTCTTAGTTATACCTATTTGTACCAGTTCTCCTCTATCTCATAGTTGTACCAATTGTACTAGTTGTCCTCTTATCTCTTAGTTGTACCATTCGTACCAGTTGTCCTCCTCTGCAGATTTGGTGATGAACTCGGATTTTAATTCTAATTTACCTAAGAATCACTACGATTCAACAACTATATTCGATAAATTATCTATGCAAAGACCTAATCATGGGTAACCAACCCGATTTGCATACCGAACAAGCAATTTTGGCAAATCCAATCCCTAAATTGTGAAATCCATAAATCTCTAAATAAAAACCTATTTGGGGTTTGAAGCTTCAACAATTGTGGTTGGAAGAGAAGATGAAGATAAGAAACTGATTACAGAGAATGAAGAGACAAAGTTTGGATGATGAAGATATGATTTTGGTGATTTTATCGTCGATGATGAAGATGAATAGAGAAAAAAAAATGATAATTAAAGAAAAAGAATTAAAAAATTAAAAGAAATTGATTTTTTTTAGAAAGAAATTGAATTTTTTATGGATTATCAGGTGGGCTTAAAACGGGTGGGTTTTACCCTGGTATTTTCGTGATTATGAAAACATATAAGGAGAAGGATATAATTTCCAGGGTTTAAGTTAATAAAAATAATTAAAAAGAAATTAATTATTAGACAGATGGCTTTTTAGCTTACTTTTTTGCGGTTTATGGCTTTTTAGCCGCGCACTCGCTTGACCGAAGCTAAGAGCTCTTGTGGAGATTGAAAAGAGATTGTGCAAATAAGACGTATCTAAAATTAAAATTAGAGTTGAGACAAAAAGTTTGACTCATAGCCAAACCATCAAGTTTTAAACCGGGATAAATAAAATCTGACAGAAGTAGAATTCAAGTCTAAAAACTTTTGCTTAGCAAATCTAAACCGATAGCCGTTAAGAACAAGAGTACAAGACAATCCCGAGTTTGTTGCTATTTCGCGATCCTTGAAAGGCCAGATTTTTTTAGAGGTTACTGTTATTTCTGATGCAAATCGTTTTCCTTTTTTTTTCTGGGTTCAATAAAGTTTTTTTTTGTTTATTCGATTTAAAAATTTCGTGATGAAATTTTTCACGATGATGATAAAAATGGAACAGATATGAGCAAGAAAAATCTGGCGATTCTGATGCGAGCTAGGATGAGGTCGAACAATCCCACCAAATCTTCCCTCTCTCAATTTCCTGTAAGGTTTTTTTTTTTTTGAAAACCCTCTTTCTTCTTTGATTCTTACGAATTGTATTGATAAAAACACGATTGAGCCCAAATTCACCAAATATATGACCATGGAAATGAAACTGGAGCTTCAGATTTTGTAGTTTATGAGAAAGAAAAAGAAGGATTTGCTTCTTGAGCTTGAATCTAGTGTATTTGGTTTCTTGAATGGTTTTTTAAAGAAAAATATGAATATAATAAGGCCAATTTGTCAGGTTTTTCTTTGCCCCTAAAATAATAGTTGTTGACTTATTGTCAGAAAGAGATTCCATCTAATTCTCAAGAGAATACTTCTGGAGTTTACGTTTTGCGAAATTCCACTGAAGGAGTTGGGAATTCCAGTGATGTTGGTACCAAAGGAAGGTAATTTATTAGTACATTTGATCTTTGAAGAAATGAGTTTGGATTTTTTTTTCTGTTGTCTTAAAAATTGTTCTTTTTTTGTAATCTTTATGTTGTTTAGGGTATATGATGTAGTTCGTGAAACAATGCACTCAGCTATCTCGGCGAGTAAAACCGGTGTTTTGGACATAACTCTTAATGATTTTCAAGAGGTAAATGATCTCACATTGCTTCTTGATTTTGCTTCGATGTGTTTAGCCTTTGCATCGGATTACTTATGGTTAATATACTTCTAGGGATACTTTAGCCTCTCGCTTGAAGACCGTGAGAAACTATTGCTTGTGTTAGCCAAAGAATATGATGTGAACCGAGAGCAAGTCCGAGAACTCGTTAAGCAATATCTTGGACTTGAAAATCCAGCCAGTAAGTCTTTATTTGTATCTTTGATTGATATTCTTTTGATAATTTTCACATTGATAAGTGAGCGCTCTTTAGGTGACGATGGTCAACTTCAATCTCCAAAGAAGGAGGCTTTATCTTCTGTTTTCTATCGCATTGAGTGGAATCTTAGACATGCTCTCAAGCCGACATATGAAGTTCTCTTTGAGAGGTTGAATACACATCCAGGAGGGTTGAGATTTTTGTCCATCCTCCGTGCGGATCTTCTATCGATACTCACGTAAGTTTTCCCATCTTCTTATTATGTGACTGAGACTCAAATAGTTGAAGATTAGATGGTAAAAACTTTCCTGTTAAATCTGCCACTGTCACTGATGGTTGTAGAAAAGAAAATATGCCGTCTTTGAGAACATTAGATTCATATCTAAAGGAGAAACTCGGTATGTGGCTTAGCCCTGCCACTTTAGAGCTTCATCAAATTACTTGGGATGATCCTGCTTCATTGCTTGAGAAAATTGTCGCATATGAGGTATGCACTAGTAGATTTCCATTACAACAATCTCAGATGGTTACAACAAATTTTGTTTGGTCTAATAATGCCTTATTCATAAGGCGGTGCATCCTATTAGCAACCTCTTGGATCTTAAAAGAAGATTGGGAATAGGGCGTCGATGCTTTGGATATTTTCATCCATCTATTCCTGGTTAGTTTAGTTTCTTGAGACACATGTTTCTTTGATTGTAAGTTAAACACATTTCTTTGATCATCTTGCACCGTTACTTTCAGGTGAACCACTTATTTTTATCGAAGTTGCTCTAATGGAAACCGTTGCTCAGACAATTCAGGTCAAACTAATCTCGATCCTATGCTGCATAGTGTAGATTTTGTAGCTATGTGTCTAAATATTTCCTTGTACCGTGACAGGAAGTTCTTTGGGACAACCCTCCTATACCAGAGAACCAAGCAACATGTGCTTTGTTTTACTCGATTTCTTCAACTCAGGTATGTACATACTTAACCATGATCTTACATTTGTTGTCTGCAGTTCTCACTCGTTTTCCAGTCCCTGTTGAATTCTTGTGCTCGCTGACCCCTATCTTATTGCAATTTGCAGCCCGGTTTGGCTGGAATAAACCTTGGTAAATTTCTGATCAAACGAGTGATTACGTTGGTGAAAAAAGAAATGCCACATGTTACTGTGAGTATTTAGACTAATTTGTATGCAGAATGTGTTACCGGAAAAAAGAGATTATCTGCTTGCTCAACAATATGTTTTTTGGTTGCAGACATTTGCAACACTTAGCCCCATTCCTGGATACATGCAATGGCTCCTCTCAAAGCTATCATCTCAGTCAAGATTTTCTGAAGGTGAGCACGGTGGTACACTGAGCAATTCACCTTCATCTACATTCAGCGAGAAAGTATTACTACCAGAAGAGGAACAAGCCCTCATGAGCCTATCAGAGTAAGATTTTTTTGTTTTTGTTTTCAATGCTTCTGGAGAAACTCATTGACCAAATTTTATTTATATACTTTTCTAAGGATCAACTCATCAATGATCTTGTATATGTAGTGATTCTTCTTCTGGTAGCAACGGCATGGAAGTTCTACTGAATTTGCTATCACAAAAAAACTGCGAATGGGCTACTTCGCCTCGTATATTGCCAGTTTTAGAACCTATTCTTATGCGGTTATGTGCTAGGTATGTTCATTTCTTGTAAATCTAATGGTTAACATGAATCATACAGGCATAAACTCTAATGTTTTGTATTGGTTTTCCCAATAGGTACCTCTTGCAGGAGAAGAAGAGAGGAAAAGCTTTGGACTCTGTTGCTAACTTCCACTTGCAAAATGGAGCGGTAAGTTCAGTGAATGCAGATAGTGTTTAGACAAAACAGAGTGATTGAGATTGATAAGGTTTCTTGTTTGTGATATGTTTACATACATAGATGGTTGAAAGAATAAATTGGATGGCTGATCGATCAGAGAAAGGTATTCATCAAAGTGGAGGCATTATGGTTAACTATGTGTATAGGTATAAGTAAACTTTTATTTCAAGTTATTCAGCTACAAAGCTTTCACTTTTCTTTTGGCTCTAAACCTCGTCTTAATCGGTTAATGACAGGTTAGACAATATCGAAGACTATGCTCAATCGTATTTTGGGTCGGGAAAAATCCATGCTTCTCCTGGTATCCATTCCCGTCTCTAAGTAACTCCGCAAAAGCAGATTGGTTTTGATCATTTTCACAGATAAGATTCGATTCTTGATTAATTTGGTCATTCTCAAAAGTAATGGTTTAGGATTTAAGGTATTAACACAAGCACAATGGTATATATGTATTTATGTACAAACGGTTTTATGTGAGACTATATATATATGAGTGTGATTTGAAGAGAAATGAGCATTCACTTATCGGGATCAGTTTCGACATGGCTAGTCTCTAAGACGTATTCACGCATGAGTTTTGTGTTAGATCGATCCACGTTCTGCAATTTTTCACAAAACATGATGCTTTTGTTACATTTTGCATACTTACACTCATATCTATAGAGAGACTAATTATGGATAGAAGAGAGAAACCTTGGAGGCGAGACGCATTAAGTTGTCCCATTCGAAATCGTTTTTACAATAAGCAGACCGTACCTACGTTACGTACGGTAACAAAAGGTTTAAAACACACACACAAAAAAAAATGTATTTTGAGTTCTGAAAATGTATTAAAGGAGAAGCTTAGCTTACCTCTAAAATTCGGAGGGCTTGCATTGGTCGTGAAACGAAAACAGAGTTTTATTAGTTTGTTATATGTACACAAGATATACGAAAATAAACTTTGTTTAGTAATCTGCAAAAATGATTTTGAAGAAGTTTTCTTTGCAAAGAGTTGTACAAATACGTAAAGTGAAAGTTTCATTACACGAAAAAAAATGTTTGTAAAAAGCAAAGAGATTCCGTCTAAAACATATAGGAGAAAAAATGAATATTATACAGTATATAATAAAGTGTTTCTGGGTACCTAAGTTCATGTGACGTGAAGAGCGACGCATGAGGGCAGCGCAGAATTTATCGCCATCACTTACAGAGTTTGTATCTAAGAATTCTCTTAACTCCATATAAGCCTCAGGGTTATAACTCTGTCATTCATTAATATAAACTTTAGATTATAATTATCTTAATCTAAACACATGATTAAAGAACAAATTGCTATCGAATTGACCTCTAGCTGAGCAGACACTATCCTCACTGCAACGTAAGTAAAAAAGTCATGAAGATGCTTCGCTGCCTTAGCCTCCGGTGAAGCTTCTCCAAATCCTAATTTTCAATTACAAACAAAAGTAGACATTATAATCTACATATAAGAATTGTGTATGGATATTTAAAATCACATTTGACGAATAATATGACATACCGGGAACGTACATCTTGTTAGAACAAATGCGAGTTGGTTTGCGATTTCGCGAAATCCGCGATAATGGAAAAGAAAGAAAAGGTCTATTTCCAAATTTTGGATTTAAGTAAGAGAGGTAAGAGTTATGAAGAAGGAGAGAAGAAGATGACTCCATTAGATACATTCGATGAAGAATTTTCGTAGAAGAGGCATATATTGTTTTACTATTTGGTCGTATATAACAGAAATGTTTTGGTTCACACATTAAAATATCTGAGGATATGGATGAATAAAATATCTTCTATATATGTGGAAGTATAAAGATAAAACATAAATCTTTCCATAAATATTTTAAAAAACATATCATCAGATCATATCATGTTAATAGATTATGGCAAAACTAAACGGCAACAAAATTAAACGGCCAATTCAAATGAAGGCAAAACTAAGAGCAAGTTTAAGTTCTTCAGATATATCCTTGTGCAGTCCACTTCTCGTCCAAGTAATCACTAACCAGGAGCCTGACATTGCAACTCGATAACTTGTTGTAGAGTTCAAAGATCTCCAAGATATGGTCAGACACTTCAGAGTTTCTGAGCTGTGTAGGTTCATTCTCTTCAATGTAAACATCCATCCTCTTCAAACACGGAAAATAGTCCAAGAAATGCTTTATCATTGTCATCTCTTTCATTGTTGCTCGAAACCTTTGAATCTCCAACCTATTCACTGGACATGATGTGAGTGAACGACCTTTGTCCTCCCGAGAAATGCAGGCACAAGCATCCCCACATTTATCTGTTACATAGTGTAATAGACCCTGAAAGCAAGACATAAGGACGTTTTCATGTTAAGTAAAAACTTCAGTCTGTCTTTAACACATGTTGTTTTTTCTTCATGGTTTGCAATTTCTACCTCCATGATTATAGTTTCTAAACGTGGACAATTCCTTAGAAGAACTGGCATTGCTTGCCACCCTCTACCCTCGTCACTTGTAACACCTAAGAATTTGAGGTTGTTGAACACTGGCATTGTTTCACAGCATAGAGAAAGCACCTGCAAAAAAACAAGAACTATACATTTTGCTACTACTGTTTCACAAGTAGTAGAAGACCAAGAAAGAACATTAACAGATAAACTGACCTCAAGAGTATCAGAATTTAAGGAAAGTTTCTGAACATTTTGTATGCCAATCATGAGCTTCACCACATTGCCAGATTGGAAGACAACATTATCCTCCTCACCCTCTAACAAATCATTATTTGGCTCTCTTACTCGCTTGATTAGATCATCAGTTACTATAAGACTGAGTGAAGCCTGAACTAATTTCTTCATATTAACTAATGGATAGTCTTCCGCAACTACATCAAAGTAGCTCAAGCACAGAAGACTTGGAGTATCAAAAGAAACGGTCTTTGGACTTTCAAAGGATGTCACGGCTTCACAACCGGTGCCGTGGAGAGTTAGTTTTCTTAGGCTTGCACTTGACACGGATACATCCAAATCTTGCCACTCCATATTAGCCATTCGTAATTCCTCAAGCACAGGGAAAGAAGAAACAAACTTGTCAATCTTACCACAAAGAATCAAGTCCGAGTCAATATAAAGACTTTTAAGCATTGGTAAAGAAGATCCCATAACTCCATGCCACCAGTAAACACAGTGTTCACTTCTTAACTTTAGCTTAACCAGTGTACTACAAAAGAACAACTCTTTAGGCAGATGATACATATCTTCTTCGGTATCCTCGAAAGAAAAATCAGTGAACAGATTAAGGTCTGAAACACCACGCTGCAGCACATTACATATCCAACGATTCACAATATCTGGATGGACACCAGTTATACACTTTAGAGAGAACTTGTTGATAGGAGAATCACCCTGCATAGCCAGTACACCATCCACGAAATTGACGAAGCTCTGTCGAATTTCGACCCTTTCCCCTTTCTTATCCTCCGGATGAAGAAAGACAGAGTCATCAATGTCGAGATTAGGAACAAGTTTCCACAGATTGAGCCATCTCTTTGAGAGAACCGAGGTCAAAGCAGCATGCTTTGTCGGAAGGAAGGACAAAATCTGACAAAGAAGCTCGTCTTGTAGATTGCTGATACGATCCATCTTCTTCTGTGCACGGGAATCAAAGGTCGAGAGCAAGTGGTCAAACCGTCCCTGCTTCAAACATCAAATTTAACAACTTGTCCTTAAATGAGACATGGGAACAGACAAATAGAATAGAATCAGTAGAAGCATAGGAGATGAGTAAACTTGAGCATTTACCTCGTTACAAAGGCCAAACCCAACACCTAAATTTAGGGTTTTCAGTGAGTGAGAAGAGACTACTAAATATATGGCCCTACAAGCGAAGATAGAGGGAAAAGTCCGAGGCTTTCACTTGGAGAAGACATGGAACCAATTTTAAGAGGGAGACAGCAGAAAAAGAAGAGCCCAGAACCAAATTGATAGAAATTGCATGGCGGGTGAGGAAATGAAGGTTTAGAATTGAAGGTGGCTATGGAGTCGAGAGACTCTCTAGTGTAAATATCGGTGCTTTTGGAAAACCGCCTGTTTAATATAGTAACCAAACCGGGACTACAAAACTTTGGGCTACGAGCGTACCAATATAATAAGGCACGCTCCAGTAGAGATGCGTAGAGATACGGGCTAACCCGCGTTTAAGTAATCTGATTCGATGCGGATTTAATTTTTTTTCGAGCCTGGTGGATTGGCTAATCCTAAACTGCGGTCCTAAATTGATGTGTCCAAGTTCGACCCGTCTATATGTTACGGTTTTGCGGGTTGACCCACAGGTTCATACTTTCTTCTTTATCTTAAAATTTTTATGACATTTAGATTTATAGAACCACAAAATCTGCTAGAAAAGAATGAAGTTTTGCTCGTAACTGAATCACAATATGCATAAGAAACAAGACTAAAGAAAATTCTTGTCTAAGTAAATTCGATGAACAAATAAACGAATTCGATAAACCTCTTATAAAAAATCCTATCTCTAAGATGCCATAAGATTTGAAATCAATTTACCGGTAAGAATAGACATTTAGTTTTGAAAAGCAAATAAATGAATTACAAATAATGATACACATCAAAACTGGTAATTTAAACTAGAAAACCATCAAAGATATAAGCAACAAGACATTCACATATAAAATTAAAAAAAAAAATAGATGAACAAAGCTTATTTGTTAGTCCAGCGTACAAACAAATGTGATTGTCAAGCAAAACTATTTATTGTCAATTAAAGATTGAAGCAATTCTAAATTACTTTTGCATCGTTGCAGACAAAATAAAAACCACGTACGTGATTTAGTCGATGAGCAAAACCAACCAAAAACAAGCAAATTTATGACATTAAACTGAAATTAAAACTCTAAAAAATACTAGTTTTTGGCTGGAAAAACAACGACCAGATTTTCTCCCAAATTCAAAAATCCAATCACAGAATCTGAATCGAATATAAAACACATACCAGCTTGATGATTCATTGATCTCATTGAAATGAAGTTATCACAAAGCCCAATAACTGAATTGTGTGACTCCACTAGGCTTCGATTCATTCCATGAAACTACTACTTCGAAATCCACCAATCCAAGATGACAAAATATTTCACTTTTCGAACTTTACAAGAAATCATCAAATTCTGCGGGTTAGACCGCAAACCCGTGGATCCGCTCTGATCCGACCCATAAAAATTCAACTTCCATGCGGATTTGGACCGCGAAACCCCCTTTTTATTTGGACAAATTTTATAGAGTTCAAATCTGCACCACTGCGGTTCTACTTGGGCCGAATCCGCGGATCATAACTCAATTTAACATAGAGATGTCAAGTTGGGCTTAAATCCGCGGGCTCGGCCC
>NW_006256756.1:2311637-2506237 GCF_000478725.1 Eutrema salsugineum | reverse complement strand
CAAAATTGCTTTTCTCATTGGCGGTCATCGGATCTGTGATCTGTCGAGAGAAAATGTTCAAACTGGTAAGCAAATTTCTTCAAATTGACTCTGTTTTTGGTGTCCGTTTTGGCATTTCTGGGCTTTGAAAGCTGCAATGGTGGAATATTCACCTTCGAAAAGCATAAAGATGAACGTGTCTTCTTCATCTTTTTATCATTTGATGACTGTCTCTTTCAGAAATTATTGAAATCATATGCATGTTTAATAGCATGTCGTAGTATTTAATATTTGTGCTGCATTACAATAATGCTTTTTAGTGGGTGTAATATTTAGCGTAATCAGTAAAACAGGGTTCAAGCGTTTAAAAGTTTGATCTTTTGTTGTTAATTTGCAGAGCTGCGAGAATAATTTGAATAGTTTTTGGATACACCAGAGCATAGATAAGATTGAGTATTTCAGTTTTAGTGATCTTTGGGACTCTTTTGATGAGTTAAGTGCGTATGGACTTGGAACAAAAATCAATTTATGGTTGTAAGGAAATTGAGGAGTGAATTTATGGTTGTTGCAGGAACCAGAGTGAGGTGGTTGATTGTGAGAATGAATGTTGGAGTGATGATAGTGAGATTGAGAAGTTGTCAATGTCAATAAGCAGTGGTTCTTGCAAAATATGGAATTCTGTTTCTGATGATTCGTTGATGCGAGATAAGCTCGGTTACATTGGGTTTCAGTACTTTGAGTCAGTTAAACCGCACTTAAGGGCACCTCTTACCGCCAAGGTTTTCATTCATTTCATTTCTAGTGATCCTAATTTCTTTATCTTTCCTTAAGAACCTGACTAACTTAGAAAATTTCTCTAATGCATTGGTTTGTTTTAGGTAAATGAATTGGCTGAGAAGTATTTGGGACTTATAACTCTAAGGAGTGTTGATTTGTCACCGGTAAGTTGGATGGCCATCACGACAGTAGCTTCAGAATCCTCTTTTAGCATTGGAGCTCGTGTTTTGAACAAATACAGAAGCCGGCTTCTTCCCAAAAACGTGCAAGCTTTGATATGCAGTCGCAATTGGTTAAAGGGATTTGAAGCATATGAAAATGGTAAACAAATTTTTGTCAAAATTTTTACACTTATTTAATCATAAATTATTTGGTTCAGTAACTTAATCTAATCATATATGCAGAGGAGGAAGAAGAATCTGATAGTGAAGATAAGACACTACCATCTTTCCAATCCATTCTCAATGATGAAGATGAGGACGAAGATGAAGCTGATGATGAAGATGAAAATTGAAGAATTATCAACTTTGGTTTGCTTCTTGAATTTGAGAATTAAGTTAAAAGTTTTAGGTTAAACTTCATTTCTTCTAGGATTTTTGATTTTCTTGCTTTCTCTGGTTTTAGCCTATGTTACTTTGATACTTTCTTAGATTTTATTCTTTTTTTGCTTCTCTGATTCTTGAAATTTTTTTATTGGATTGTTGGTGATAGTTTCAAAATATTTCTTTTAAGTTGATCGATGCTTGTTGTTTTAATTCAAAATCATTGCTTCATACAACATAGACACGAGCAACTAAACTATATCCTTCTTTGATTAAGATTTTTGTAATTGGACTATATCCTTTTGAAAGGCTTTTGATGAACTTCAAATCCATTCACTTACCAAAATCTCGTTAAGATGAAAGTATAGAGAATAGACTTGATGTTGCTTTTGTTGTTTAATATCGATAGTCTAACGTAAATTACAAAAATGAGCATTATAAAGAAAAAATACATAGAATCCGTGGATCAGTCCGTTAACCCGTAGATTATAGGCGGGTTGGACTTGGACAATAGATTTTGGGACCGCAATCCGCGATGGACCAGCCCGCAAGACCCAACAAAAAAATAAAACCACATCGGGTTGGGCTATTTGAACGCGGGCTGACCCGTTTGACATCTCTAATTTAACACTTCTAGAGATGCGCAGTGGCACTATGGTAATTCGGCTGTTGCAAAGGTAATTTACAAACTTCGATTTAGGCAATTTAGGTAATGTCGTATATTAATATTCACCATCTCTAAGAACTATGTGGAGCTCTTTGTTTTTAGGATCATAGTTTCTATATATATATATATATATATAAAGTGTACATGAACATTAAAATTCAGAGATAAAACTAAGACTCAACAATATAACAAACAAATCATGTAACCTCCCAAGTAATTAACTAGATGAAACTCAAATACAAATTTAATAAACAAAAGATTATAGTGGAGTGTGAAGGATGACAGTTTTGAATAATCTTCCATGAATTCCCATTTCCCAACGTCATCAAAACCTGAAGCTCTTGAGCGACTCCATGCTTTCCTCTTCAGTCATAAACAACACTGCGTGTATTATGTAATCACAATCGATTGGATCATAAATTGATAACCCAAGTAATTAATTGTAATTAATGTAAATTTAATGCGCACTCTAACATGTCTTAGACAAAGAGAGCTGGATTATTGTTAAGTTTGGTATATAATCTAAATTGAAACTTTCATGAAAGAAAACTTTCTCCTTTTGCAGATATCTTAGATTCTATTTATTCTGATTTAAGTGGATGGTCATGGAACACGTCGTCTTACACACTTTACCAACGTCGCCTCATGATCATTATTCTATCACATTATATACACCCACGTATCAATATCTTAGCCTTAGAGGATTTAACACAACTAGGTCAAAGTCAAAACAATTGTTTAAATCACCAATCACACGTCCTGCGCGCGCGTGCATTACACTGTTAAAACTGACCACACCAAACGTGTGGAATGGATATACGTGTGATTCACTCACTCACTTGACGCGTTCAGCTATATGAATCACAGCATTTACGACATAAGTCCCATTTTCAACAAGCCGTTAAAGATCTTGACAGCATGGCAAAAGTTATTATTCACGTTACTAGTGTACATAAATTCTCATAAATACACTTGTTAACTTCATATGATAAAGTTATTATTCCCTTTAAAAAGAGAAACATTAAGCGTCATTTTTATTCAAACATTGACTGTAGGCTAATCACAATACACCGTCTTTAACACAAAACTCAAACGTTCCAAAATCCAAATATTTTAAAATTATATACACAGAGATAGTTTATTTATTTCCATCTTTTTATTTCATAGATTTTTGTATTAGAAAGTTAGATGTTTTAGCTCTTTAAAATTTAAAATTTGATATACTAATTTTAAAACATAAACGCATTGAAATAGTGTATCAAATTGAAAATCTTAGCCAATTAGAGAAAAAAATGGGCAGTGAGGTTTGATATTTAATTCCATAAAAAAAAAATCATATACATTATTAGATTACCTGTGGAAACTCTTTAGTCTAGTGGTTGTCTAAAGATTCATGTGTTTTATATCAGGATGTTTGAGTTTCAATTCTTAAAAAACGCAATTTATGTAGGTTAATAGAGACAAGTTTATAAAAAAATTTAGCATGATCCAAATGGAACCGTTCATTATAATCAGAAATTTTTCGTGAAATGGATGTGTAATAGTTTTCATAATTAATAATTAATTTGTTTAATATTAAAAAAAACATTATTACATTACTGTTATTATAGTTAACTTGTGGACACTCACACTCCAGTTTCGACTTTCAACTGTAGTTTTATTAGTGCTTTACTTTATAATTAAAAATGTATAAAACCACTAGATGCTTTTAACTTTATATATCCACGACAAAAGAAAAGAGGTTGTTCCTTTTCAATCATTTTATTTTAATCTAAGACCACGTTTACAGAAAATTCATGTCGGTATGCCGTATGCATTACCCTCAAAACTTCCAAAAATATTATCCCTTTTTTTCAGTGTTAAGATCTGAGGAGAAAGAAACAGACAAAACTTCCATTAACATTTTTTTTTCCTCCGGAACAGTTGTAATGAGACGTAACTTCCAAAAATCAAACGGTCCTGAAATATAAAAACCTTTGGATAAACTAAAAACTAAAATAAAAATTGCTTTGTCTCCCTATCTTTATCTGTAAATAAAACCGAAACAGAAAAAGCTAAAATACGTTTTCAAAAAAAAAAAAAAATCCTTCTCGTCTTCTTGCTCGTTACAGTTTCGAAAGCCGACAAATACTTTACTACAGTTTGTTCAATATCTATCAAACCCCCTACTCGAAATCCTCCATTACCACTGACATCAAAGAAACAAAAATATCTCGAATCCAAAAAACAACAATAATTAGAAAGATTTATATCAATTCTATATAATAATCTGTTTTTCTTCTCTGTTTCTCTCTATCCCACTTGTGGATTTCCCGCGTGGCTTGCGTGTTACTTCATCAGTGCTTTACCTTCATATGAATCTCGAGGCAATCCTCTCACTGGGTTTTCTCACTCCCCACCTCTAGGGTTTCTCTCTCTATCTCTCTTTCTTTCCATTTTTTTTTAATTCATCAAATCTCTGGATTTCATTCTCTTTGTGGAGTACATTTGGGTAAAGCTTTGAAATTTATTTGGGTTTCAAGCAATTACAAAAAACGATATTTTTTATGCCCTGATTTGTTTCATTCTGCGTTTTTAACTTCATTTGTTTTTTACTTGATTTAATGCAAAAGCGTATGTTGTTATGCTCGACACCTCCTGTTTTTTTTCTCCAATTCTCCCATTTTTTGTTTAATTAAAAGTCCGCAAGTATCACATATCCGAAGCTCGTGTGAATTTCAATCATTTCATTAGTAATCAGAACAGGATTTGTTCTCAAAGATCTAAAAAATCTGTACTTTTACTTCAATTCGGGGATTTTATGTTGATTCTAGTTTGATGCAGTCTCTAAAGGTTCCTTTTTTTATGTGTTCCTTGTTCGTATCGTCAAAGCTTCCAATTTTTTTTTTTTGACTTAGTAGTAACAAACTGTGACTCTTCCTTTGTATTTTTCAGGTAAAATTCTGAGAATTGGAGCAGCCAAATAACAAACCATGGCAACACTTGAAGATATTGGTGTATCAGCAGGGATAAACATCCTCACTGCATTCATTTTCTTCATAATCTTTGCTTTTCTAAGGCTTCAGCCATTCAACGACAGAGTTTACTTCTCGAAATGGTACCTGAGGGGGTTAAGAAGCAGCCCTGCAAGTGGAGGCGGCACGCGGTTTTTGAATTTGGACTTGAGATCATACCTTAGGTTCTTGAATTGGATGCCTGAAGCTCTTAAGATGCCTGAGCGTGAGCTCATTGATCATGCTGGTTTAGACTCTGTTGTGTATCTCCGGATCTACTGGCTCGGGTAAAGAAAGATTCAGACTTTTCATTTTTTTTGCAAAGTCTTATTGAGTCAAAACAGGAATTGACTGATGAGCTCAATAGAGGCATTCTGTTTTTTTTTTTTTTTGTAAGACTAATTTTAGTATCAGGAAGAGGAAAAGTAAGTTGAATAAGTCTCATAAGGTTATATAGTATAGCATTAGGCTCATTGTGTCATCAGGAAGAGGAAATTAAGTTGACTAAGTGTTTAGAAAGCAGAAGCATTCTCTCAATCAGTAGAGTGAGAGACTGTCCATAAGATTTGAATCATTTGATAGTGAATAATCTTGTTACCTTATATTGCAGGCTTAAGATTTTTGCTCCAATAGCAATACTTGCCTGGGCAGTTCTTGTACCGGTCAATTGGACAAACCACACGTTGGAGTTGGCTAAGCAGTTAAAGAATGTTACGTCAAGTGATATTGACAAACTCTCAGTCTCAAATATCCCAGAGTCTTCAAATAGGTTTGTTAGAACAATGTCAAAATTCTTTTTATGGTTTCTTTATGCTTTGAATGTTGGTCATGTGAAATTGCATTGATTTTATTCCAGGTTTTGGGCTCATATCATAATGGCTTACGCTTTCACAATCTGGACTTGTTATATGCTGATGAAGGAGTATGAGACAGTTGCTAACATGAGGCTTCAATTTGTTGCCTCAGAAGCTCGCCGACCTGACCAGTTCACTGTAAACTCAGAACACAGCTAATAAAGTCGATGAGTTTGTATGTAAAACCGGATCTAATATGTCACATTTTGACTAGGTCCTCGTTAGGAATGTACCTCCGGACACAGACGAAACTGTAAGTGAGCTTGTGGAGCATTTTTTCCTAGTCAATCACCCTGAGCACTACCTCACACACCAGGTAGATTCTCTCATAAGATAACTTGACCTTTTCATATGCATTTCTTGGAGGGACAAAACAATTTTTATATTTCTTTTTTTCTGATTTTCCGGATTCAATACTTAGGTTGTATGCAATGCAAACAAGCTCGCCGATATGGTTAGCAAGAAGAAAAAGCTGCAGAATTGGCTTGATTACTATCAGCTCAAATACTCTAGAAATAATTCTCAGATCAGACCTATGGTGAAGGTACTTAACAGTGTTATAATTTATAATTATTACCCTTTTTTAACAGTAATAACTGTCTTCTCGCTTCTCTTTAACAAACCCAGCTTGGGTGCCTTGGCTTGTGTGGACAAAAAGTTGACGCAATCGAACATTACATTGCTGAAGTTGATAAAACATCAAAAGAGGTAAGCTTTGTGGTCCGTTTGGTTTCCATTTCCATGCCATCTTATTACCTAATGATGTTCCTTTGAAATCATCTTTGTTTTATAGATTGCTGAAGAAAGGGAGCATGTGGTGAATGATCAAAAGTCAATCATGCCAGCATCTTTTGTCTCCTTCAAGACCCGTTGGGCTGCTGCAGTTTGCGCTCAGACCACACAGACACGAAACCCGACCGAATGGCTAACCGAATGGGCCCCAGAGCCACGAGATGTGTTCTGGCCAAACCTTGCAATGCCATACGTTTCTTTGACTGTAAGAAGATTGGCTATGAATGTAGCCTTCTTCTTCCTCACCTTCTTTTTCATCATCCCTATCGCTTTTGTACAATCTCTTGCTACCATTGAGGGAATCGAGAAAGTTGCACCGTTCTTGAAAGTCATTGTCGAAAAGTAAGTTCTCTGCTTTCTCCAACGTTTTCTCATTCTTGATGACATTGAATGAATGGTTGGATTGATTTGTCATCTTTTTTATTACTTTGCAGTAATTTCATAAAATCGGTGATACAAGGTTTACTAGCTGGTATTGTGCTGAAGCTTTTCCTCATCTTTCTTCCAGCCATACTGTTGACCATGTCGAAATTTGAAGGCTTTACTTCACTTTCATCATTAGAAAGACGAGCAGCGTCTAGATATTACATATTTAACTTCGTCAACGTCTTTCTTGCAAATGTTATCGCTGGAGCTGCGTTTGAGCAGCTCAACTCTTTCCTCAATCAGTCTCCAAATCAGTACATTGCTCTCTCTCTCTCTCTCTCTGTGTTAATCTCTCATTCTTTTTGAATTGTGTTGTTTTCTAAATGGACTCTTCGTTTTACGTTCTGGTGCAGAATTCCAAAGACAATTGGCGTGGCGATACCGATGAAAGCAACCTTCTTTATCACATATATAATGGTTGATGGTTGGGCAGGAGTTGCAGGAGAGATCCTCATGCTTAAACCTCTCATTATATACCACCTCAAAAACGCTTTCTTGGTGAAAACAGAGAAAGACAGAGAGGCAGCAATGGACCCTGGAAGCATCGGTTTCAACACAGGAGAGCCTCAGATACAGCTTTACTTCCTTCTCGGTCTTGTCTACGCTCCTGTGACTCCAATGCTTCTTCCTTTTATCTTAGTCTTCTTCGGGCTTGCTTACATTGTCTACCGTCATCAGGTAAAAAAACTGTTTCTTGCTCAAACATTCTTTTGTGTTGTAAATTTCAACCATACCAAGAGTCAATATCTCAACTGGTAAAGATCTCGGCAAAGCCTAGAGGTCGCTGGTTCAAGTGGGTCCTTCAAGTGACTCTTGGGACGGAACCATATAACCATAAAAAAACCGTTTATTGCTCAAACATTCTTTTTGTGTTGCAAACTTGAACCATTCTTTGTGTTCTGTTTTTTCTTGTCATCAGATCATAAATGTGTATAACCAAGAATATGAGAGTGGTGCTGCGTTTTGGCCAGATGTTCATGGACGAGTTATTTCTGCATTGATCATATCTCAGTTGCTTCTGATGGGTTTGTTAGGTACTAAACACGCTGCTTCTGCTGCACCGTTTCTCATCGTTCTTCCTGTGCTTACCATCGGTTTCCACCGCTTCTGTAAAGGCCGTTATGAGCCTGCCTTTGTTCGTTACCCCTTGCAGGTCAGTTTCTTTCTATATATAGATTTATCTTTCTATATATACATATATCTCTCTATGATTCAGGTTTTGGATCAGTCTATAAAGTTTATTGTGATTCACAACTTTTTGTTTTAACAGGAAGCTATGATGAAAGATACGCTGGAAAGAGCAAAAGAGCCGAATTTGAACCTGAAAGGTTACTTGCAAGATGCTTATATTCATCCGGTTTTCAAAGGCGGTGACGATGATGATGAGAGTGACATGCTCGGGAAATTGGAGGAGGAAGTGGTTATAGTGCCAACGAAACGCCAGTCACGGAGGAACACTCCGGCTCCGAGCAGAATCAGCGGCGAGTCTTCTCCGTCTTTGGCCGTTATTAGCGGTAAAGACATTTAGTTAACGGTTTTTATTAAATAAATAGCGTATGCATACGAAAATTGTATGAGCAAATGTCAAATATGTAGTACATATAATAAGCCTACTTTTTATATGTTCATAGAGAAAGTTTGGAGATTGCTTAAACATAGGTTTGTGTTTACTGAGATGTGTTGATGATGATGGGATTTAAATGTTCAATAATTCAATTTCGGGGGGTTTCTAGAATAACGTTTTTCTTTTTTACTGTGGTGTATTTTCGTTTTTCAACTAATCGATTTCTTTGGCTCGTTCCACAATCTTCACAAGTAGGATATAGTTTGATGATTAAATTCGAAGAAATTTCATTTTGGTTAGTTGTTTTCAAAGTTTTTGTGGCTTGAGATCCTTCTTGCATGCCAAAAATTGGTGACTTGAAAGAAGTATTACAAGTACAATAGTAACGATTCAAATTGAAACTGCAACTACATACATATATAGTTCAATATTTATTAAAATTATATTATTGGTTCGGAGGAAAAAGTTTTGAAGAGCTTTGTTAACGATCCATCAGGAGCAGGGCTAGTCGACTAAAGTCCTGACCTAAAGTCTATGAAGCAAAAGCATCATTTTCCTTGTGATGATTTGTACTGTAATTTAGCTTCCAAAGGTTCAAGTTCGAACTCCACATCTAAACTTTTTTTTTTCTGTTTTTTGAAAAAAATTTAATTGATGGGTATCATTTTGAAGTTGGGCTTTAGGTTCAAAAGGGAATTAGCCGACTCTGATCACAAGGATTAAGTAAAGTAAACAAGGAAATGAATAATAGCATTTTATTTTTTAGTAAATTAATATGAAAAAAGTGAAGGTCACCAAATTTTGACAAAATTTCTGTAGAAATTAAATTCCACATAGCGAATCTAAACGAACCAAAGATAGTAGAAAAAGAAAAGCTCAAACGCAAAACCAAAGAAGCCTGCCAAGGAGTGGAACCAAGCAATTCCTTCACTTTTCTTCCGCTACGCACACAAGTCGGAGACCGCTTATTGGCAAGCCAATCAAGTCGAAGTGGGATCAGTGGTACGTTTTTGATTGTTGTCTACGTCGTGACTTTTTGCTTCGCACAGTAATAAAATCGTCCTTGGAAACCTCACCCGTATTGACACCATCAGAGATCGTGGAATCCTCCACGTCCTTCATGGACGTTACTTCTTCCTCCACGTCCTTCTTGGCCGTTACGTCTTCCTCCACGTCCTTCTTGGACGCTACGTCTTCCTCCACGTCCTTCTCGGACGTTACGTCTTCCTCGTTACGTGCCTAGAAAGGGAAGAAATTAGGTTAAGATTCAAAACCCTAGAGAGAATTAACCCTAGAGAAAATAAGTGAATACCTTTGGCTCTAGTTTTTTCTGAGAAGGGAGGCTGATCTCTTCTGGAACAGCCACTGAAGGAGGAGGAGAAGGAAGACGAAGCTTTTCGAGCTCTTCTATAAGCGCAGTGACGATTGGCTTCGAGCGGAGGATTTCTTCTTGATCTTTGTTTAGGATTTTTCCCTGAGAAATCGACTCTTCCATCTCAGCAATTCTCTTGTTTTTCTTGCGGAGAGCACGGAGACGCTTGCTGATGAGAGCCAACACTTGTTGTCCTTCTCCGGCGGCCATGGTGTCGATGTGAGAGTCTGAGAAACGGCGGAGTAAGGAAAAAGAAAATAGGATGCAAAGTTTTAGGGTTTTAAGTGTAGATACACATCTTAATTGTAACTACATATACGTATATATAGTAGAGATCTTTCCCTGAACAAATATGTAGTGTGTATATCTCTCCCTCTATACTATATTTTAGGAACATTCTAGATCTTGCTCTTTTTTTTGGTCGACAACCCATTTGTCAAAACATTCTAGATCTTTCTAAACATATTATATATTAACAAATATTTAGTGTATCTTTATAATACATCTTGGATCATTCTAAATCTTTCTATAGTTATTTGAACTTATTTCCATAGATCAGAACTATAATTCATTTTAACAGGAAAAAAAACGGAAATTAGCTTATAAAGATCTTTATTTCCATATCTTTCCGAATCTAATTATTCTATACTGTTAATCGTATTATACACCTTATTATAAAATTTATTAAATAATAAAATACCATAAAAACACATATACATACGGCTAAAGAAAGAAATCTCTTCCTACGTGTTTTTTTTGGTCAACCTCTTCGCATGTGTTTGTTCAAAGATTTGTAGTAGTTATTATGTTGAACTATACACTGCAATATTGAAACTATAAGAAATTCAAGAATTTAACGGCAAATCGGGACCAAAGTGTAGTGACGATGAATCCGCGACCATCAGATGATTCCGGTTCCTCTAAAGCTGAGATCAGTGTCGTCGAAGATGAAGATTCATTGCTGATGAGAGCAGAGATGTATAAAGATTACATGAGGAGACTTCCTATCCCGACAAATCGCGGTTCGTTGATTCCGTTCACGAGCTGGGTTGGATTAATCAACTCAATCAAAGAGCTTTATGGTCAACCTTTGTACATTACCTTCACGAACGTTCTCTTACAACGTTGGGACCACTCAAGATTCGGCTCTGATTCTGAAGACCAGTGTTTGGATTCTATCATTCATCCTTCGAGAGCTGAAGCTACCATTTGGCTCGTTGAAGAAATCCTTCGACTCACTTCTTCTCATTTTCAAATTGCTCGTCTTTGGGGATCTGATCCTATGTATCACTCGTTTATCGACTCAATCATTAATCCTGAGCCACCACGAACATGAACAAGTTCTTGAACACCTTTTCTCTATCTAGTTTTTCTCAGATTCATCCTTTCAAAAATTGATGTTTATATATAAGTCTCTATGTTAATTAACTTAAAAAAAAAAGAAGAAGCTAGCCTATTAGTGTGATAATTTGCCAAATAGAGATGAAATATAAATGTAGCAGAGTGGCGAAAAATATGAGAAGATAGTACGTATGTGGCTCATAAATTGTATACATTGAGAGAAACAGTGTTGTACCATTTGTTGTGGCATATTTGGACTGCTTAATCGCAATCATACGTGCAATGATAGTAAGTTGGTTTGAATCCTTGGAGTCTTAAATTATAGTTGGTTTGGCACTGGGAGTAGTATTATAGTAGTATATTGCTCACTCATTGTCTGGCTTCATATAGGTTTATTTGTTTGTGCTTTAGAGTTAACTAGGAGAGAACCCGCGCAGATCTTGTTTTAATTTATATTTTAAATAATATATTTTAATAATTTGTATTGAATTTTATGTTTATAATCAATGTTTGTGTTTAAAATATTATATTTTCTTCGTTTTTTTCTTGATGATATATTATTTGTAATCTCTTTTACACCTAATTGTGCTAAATAGTATAGTTTTTCTTACAAGATAATAAGGAATAAAAAACTATTATTTTAATTTTTGTATAAAAATGTAATCGTTCACTTAAAAATATACGTTGAATATCAGAGATAAATATTTATTTGTTATTCGATTCTCATATTTTTATTCTTGTAAATCTTACTAATATAATATTTGTTAACTTTCTTAATTTTATAGATTTTTTTGGTTATATATATTATTGATTCCAACTTTTTTTAATTTAAAAAGCATGTATGATATTTTTATGTAGACGCCCTTCTTTTTACTATTATTTTTAATAATTTTTTAATCATTTATTTAATATTCTTTGTGTTTTCTAATTTTATTAGTTGGAGTTTTATAAAAGATTATTTTAAACTTTAAACTTATTAAGTTTTATTATTTTTTTACTTGCATTAAAATTTTAATTATATTTTTAATTTGAAAATGAAGTTTAAATCACTTTAAAAAAAAATAGAATAGTGCATTTAAAAAGTTTTGTATTATATAATATTTATAAATTTTGTATATTGAAAATTAATTTGAATTCATTGTAATATATATATATATATTAATGTTTATTTATATGTTCTTTAATGTATTTACTTTAAATTTAATTAATTAATTATTTATTAATATTTTAAATTGACAGATGTCATTCTTTCCATTGCTGATGTGTTGATTGTCTTTTATATATAAGATTTAGTCATGTTATAATTGTTCTTTGATATCGAATTAAAGACAATTCGTATTCATTGTTGGACTGATCAGAAGCCTAAACTAGAATCTGAATATTAGTTTGATGACTCATTGTCTGGCTTCATATAGGTTTGTTTGTTTGTGCCTTAGAGTTGATTTAGTCATGTTAGTAATTATTGTTCTTTGATATCGAATTAAAGACAATTCATATTCATTGTTGGACTGATCAGAAGCCTAAAATAGAATATGAATATTAGTTGGATGAAAAAAAAAATGAAATTTACCATTTTGCTCACGTTGATGTAACAAGATTAGTTTTATTTTTCCATAAACCTAAGTTTCTTTCTAGCTTCAAGTCATTCTTGCATGCCAAGAACTGATGCCTTTAGGAAGATTTTGAATTTTTCTATGCATCTTTAGGCAGTGTCGATATTAATGAATAAAACTGATTTTACAACTAAAGACATAGTTCGATATCTATTAAGAGTAAACAATGGATTCGGAGGAAACAAGTTTTGTATAAAGCTTTATTAAAATTTAAACGATCTAATTGGCAGTACATTAATTAAAATATACTAGGAGATTTAAGGAGAATAAGGAAATATTGAACATGTTTAATAATAGAGGTACAATATGATTCAATCACGTTGATGTAGAAACATAAGAAATCAGATAGCAACTACTGATTTTACAACAATAACAACA
Source organism: Eutrema salsugineum (assembly GCF_000478725.1). NCBI lineage: Eukaryota > Viridiplantae > Streptophyta > Magnoliopsida > Brassicales > Brassicaceae > Eutrema > Eutrema salsugineum. The sequence goes on along the minus strand of NW_006256756.1, from coordinate 2,492,939 downwards.
TTAACAACATAGCAAAGATATAGGACTTAAAAAGGATTAATTGACTCGTTACAAAATAAGCACGAGCCGAATTGAAGATTATGAGTCTGTCCCATCACGAACAAGGACTGTCTGATCAGGTAAATTTGGAATTTTTCCATGAAGTTATTATCACAAGTGAGTTTGATTACTTGTTAGAACATGTTTGCATGCTAGATCCGTAGGTTTGATAAAGCTTTTGATTTTGGACCTTTTCCAATGAAACTATTATCACTAATTAAGTTTGATTACTAGTAGGCTAGATCCTTAGGCTCAATAAAGTTTTTTTGATTTTGATAAGAAAGATGGGGAGCATGAAGGATGGATTCTGTAACATCATCATGTCAACGCAAGCTATCCCATCAAAGTGTTTAACATCTTAGAGCATGTGCAATGAGAGAGATTTGATTGGTCTTTACCTTTTTTTTTATTATTAAAATGTGTTATTTTACTATTAGACAGTTAATAGGAAAAACTTAAATTTTTTAAAAGTTTAATGGGAGAAATCTGAATTTTGTCAAGTAAAAAAAAAGAATGAGGATCCAAAACAAACTTTTTCTCTTTCTTCTCTTTTATCCAATGAAATTTGGACATGTGCAGCTCAAGAGACGTTTCTCCCATCTCTAAATTAAGAAACGTCTTTCAGTTTTTTTTTTGTGTTTTTCATTTATTTAGTTTGGGAAAAATAGTAGAGACGGTGGTTAAATACCCCATTGCACTTGCTCTTATTACCTTGATTTTCAGGATATTTACTAAGCTAATAGGCAACCTCTCAACAAGTACAACATTTTTCAAGTAAAAACATCTCCAAGCTGTCCCATATTTTTCATTCTCTAGACTCTGGCGCAAATTTAGTGCAAGTTTTATGGTTTCTAAAAAGAAATTACAACGGAAAAAGTGTAAGAGTTAGATACAAAACTATTACACATATATCCATGAGATCTATTGGAGCTTCCAAATTCCAAATTTTGGTTAATCAATCACCATACCCTGTTTATATACACACACAAGCACAAGTGCACAACAAAAAAAAACTTTTTAATAATTAAAACATAGAATAATCATATTACACATATACTCACACTAAAAAAGTTCATGTGAATCCTCTACAGTCAAATAGATCTAGAGAACACCTAGTTTCTGCAAACGTTTGCAAAATGGCTTTTTCACCCAATACTCTAGGCCTAGGAGCTTGTAGAAGATTTGTGGATTTCAAAATCTTTTCGGATCGGCTTCGGTTAAATTGTTTGGATTTGGTTTTTATGCCTATGCCTATGCCTAGTGTTATTGATATTTGCAACACATAAACTATATGAGCATGCTTAAACAAAATTAAAAAAAAAAAGATAATTTTTGTGTTTTCCAACTAGACAAAGCATCTCTAAATTAGTTAATAACTGATTTTTAAGATTATGCAACAAATGACCAATTTTTCTATGTTCTTATGATAAAGAACCGGAATTCTAGGAGCTTGAGATGAAACGTACTTATACAATCGTTAACTAATGAAAATAGAAATTTATCTAACTCTTTTTCTTTGTTGAGGTCTAACTCTTTCTCTTTGATGTCCAAAGACTCAAGTTGCCCAAAGATTCTTTTCTTTGGTTTCCAAACTTGCTTGTTTGGGTTGATAATAGCTTTAAATCTTTGACTATTAGGCCTTGTTTACACAACTTCTACATAATTGTACATAGATCCGTGTAAACTAGGTGTTTAGCCCGCGACTTGCGCAGGCCGAAAAGTTTCATTGAAACCTAAAATAAAATTTTATGTCATAAATCAAAAATAATTAGATCAAGAATTTGATACATACAAAATTAAAATAAAGCTAACCTATGAAAGGAATCATTGTCTAACATTAAAAACTTTAAAATCAATACTAATAAGTGTATGAAATCAATAAACATAAATTAAAATAAGATTATATAAATTATTCATCTTTTTCTCTTTTTATCTTTTAATTTTTTTTCTCTATCATTTTCTTCTTTCTTTCTTTTTTTGTTTTTTGTTTTTTTTTATTTTCTATGTCTTTTTTTTTACTTTTTATTCTGCTGGTTTTTCTTTTTCACGTCTTCTTCTTCTTCTCCACATCTTTTCTTTTTTCCTCTCATACATCTTTTGATTTTCTTCTATTTCAGGTTTTATTCCCTTTTTTCTTCTTCTTCAATGTTTTATTATTCTATTTCTTCTTCTTTTTTTCTTTTCCTTTTTCATTGTCATCGTCTTCTTCATTATCACCGACTTGCTATTCTTTTGGTGTTTTTCGGCTTTTACCTCATCTTCATATTCTTCTACTTTCTCAAATTCCTCATCTTTTAAGGTTTTCATCCAATTTTTTCTCTTCCCTATCTTCTTCTTCTACTTTGTCTTCTAATTTATTTATTTTTCTCCTTCAACAAATTCTTATTCATCTTCTTCCAATTATTCTTCCTCTCTCCAAATTCTTCATCATATTTTAAAGATCTTTGTCTTATCTGTCTTTTTACTCCTCTCATGGTTTATATTTTTCTTTTTTTAGTTTTTTTCCTTATATTTTTGAGTTCTTTTTTATCGTTATTTGTTTTCATATTGTTCTTCTTTATTGTCTTCATTTTTTTACTTCTTATTCATCTGAGTTGTCTTCGTTTTTTCATCATATTTACCTTTTTCAACTTTGTCTTGTTCATCTTCTAGTTTTCTTCTATTTTATTATTTTTTCTTTCACTTCCTCTACTATCTACTGGTTTTCTTTTATGACTTCTTCTCCTGATTATCTTTTTTCTTCTCCAATTGGTCATCTAATTTTTTTTGTTCATCGTCATCGACCTATCCGACTATTTTTTTTATCTTACTTGTTCACTGTATTATTTTTTGTTCATATTATCGTTGTTTTCTTATTCTTCTCCTTTTTCTTTATTTTTTAGCTGTTCTATTCTTTGTTTTTTCCTTCTTATCTTTCATTGTTTTTGACTATTTCTTCTTATGTATTTTATTCATCTTCTTTGACTTCTTGATTTTTTTCCATTCGGTTTTTTCTTCATTTTTTCTGTTGATTTTTTTGTTTTATTTGTCTGCCCCTTCTTCTTTGTTTTATTTTATTGTCTTGTATTCTCTAAATTCTTATTCTTCAACATCTTCTACTATTCTTCTTTTGGTTTTATTAGCCATTTTTATCTTCTGTTTTTTACTTCTTCTTGATCATTTTTGTCCTATCCAAACATTTTTTCTTTCTAATTTTTGTTTGTCTTTTTCGCATCTTTACTTTCTTCTTTTTTATTTTCTTTTTCATCGTCGGATTTTCATCTTCTTATACTTTATTTTCTTCATCTACCATTTTTGTTCTTCTTTTTCTTTCAGTTTTCTTCTTCAACTTTGAGTTCTTCATCTCCTTATCATTTTTCTTCTTCACTATTTTGTGTTACCCATCTTGATCTTATCGTTCATGGTCTAGGACTTTTTGTTCATTTTTTCCTCATTTTTTTACGTTTTCGTTAACTCTATGTTCTTCTATATGTTTCAATTTATCTTTTTTCTCTTCTTTTTCTACTTTGTTTTTCCCTTTTTTTGTTTTTCTGTTTTCTTTTTCGATTTTTTCCTCTGCGTCCTGCTATTCCAAAAATAAACAGAATTCAGAAAGTCATACTTAAAAAAAACAAAAAAAAACAAAAGACTTAAAACCTGTTCATTAGACAATGAAGATGATTTATGATATCTTGACATGGTTTTAATCACGTTAAGTAAGGAAGAATAACTGACAACACAAAACAACAACATATAATCGAGGAACACTACTACTGGTACTGAAAAACGGAAAAAACAATAGAAAAAATTGAAAAATTGATTTAAAAAAAATAAAGATGGTAAACAATACAACGAAAAGCCGACCAATGTAGAAACCAAACCACAATTGAGCTTAAGATACTTTTAAAAAAGTAATATATTTATATATAGCTCTCAACTTAAGCTAAGATTTCCCACATCACATGTATATTTTTTTCCAGATAATCTTGCTTAATAGATAATCCGATTGAAATTATCTTAATATTATCAAAATAACTAAAAGTGGCAGCAAAATTGTTATACAAACTACAAAAATAAATAAATTAATTAAAGATATTTAAAAAAGATTTTATTAACGAATAAAGGGGAATTAGTTACTTAGATTGAATGAGAGACCTTATAGCGAAAAATTTACTTCACATATATTATATATGATATGATTTTAAATGTTTTTTTTGATTAAATTCTAATTTTTAAATTTTCGTTATTTTCTATTTGAAATATGTTTTGATTAAATTTCGATTTTTAATAATTTTTATTAAATTTAAATGTTTTTTATTAAATTTCGATTTTTAACAATTTTTTTATTAATATATGATTTTTAATATTTTAATTTAATTTACGATTTTAAATAAATTTTTAATTAATTTACAATTTTTAATAATTTTGTTTATTAAATTTAATTTTTAAAAACATAAGGAGGGGTAAAAGGTAATTAGCCACCCTAAAATTGAATCAGAGAGCTTTAACTCAAAATTTTACTTTGCTTATAATATATATGATATGATATATGATATGATGAAGACTAGGAATTTCTGAAAGTCTACTATTTTTTCTTGATTTATTTTTGTTCATAGAATTTACTGGCATAAAATATTTTAGCCGTGCTGGAATAAATTAGACGTCTGTTCAAAAGGACGGCGTCGTTTAGCTAACCATCGTCTCAACTCTCAACTTATCTCAGAGGTTCAAAATAGCGCACACTTTATCTAATTATTATCCAATGGAACATTCGTCTCCGGCAACCAAAAAACCCACAGAGACATAGAAAATGAGCTCTCATCAAATCCTCCAGTTTCGTGCGGACCCATTTGTGCTATCTCACTGTTGCCGCCATATACGCCCCACCGGCTCTCTCCCGCTCCAATCTCATCTAAAGCAGCCTCTTACCGGTCTCCGGTTCTTGCGGCGCCGCACTTTTCACGCCGGAGTCAGGTGTTCGGCGACGGAGGCTCCGAGTAGCAATGTAAACCTGGAAAAGAAATCTCCGGTGTCGGAAACGGCGATTGAATCGAAAAGGGTCTATCCATTTCACGAAATTGAGCCCAAGTGGCAACGTTACTGGGAAGAAAACCGTACTTTCCGGACACCAGACGATGTTGATACTTCAAAACCCAAATTTTACGTCCTGGACATGTTTCCATATCCAAGGTCTCCTCTTTCTATAGCTTGATTGTGTAGCAAGTTCACAAATTTGGCTAATTGAGAGGCTGTTTCAGCATAAAGTTATGAGCTTTGTGGTTTACGCACAATTAGCATCCTTGGTTGAGATTTTGTATAGATGATAGATTTTGGGATTTGGAGTTTTGTGGTAAAGATGAAATTTTTGTGTGTGTTGTGGTCTCTTCTTCAGTGGAGCAGGATTACATGTGGGACATCCACTGGGTTATACAGCAACTGATATTCTAGCGAGGCTTAGGCGTATGCAAGGTTACAATGTTTTGCATCCTATGGGATGGGATGCTTTTGGATTGCCTGCAGAACAATATGCTATTGAGGTCCATTTTTCGATTACTATTCTTCTTCAAATCATTTTGGATTGTCTTTTGTTGATAAGCCTTTTAAGTCCTTACTTAATCTACAATGCAGACAGGAACCCATCCGAAAACTACAACATTGAAGAACATCGACCGCTTCCGTTTGCAGGTATTGTATTGCTTTCAGCTTAGAAGAAAGGTCTTTAATAGTTTTTAGATGTTAAAGAAAAGCATTGATCAAGACTGTTTGCTTTGGTCCTTTTGTTTTGCTGATTGTTTTTTCCTTTTGTTTTGGTTGCAGCTCAAATCGCTGGGGTTCTCATACGACTGGGACCGTGAACTTTCAACAACAGAGCCAGACTATTATAAATGGACACAATGGATCTTTCTTCAGCTTTATAAGAGAGGTTTGGCATATCAGGTAAAGAATTTCATAGTCTAGTTCACAATTTTAAACTGTGCATTTGTGTGTGGAAAAGTTCTTTGAAAAAGCTCTCTTTGTTGTAAATTCAGGCTGAAGTACCTGTGAATTGGTGCCCGGCTCTTGGTACTGTTTTGGCCAATGAGGAAGTGGTGGATGGTGTTAGTGAGCGTGGCGGCCACCCGGTGATAAGAAAGGTAATATCATTTGCCATCTGGGAATATTAGTACAGTGACATTGTTTGCTCCTCTGTTTTGAAACTTCGCATGGATTTTACAGTGACATTGTTTATTACCAAGCAGCCGATGAGGCAATGGATGCTGAAGATTACTGCGTACGCTGATCGTCTTCTAGAAGATTTGGACGAGCTTGAGTGGCCTGAAAGTATAAAAGAAATGCAAAGAAACTGGATAGGAAGATCCGAAGGAGCTGAATTGAATTTTTCAATTCTTGATGGGGAAGGCCGAGAAACTGACAAAAAGATTACAGTTTACACCACCAGACCAGATACCCTTTTTGGAGCAACGTATGTCAACAGACTAAATTATAATTTATGATTCAAATTTCAAAATCCTTGATCTTGATTGTGTTATATAATAGTTTCGTCATTTTGCAGTTACATGGTTGTGGCACCAGAGCATCACTTGCTGTCTTACTTTGTAACCGAAGAACATAAACAACAAGTCAGTCTTGTTCTTCTCTTTTGATTATACAATATGTCTTTCATGGATTTCATGACTCCTTCCATATGGTTGCAGGTTGAGGAATACAAAGATTTTGCGTCTAGGAAAAGTGATCTTGAGAGAACAGAACTTCAGAAGGAAAAGACAGGCGTATTTACGGGATGCTATGCAAAAAATCCAGCTAATGGGGATGCTATTCCCATATGGGTAGCTGATTATGTTCTAGCAAGGTAAGTTCGGCCTAACGCTTTACATTGCTTTGAGTAGCATTTGTGTGAAACAGAGAACTTTGTTATACGTGACAGTTACGGAACTGGAGCAATCATGGCGGTCCCAGCTCATGATACTCGGGATAATGAGTTTGCGTTGAAGTATAATATTCCAATCAAGTGGGTAGTGACAAATGAGGCAAGTTCAAGTGATGATGCTAAGCAGGTTTATCCTGGATTGGGCAGAATCGAAAATTCATCAAGTTTAGAAACAGGACTTGACATTAATCAACTATCTAGCAAAGAAGCTGCTTTAAAAGTTATTGAATGGGCCGAGAGAACCGGAAATGGAAAGAAGAAGGTTCATCTTCATGTCATCGTCATTTGGATTACATAAAGCTTTTGTTCTTGTTTCTTACTTAAAAGGTTTTTTTTTGGGCAGGTAAATTATAAGCTGAGGGATTGGCTGTTTGCACGGCAGCGTTACTGGGGTGAACCTATCCCGATCTTAATTTTGGATGAATCTGGTGAAACTATTGCAGTTTCAGAATCTGAACTGCCACTCACTTTGCCTGAGTTAAATGATTTCACTCCCACTGGAACAGGGGAACCACCATTGTCAAAAGCAGTTTCATGGGTATCTTTTGCAGTTAATATGATTAGCTTCTCGATAGTGCAAATGCTCGATGGACATTTGGGTTATGGTCGATGACTTTGCAGGTGAACACCGTAGATCCTGCAACAGGAAAACCTGCCAAAAGAGAAACAAGCACTATGCCACAATGGGCTGGGTCTTGCTGGTAAATGTTTATTTATAAGCTCTTTACACTTCTTGATTCTTGTATATAATACAGAAAATGTATCTCCACTTGAAAAACCTTGATGCTCTCTACTAGTGATGGTTCTAGGATAGGGTAAGCAGAAATTGGTTGATCTAGAACGTTGTTGAGTTTCATACTGAGAAACTAAACCAAATTATCTGATTTTATACGATTGTTGATTCATGATAATCTCTTTATCGCCAGGTACTATCTGAGATTCATGGACCCGAAAAACCCTGAAGCATTAGTTGACAAAGAAAAAGAAAAGTGAGAGCCTTTAAACAGAATGCAATAATTCCACATTCCTATTAAGTAAAACATTGTTGCTTTTTTGGAAGATTCTCAAGTGTTATTCTTGTGGCAGATACTGGAGCCCAGTAGATGTATACGTCGGTGGTGCTGAACATGCTGTTTTACACTTACTGTACTCTAGGTTTTGGCACAAGGTGTGTCCTTTTGAGACCTCCCTATCCTTAAAATATCTCGTGATCTAATCGCAAATCCTGTTACTGCATCATCGCAGGTACTTTATGACATTGGTGTAGTGTCGACAAAAGAACCCTTCAAGTGCGTTATAAATCAAGGAATCATCCTTGGAGAGGTAAGTTTGTCTTTTCCCCGCCCTTCTTACAAAAATATACAAATTCTGTTTGAATCTTTTTTTTTCTGATAGTTGTAAGTTGCAGGTCCAGTATACAGCTTGGAAAGACCAAGAAGGAAATTATGTATCTGCAGATACTGAAGAACGGTTAAATGAACATCAGCAAGTGACAATCCCGGAAGAAAAAGTATGAATCTTCTTTTCTCATTCACTAGCTAATAGCGATATGAATCTTATGAGTTATAATAACCTTATGATCTTTAATGTTATAGGTTATGAAGTCTGGAGATCATTTTGTTCTGAAAGAAGATCCTTGCATTCGTCTGATTCCACGCGCTTATAAAATGAGCAAAAGTAGAGGAAATGTCGTAAATCCTGATGATGTTGTGTTAGAGTATGGTGCAGATTCTCTACGTTTGTATGAGATGTTCATGGGACCGTTCAGGTAAAATTTTAATTCCAAATTTGTCTTTTAAGGTTTCAACGTTTTCTCTGCATTTATCTTGCTGCATTTTCCTTCTACTAGGGATTCAAAAACTTGGAACACAAGTGGGATCGAAGGCGTGCATCGTTTTTTGGCAAGAACATGGAGACTAATCATCGGTTCGCCTCAATCTGACGGATCTTTCAAAGATGGAACCGTAGTGTCTGATGATGAACCGACACTTGAACAAATCCGTTCTCTCCATAAATGCATAGCTAAGGTCATTTCATCATCCAATGAGATCCATTTGTGGTTTGGTTACTTCCTACTTAAGGTAGATGTGAAAAATTTGCAGGTGACAGAGGAAATCGAGAGTACAAGATTCAACACGGGGATTTCAGGGATGATGGAGTTTGTTAATGCAGCATATAAGGTTTAATCTTAGACTCTTTAACTAATCAACTTCGTTTTTTCCGTTTTCAAGCACTACTGATTTTTACTCTTGTTTCTTCTCACGTTTAACAGTGGAATAATCAACCTAGAGGAATCATTGAGCCTTTTGTTCTTTTGCTCTCACCTTATGCGCCTCACATGGCTGAAGAGCTTTGGTCACGGTTAGGCCATCCAAATTCTCTGGCCTATGAAAGCTTCCCTAAGGTACACAGCCAGTAAACTGTACATAATCATATAAACACAACGGAGGAAACTGTTTTTATGACATTGACTGTTTTGGTCTTTATGCAGGCAAATCCGGATTACTTGAAGGACACAACTATTGTTCTTCCGGTTCAGATAAACGGCAAGACAAGAGGCACCATAGAGGTTAAAGAAGGATGTTCTGAAGATGATGCTTTCGCTTTAGCGTCACAGGACAAGAAACTCGAGAAATATCTAGACGGACAATCTATCAAGAAGAGAATCTATGTACCCGGGAAGATCCTCAATGTTATCCTAGACCGGACTAATGTCAAGGTCACTACTAAGTAGGGGCTTGAAAAGAAACACTTTCTGAACCTGTCAAATGGACAACATTTCACCTTGTGCTAACTCAAAATCTCTATTGAAGAGTTTCAGATATATTTGAAACAATAAAAGATTTTACTGATTCTTAGAGAACATCAGAGGAAACAACGTGAGTTTCTTCTTTCCATCCGTTTTGCCGAGCTCGAAGCTCCCACATGTAAGACAGTCTTCTCTGTTCGTCTAGAGTTGCCTCTGCTTTCTCTCTTGCTAGCTCACAAGTCTCCATCCCCATGCTGCACTTATCAGCCTCTTTCTGATATTGAGATGTCGCTTTCTTAGCATCTAGCAATAACCTGTCTGCTCGCCATTCGTCTTCTTGAGCTTGTGCTTCTCTTAGCTTCAGCTCTTCAGCCACCATTTCCGTGAAACTGCTCTCGTTTTCTTCACCCGCTTCCTCGTGTCTCATACAATCTTGATAATGAAACAAGAACCAACATAATGCTCATGAATTCTGCAACATTTTAGCTTTTATACTAACTCTATATGAAAAGGTATTACCAGAAAGCACTCACCCAAGAAGCTATGATTGCTCAATCCTGCAGAGGAAACAATGAATCAAACACATCAATAATCGCTTTTTTTGTATTACCTTCAATAGAAGAAAAGAAGAATGATGATGATTACCGTCGGGGATGGAGAGGAGAGGCTGAGAAGAACAGTCACAGAGACAAGGAGGACAAGAGGAGTGGAGAGAGTCTGCAAAGGTCTCGTTGAGATGCCAATACAGAGACGGTCCTGCGATGTAAGCAACGATGCACAGTCCCATTACCCCCGTAACCACCTTCGCTGTCTTCTTCTGCCTTCTTGTCATCTCTCTCTGTTTCTATCTCTCTGCAAATTAAATATTTCTTCACTTTTCTTTGAATCTGAGAAGATTCTCCAGAAACTGATCTCCTTGAAATCTCCCCCAAGTATTGGATCCTTCCTAACTTCTCGTTTTAATTTGATCCTATTTTTAGCAATCCTCTGCAAATATAAATTATTTAACTATATAATTTACATAATATGTATGTATGCAATGGAATAATAAACTATGGGTATTGAGTAATGTATGTTTTACATTATTGGATTTGCTTCATTTCCTTGCTAAGAAGTTTCAACACAGACACAGTCTCATCTGACTGTGAAGTATGATTCATGAAGAACGTTGTGATTCTCCCGTTCACTTCGACTTTGCTCCATCCCGGGAGCTTTTTCAAGCCGAGAGACCTCATTTGATTCCACGATTCACTTACGTCGTCCCATCTCTTCATCGAGGCAAAAGAATGTGCAAGCCTAACGTAATGTCCAGCGTCTACTGGCTTCAACTCGATCATATCCAAACAAATTATATCTTCGAGCTCTGTTTTCCCATTTGCACGACAAGCATCAAGTATTATACCCAAGACATCGATTGATGGTTTTGTAAAGCTCTCTTTGTAGAACTTAAACGCCTCTTCTACTCTTTTAGCTCGACATAGAAGATCGACCACGCAAGCAAGGTGTTCGTGATTCGGTTCAACACCAAAATCTCTAACCATTGAACTGAAAATTCTCAAACCGGGCTGAACCATTCCGTTATGGCTACAAGATGAGAGAACTGCTAGAAAAAACACGTGGTTTGGCTCCATTCCAGAGCGAAGAAACTCTGAGTAAATTTCCAAAGCAATGTCCCCTTTACCATGGAAACCATACCCTGCAATGAGTGTGCCCCATGAGACAAAATCTTTCTGCGAGATCGAATCGAAACAGCTCTGTGCAGCTTCCAAGTAGCCACACTTCGCATACATATCAACCAGAGCCGTATCAACCAATGTACACGGACTGATAAAGCTTCTGATTACAATACAGTGCATCAGTCTTCCTACCGGGAGAGCTCCAGTGGATGAACAGGCTTGTAAAAGGGAGACAACCGTCAATGAATCAACTCGTTGCGAGGTTTTAAACTTCATTTCTTTAAACAATAACAAGGCCTTACACAAATCTCCGTTCTGGGCATATCCGGAGATAATTGCATTCCAAGAAACCAAGTCTCTTTCATTCATCCGTTCAAAAAGAGCTAAACTTTTGTCCAGATGCCCGCACTTTGCATACATTGTGATCAGAGAATTCAACGCAGGAGTGTCTAGTGTATGTCCTTTCCTCAGTACATAACCATGAACCGAAGAGCCGAGATCAAAAGAACACAATTGAGCACAAGCTGCTACAACACTAGCTATTGCCTCACTCGATAGGTCTGATCCTGAATCTAACATTTCTGAGAAAACAATCAGAGCCTTTTCCGCTCTACCTAGCCGCACAAGTCCTGACACCATGACTGTCCAGCAAACAACATCCTTATCGGGAATGGTTTCGAATACTCGAAACGAAGCTTCCTCCTCTCCGCACTTTAAGTACATAGTCATCAATGCCGTCCTGAGATGCATGTCTGCATCGAAACCAGTATTTACAATTTGGCAGTGTATCATTCTTCCCATGATAAGATCACACATTGTTCCACTGACGGAAAGTGAAGCTCCAAATGTCTGCTGATCTGGTCTTAAACCATCATCTCTCATTCTGTACAAAAGCTTCAAAATTTCAGTCATATTACCAACAATTGCAAATCCTGAAACCATTGTGTTCCATGAAACCATATCACGTTGCTCCATCTGATCAAATAAATCCTTAGCATCTAAGACACGACCAAACTTGCAGTACAAATTCAACAAAGAGTTCATCGCAGCTATATCACAATTAAACCCATAAACCACCGCAAAGGCATGAAGACACTGTAATTGCACAATCTCCGAAACACCACTCAGCATTTCCAACAACGTAACCGGACCCGGTTTAACCCCCTGATATCTCATCTCGTTAACCAAAGAAAACACCTCTCCAACAAACCCGGCGCGTGAGTAACAACCGATCATTGTAGTCCAGTGTACCACATCCCTCTCACGCATTTCGTCGAATAGTTTCCGAGCATGACCCAAGATCCCAAATTTCGCGTAGAGATTGACCAGTGAAGACGAGGTGTAGCAATCAGAAGAGAACCCATTGACGAGAACTTGCTGGTGAATCGAGAGACCGAAAGATAGGAGCTGAAGAGAAGCACAGGCTTTGAGAAGACTAGGGAAAGTAAATGCGTCTGGTTGGAATCTATTAGCGAGCATGGAAGAGAATGTGGAGAGCACTTGAAGGTGATCGCCATGAGATGAGAAATGGTTGATGAGAGAGTTGAAGGTCTTGGTAGAGTTTAGCAGAGAAGAAGGTTTGCTCATAGCTCCATGGTTATGATCGAACCAGGAACAATGAAAACGACTGTATTTCCAATCTTACCTTTACAAACTTTTGAATAACTTTTAAGTAAACGAACTGGTAATAAAAACGTTTTTTAGCGGATTGAACAAAAAATTAAAAAATACTAGAATTAGATAAGTAATATTGGTAATTTGGGTAATTGAAAACCAGTACCCAAAAAAGAAGAAAAAATTCCATTAACTTTTGGTAATAAACCCCCTTAGCGTTATGGTGTAAAAGTTACCAATAAGTTTGTTATAACTTTTATTGCGACCAATCAAACCGTCCTAAATTCGTTGCTGTTGCCAAATTCAAGTGAATTTGTGACATAAAATTCGATTGAATTTGATTGAGCAAACCTTCTTCTCTGCTAAACTCTACCAAGACCTTCTTCTCTTCGAATTTTATGTCACAAATTCGTTGCTTTTGTCAATTTATTCAGCCACATTAAGACTAAATTGGTCACTGGTCATTGGTCAACGCAGAAGCAATTCCATCTGTCTTTCGGCTTAGCTTTTAATTTGTTGTACATCTGATTACCTTTATTCATATGTTTATAATAGTTTTACTTATCGATATTGTAGACCTTTAGATTCAAAAAAAAAAATAAACAAGATATTGTAGACCAAGTTAATACTTTATTGCCAAATCATTTTCTAATTTTCATGAGTCATGTCATGAATCGTTGACATGCTTCCTTCGGCGTTCAATTTGCGGCATAAAGAAATGGAAACAAACAATCAAATCTCCAATGTATATTATTTTTTTATAAAATAGTCATATTTAATACTTTATGTCCAATATACTTTTCTTAGGAATCATTAGGTCTTAGATTCAGTGTTCAACCAGTGCAAAACAATTTTTAGAATAATCAGCCTATTGAATATTGATAACAAAACTGAATTTGTCGGGGAACGCTAAGAAACTAACTTTACTAGCATAATATAATATAAGTATCAAATACCACATTATGAATTGAGCTGATAGATAATCTTGATCGAGGTTCCATTGGCTTAATTATTACATTATAGGGTTTATTTAGGTTTCAGATTTATATTAAAATACTAAGAATATCGTAAATATAATTTATTTGAGTATTAATTACGAATTACCATTACATTTTCAAACACCAAATTGACGAATTTACGATTGATACCAAAAAAAAAATGTGGAGCATTTAAGTTGGATATAGGTAGAGTTGGATCAAACCTCTCAAAATTTTTATTTTAGTTTTGTATCAAGAGGTCCGAATTTTCTAGATCAGTGATCAAAATTTTTATTTTCTAGCATCAATAATACTAGATCAGGGTAATCGACAATGATATTTCGACCACATTTATTTTCAATAAGCAGTGAGATGGTCTTTTCATTCATACTATAGTATAGGAATATAAGAATAACAAGAGGACATGAAATGAAATTTTCTTGTTCGTTAAATGATATCATGGTTTGTACTAACTTTTCATTTGGTTTTTGAAAAAAATGATATTTAAAAGAGTTGCCTTTATAAAGATAGTAGTTTATTTGTTAGAGCAAAAATAATAATTTATTTGCGACCAATGTATTAATCAAAACGTTAGCAGCTGTATTCTTTGACTATTCATAATGCTTAACAACTATTCTTCCAAGACATCTAGAAATTATTTTGCAAATACGTACACATACAAAATATTAAAACTGCTACATAGTTTTTAATTCGCTGTAGCTATCTCAATTGTTAAACGCAATATTAAGTTATTAACTCAGACTTGAGACTTGTAGTCACTTTGACGAACGAGTATAAACGTTAGTAACCACACAATTGGTTTTTTTTTTTTTTTTTGCCGGCACACACATTATTGTTTAGATGCCTGCAATCATACGACTGTTGTGATTTTATTATCGGCCAAAAATCGGGTTTATAAATGCACTTAATTTTTCTTTATTTATTAAGATGTCTACCGAAACGAATCGAATCCAAAACCCTCAAAGGCAAACACAAGGGAACCATTAGACCATAAGCCATTGAGCATGTTATTGTTGGTTACTTAATAAATCCCACATATGTTAGCTTGTTTGTAACCTATAAAAACGTATGCATGATCCTAAATATATACTTTATATAGATGTATCTTTAAGTATTGTAAAAAAACAAATATGATTGTTTGGAATTAATATGATTGTCAAAAATTATTAAATAAGTATATTCTTTTAGTTGGTGAAATGTTGGTTAATTTTATAGTTACACAAAAGAACATATAAAGTGGGGGAAAAAGAACTAACTTTCCATACGACTCGTAAACTGGTTTGGAATTTAATCTGATATTGAGATTCACTGAAGAAAAACGAGTCAAAATGTGAAAACGAACGGTTTTTTTTTTTTTTTTTGGCGAGAGGACATTTTGTTTTCTAAGAATTATAAAGAGACAAATCTTCGTTTCTTAAGGCTAAGAAGTCAAAGAGTGACCGGGTCCCATGGTGTGATAGTCAACAAGTTTACCGGTAAACATAAGTTTATTTATAGAAAACTAGTGGGACCTACAACCGGTCACCGGTCAGAACTACATTTATGAGTCTGTGAGGTATATCCCACTCTTATCCCATTAATCTCCTTGACTTAGCTCAACCATTGTCTATTTTGTATTATTTAATTTGATGTGTTGAAATATTAAAATGACGTAGAAAAAGAAACTATATGCCAACCTAATATTAATGAAAGTCACGATATATTAAAAGGCGTAGTAAATTAGTATTAATCTTCTGTTCTGAACTATTTGATGTTTTGAAATTTTTTTATTTTTAAATAATTGATATTTTTATTTTTTTTAATATAAAAAATTAACTGATTTTTCTTGTTTTTGACATTTTATATTTTATAAATTATTCTTTTTATTAATTTTTTAATATGTGTGTAAAAATTTTAAACATCAAATAATTCAGAACAAAAATAATAATATTAAATCTAAAATAATTATAAAAGCGTTTGAAATCACATATATCTTTTACTATTTCCAGATTTGTTTTAACAGTTTTAGAATTGTATATAATTTAGGATAATTTCTTTAAAGTTCAGTTTCTATATTAATAATATATTGATATGTCAACAACTAACAATAATTGATAATTTCATATCAGAATTTATCAACGGAATTAAACAAAATTTCGTACATGTTTAAGTTTATGTGATTTAATATTTAACCGGCATTAAATAGACATAAAATGTCTAATAATTTCAATCACGTGGCTAGCGCCTATTGAATTGCCACCGGTGATATTCATTTCTATTTTCTGATCTATTAAAATTCTATGAACCAGTCAAAAGTCATATGTCTTTTAGAAAAAAAAAACTCAAAAGGGGAAAAGAAAAATAAATTTAAAGAAAATATACTAATTTAGTCCATAATAACAATTCGTCGAAGAAACTTACGCTCTAATAATAGTTTTTTCCTCTCATATATATATATATATATATATATATACATATTGACTTGATCAACCAAGGATTCAAAGTTTTACTAATTAGGACAAAGTCTTTGAACAAATTTTGTAGATCAAAGTGCTTTTTTTAGAAAATAAATACTAGGTGAGATTTTTCAGTAGAGTAGATTGGTCAAAATTATAGATACATATATATATATATATTTAAAATATAATCCACTATAACTGAACCCTTTATACAAAAATAATAGTAGGCTCGTTATTTTACCAATTTAAAAATATACAAGATCTCCAATAAAAAATTAAAGTTGTCTGATCATTCTATCATTTAATCTTATTTTTACTTTTCTTTCATTTTATGTAGTTAGACATGGATTCTTAAGAAGTTTTATCGAGATAACAATTTTCCGTTCACAAAGAATGGAGTATCACTCAAAAATTAACAACATACCCTATTTGGGTCAATTTACGTAGATTAAACTAGGATTGTGATACTATAGTCAGTTTCATTATTTTTAAACTCAAAACTAATTAATTAAAAAAATAAATGAACTAGTATACATTAATTACATATTATTTTATGTTTTGTCTCATTTCCAAAATAGATGTCTAACTTTTGTCAATCCTAACCTAGTATCTAAGAGTTGTAAACACACTTATATGACAATAATTCCGTACTCGACGAATCAACGCAGTTTTTAGGAAGGACAGAAAAACAGAAACCAGTATAAAAAGTAAGAAAATAAAAATCTATAAAACGACTTTAGTAAACCATATATAGCATCTCCTGTAAGCATCAGTAAATTTTAGTTTTTGCGAATTGTTTTATCAAACCAAAAGATACAGCAAGAACAAGTCCGCAATATAAAACAAAATGGTTGGGTCGCATGAAATGAGGGTTTGATATATTTGTTATTACTTATTTGATGTGGGTCAATGGCTAGATGTTAGACAAATGACGTCAACAATGACGCAAAATTTACCAAAACAAATCTCCACAAATATCCTTCCACGAGAATCCAAATTAAAACACATTATAGGTCAATACAAAAATATTGTCTTTAAATAATAATATTGATTATTAAACAAGACGAAAAAGTTAATACTATATTAGTCGAAAAAATTGACAATATCTGAGTCCACATCAATACCCTTTTTATAGCCGAAGCATCTGGTTCGGTAAGAAGGTCTCTCTCTCTTTCTCTATCCTCGTCTCTAACCACATACTCGACAAAGTATCTCTCTTCTAAGATATCTTCTTCTTACCATCCCTATATATGGAGGATTAGATATCGTACAGTACAATCACACACACACACACACACTCACAGAGTACGGATTAGATACGTACCTTTTTTGTCCTTCAAGTAACAAACCATATCCTCTCTTGTACGTTCACTAGGGTTTCGGAATTTGGATAACAAACATAAGATCACCCGTACTTATTCTTGAAACTAAAACAAAATCTTAAGTTTATCTATCAAGAACTTAAGATATCTATATTTAGAGACATGTTTCGTTTTCCGGTGAGTCTTGGAGGTCCGCATGACATTACAAAGCAGCCACAGCCGTCGGATGAGCATCATCGGGCGGTGATGGATGAGGTTGACTTTTTTAAGTCGGAGAAGAGAGATGAGCAGAATATTATCACCGACGAGACTCATAGGGTTCATGTCAAAAGGGAGAATTCACGTGTTGATGATGATGATGATCGTTCAACGGGTATCAATGTAAGTAGTTTAATTTTAATTAATCTTATTTGTTTTTTCTTACCATCGCATAATTTATTTTTCCAGGATTCAGTAATGTAATTTAAACAATATAGATGAAAACTATGTTCCTCCAATTGTTAGCAAAAAAAAGAGAAGATTTGTTGCTTAAAATTTATGTATTTATTGCAAATTAGACTGGACTTAATCTTCTCACTGCGAATACGGGAAGCGACGGGTCAATGGTGGATGATGGATTGTCTGTGGATATGGAAGAGAAACGTACAAAGTGTGAGGTACACTTATTATATTGGTGGCTAATTTTTTTTTCTAATTAAAAAAAAAGTAATGAAAATCGGAAACCAAAATTATGTAAACTCAATTAGACTACTAAAACAAAAAAATTTCTTCTTTTGGTTCCAATTACTGAAATTAAATGCAAATTTTCCATCTGAAAACATCAAAACGTCTATATTTCAAGAATCAATACAAGCAAATAAAATGTCAAAATCATGAAAATGGTATATATATTTATCTTAAATCTTCACGAGACTAATTTTATTCTTATTTTTTGACAGTTCATTTTCACTTTCCTCGTATTTAATCTGTGAAATCGACTATTTCTCACTTCTTTTATTAATCTCCAGATCACTTTTTATACTAAAAGTTATGGTACTATATTGTTTAATGTTTTATATATATATATATATATATATATTTTTTTTTTTTTAAAAAAAAAAAAAAACTTTCTTCTTTTATTTCCTTCTTTTGCCTTCCCAAATGGGATGACATTTTGAACAACTGACCAAATGTTTTCTATATTTATTTGCTTATTTAACTAGTCTGATCGCTGTGTTTAATAAAATGAAGAATGCACAACTTCGAGAGGAGCTAAAGAAGGCGGCTGAAGAGACACAAAGACTAAAGGAAATGCTAAGTCAAACAACCAACAACTTCAACTCCTTGCAGATGCAACTTGTTGCTGTCATGAGGCAACAAGAAGATCATAACCATCACCTGGTAATTAACATTTTCATCTATCTCAATCTTTGATTTAACCAACATTTTGTAGGTAACAAATATTTTTTTTTTTTAAACTCTTGTTTTCATCGATCAGGCTACGACCGAGAGCAAAGACAAGGCCAATAAACGACATGAAGGGCCTGAAATGGTTCCAAGACAGTTCATCGATTTGGGACTGCCTTCTGCTGATGTATCGTCCGAGGAGAGGACGACGGTTAGGTCAGGATCTCCGCTTCTGGAGAATTCTAGCTCACGTCAGCGCGGAAAGAGAATACTTGAGAGAGAAGAAAGCCCAGAGACAGAATCTAACGGCTGGGGAAACCCTAACAAAGTTTCCAAACACAACGCGTCCTCCAGCAATTGCAACGGCAATGTCAATGGCAATGTTGTTGATCAGTCGGCTGCTGAAGCCACCATGCGTAAAGCCCGTGTATCGGTCCGTGCTCGATGCGAAGCTCCCATGGTAACAATAGTCTTACTTCCCAAGCTACTCTAGTGTTTAAAGATTAATGATCTATTCAAATTTGTAGGAGGTTAATATTAACTTCAGTGAGATTGTTTTACAGCTAAACGATGGATGTCAATGGAGAAAATACGGACAGAAAATGGCAAAAGGAAACCCTTGCCCTCGAGCTTATTATCGCTGCACAATGGCCGTTGGAAGATGTCCCGTTCGCAAGCAAGTACGTTCTTTAACCTGCTTTCAAAACATCTAATCTTTTTTTAGGGTTTAACCAAATGTACAAATATATACGTATTTCTTGTAACTAAGTATATAATGACTCAACAGGTTCAACGTTGCGCAGAGGACAGATCCATTCTCATAACAACCTACGAAGGAAACCATAACCATCCATTACCTCCTGCGGCTATGAGCATGGCTTCAACCACAACCGCAGCAGCAAGCATGCTCCTCTCAGGCTCCACAATGTCGAGCCAAGAACGTTTAATGAACCCAACAAATCTCTTGGCTCGAACCATGTTGCCTTGTTCCTCAAGCATGGCCACCATCTCAGCCTCTGCACCATTCCCAACCATTACATTAGACCTCACAGAATCAGCATCGAACGTTAACAATCCCACTAGTAACAATCCGTTGATGAACCAATCGGTTTTGCCTCACATGATGGGCCAGGCTTTGTATTATAGCCAACAACAACAGTCCAAGTTCTCGGGTTTACAGCTACCGTCTCAGTCGCTGAACGCTGGCGAGAGCGTTAGTGCCGCTACTGCTGCTATCGCCGCCAATCCAAACTTTGCAGCGGCTCTAGCCGCAGCTATCACGTCTATTATTAACGGTTCGAATGGTCACCAGAGTGGGAACAGTAACAGCAGTAATAATAATGTTACGACGAGCAATGTTGACAGGCAATAACGTTTTGTTATATGTTTTAGGGCTTCTTTTTAATCGGTCGATTTTGTTTTGCTTTTTCTTCTTTTTACATTTTGGATCGTAGTTACGTACGGCTTTATAGTTTTTTTTTATTATTATTATTTCCCGAACAACAAGAGTCTTGAGAGCAATTTTTTTCTCGTTGCTGTATGGTCTACAATATTGTTCAGGAATATAAACTGCCTTTTTCAAGGTAATTAATTTCTTATAAAGTCAAGTGGATTTTTGTAGCAGTTCTGTAAAAATTGATCAGGTTATATATATATATATATATATATATATATATATATATAAAACATCCAAAAATAGAGGAGTTGCATATAATTTAGTGATTTGTGCTAACACTATCAATTGTCATAGTATTATTATTCAAATTTTATTTTGACGGTCATTATCCTGATTTCTTAGAAAGTAAAAAAAATGAGCCTAAGCCTAAATTGAATCCAAATCAAATGGCACGATGGTAGCTTTAAGAGCATCAGCAACGATGATACTTAGCCCATTTTGCATCGATGCTTAGCTAAAAAAAAATGAAAAAAGTAATTAAAATGAAGAAGCATGCTTATTTGAGACCCATAAACATCGATGCTTATTGAATTTAATAATATTTAATAGCTAAGCATCCCAAAATCAAATGCTCTAAGTAATTTGATTCGAATCTTTTTGCTTGTTCTCCTCTAAGGCTCAATAAAAACCCTTCGTGTTTTTGCTGAGATATATTTGCAATCACACAATTTGATATTAATAGCATTCTGACGACAAAAATGAAAAAGAAAAAGAAATAGCATTCCAATTTTATAGCTCTTTTGGTTTGAAATGCAATTGAGAAATTGCAATTATCTAATAATAACGTATTCAGTTTTATTATAAAGTAAGACATACATTTTTTAATAACATTCGTAGCCAGTATCAGACATCCTATATGAGCTTTATATGCTTACACTAATTTTACTAGAATTTGTTACAATCGCTTTTATTTCGCTAATAAATTATAAGGCAATGGACTTTTTATAGATGGTTCAAAGCGTGGGAATTACATTGTACACTACAGGGGTCAGAGTGAAAACTACGGAAACATATAGGGGTTAAGTGGGCAAATATGAAAAAGTGAAGCTTTAACGAAACGTTGTTTGCGTTTATAGGTCCCACACAGTGTCAACAACGTGAGGGCGTTTGCTTGTGACACAAATCAAAGCAACCTTATATTTTCCATTTGCAGCAAACACCAATCAAACAATCCATCTATTATTTATCTGTTTATTTATTTATTTATTTTTGCAAATATTAAAACTCTGTTTTTACCATCTAACATTTTTCTCTATGAAAATTCCAGAGGTTAATGTACATATAAAATCTTTTGAAGAATTTCTTCTATAATGTGTTTATATGGAGTACGTAAATAGAAATGTCGAATCTGTAGTATTATTAGGGCGAAGAAGTTAATTTAAAGAGTCGTTACTGGAACAAAAGGTATTGCTAAGCTGGACTCACGCATGGGTTCATCAACGTGAAGCTTACCTAATGCGAGACAAACATACATCAGCGACAGCGAATATTGCAAGCATCAATTACCCATTCTTTTTGTTGTCAGCTCATTAATCACCCATTCATATGTATATTTGATAACTCACCCATTCGTAATTCCAAATAAGAAATAAATAAATATTTTATTCACAACAGCATTTTTTTTTCAACAACATGTTTTTTTTCTTCCTTTTTAACGAATTAAAATCCGGAGATCGAGTGACACATCATCAACACTAATATATTATATAAATAGAAAAACATCAACACCAACATAAACTACTATGCTGTATACTCTCGTAGTCATATTTTTCTATTTATACATCATATTAAAAAAATGATTTTCTTATATTAGTTTTTTTTTTACAAATTTGATTTTTTTTTTCAATTTTTTTTTGGTATTAAATTTGATATGTTTATATTATAGAATTAAAATAGGAAAACCATTTATGACATAAGACAATTTTTTCCCTTTTTATATATAATTTCCTTTTGAAATTCATTTTAAATTTTTATTTTTACCGTTATTTCACTTATCTTTCTATTTTTATTTACTTTTAATTAATTATTACCCACACAATATTTTAGCTTTAAAGAAAATATTCATATTTGTAGAAATAATTAAGATATAGAGAATCTAATTGAGTAAAAGATATTAAATACAACAAGATTCTTCCTCTCTTTTTTTTGGTTAAAGGGTTTTCAGTTAAAGGTTTTTGTAAGTTCTTCCTTACACACTTAGAATATAATTGAATGATCTTGATGATCAGGAAAACACTGCATATAAATATTTTAACCTTCGACTAAAAAAGAAAATATATTAACCTAAAAGATATAATTAATAAGTCATAACTATCTAGTCTCACCATCAAAACTATCCACGAGTTTGTGCAAAAATGTTATTTGACTTTAAAATAGTATACTAGAAATATATTACAGCGGTGAAGAGTGATGCAAATGAACACAAGCACTTTTTCCATCTAAAAAAAAAGAAATAACTGTTTTAGTTGCTAATCTGTCCGGGCCTACGCAAACAAGGTTACATAAACGTGACGCTTGCTTATGAATTTAATACACAATTAAAATAATTAATACCTAAAAAAAATTTCCATTTGCAAGCAACACGTAATAATTAATTGAGACGAAATTTTTTGTCTCTATAATTTCTTCAAGTGTCTCTTTTAAGTTATTTACGTATAAATATAAATCCCTGCAACATTCTTCTTCGTCTCGTTTAACTTGGATTTTTCTTTTTTTTTTCCTAGTTCAAGAATCTCTGCTGTACAGACATTTTCTTGGTGAGTGTTCTTTTACTCCTCCAAATTTCCCCCCTCAAGTCATTCAATTTCTGTCTGTGAATAGTAAAAGCTCACTTTCTGATTTTTTTCTTTGGGGCTTTCCTTTGATTCTTCACTTTTAGAATTGTTTGAATGGAACTAATTTGATGTTTGTTTAATTCTGGTGTGGGATTCATGTCGGACTTAGTCTTAACCTTTTTTATTTTTACAGTTGAGGGATTACTTAATCAACAATATTAAACTTTGGCTTGTTCTAAGTCTTCACTATAGTTTTGAGAAAAGAAGTAATATATAAGACTAGTTCAAAATTTGGTAAATCAGAAATTCAGTGTAAACTTTTATTGATTGGTGTAGTAAAGTTCATGCTGGAGTTATGAACAAAAGCAGTTTCAGTGTATTAACTTCTTCTTCACTTTTTTTTTTGATCAGTGTGTATTAACCTTTTTTAATGTTTATACCTTAATTTTGTATACTTTAAAAAGTCCAAGGATTTGTGGATTCACGGATCTTGAATCTTGGATCTTTTATTTAAAGAATCGCTTTAGAAGATGATTTAAGGTTATCTGAATAGGACTCCTAAATATCTGATTTGTAAGAAGTAATGCATATAAGAATGTTTCAATTCCCAAAATCTCTAATTTAACTGTTGCATATTAGAACAGTAACAACTAAGTTTTTATGTGGCTGCTCATTGATGTGAAATTGTTAGTTGATGACAGGTAAAAAAATGGGAACTCGGTTCCACTCCTTGCTCTTGTTCTTGCTTTCATGTTTAATCCTTATATCCGCCGCCTCGCATGAGAAACAAGGTGACGGGACGCTTAGAATTGCATTGAAGAAGAGTAAGCTAGACCGGGCCAATAGGCTAGCTTCTGAGCTTTTCTTGAAAAACCGAGGAGCGTCTTGGTCTTTCAAAGATTATCTTCGCCTGAGCGATGGAAATTCGGATATTGTTCCCCTGAAAAACTATTTGGATGCTCAATACTATGGTGACATTACCATTGGTACTCCACCTCAGAAGTTCACTGCCATCTTTGATACAGGAAGCTCAAATCTCTGGATACCATCTAGTCAATGTTACTTATCGGTAAGCATCAGTGGTTAATTTGTTCTTTGGAATGCAAACTAAATGTGGACAAAACATATTATCTCTGGTTAACGTTTTTTCTTTTCTTTTCAGGTTGCTTGCTATTTTCATACGAAGTACAAGGCTAGCCAGTCATCAACATACAAAAAGAACGGTTTGTTCTCTATATATATTCATCTTGTTGTTTGATTCTTGAGCTTTGGTACTTTGATAACCCTTCAAGAAATGGTTAACTTTTTAGCCTCTCCGGTCTCCTGATATGTTTCCATATAGTTTTTGACACTAAAAGCTATTGATATAACAGGAAAACCTGCGTCGATCCGCTATGGAACAGGTGCTATTTCGGGTTACTTTAGCAATGATGATGTTAAAGTTGGTGATCTTGTTATCAAGGATCAGGTAATTAAACCCGGTTCAGCCACTTTCATATTTCAGTTTCTTGAGAGTTCTACTTTTTGCCATATCTTATACTGCTATGTCTATATATCACCACAGGAATTCATAGAGGCTACTAGTGAGCCTGGTATTACATTCTTGGTGGCAAAGTTTGATGGTATCCTTGGGTTGGGTTTCAAAGAGATTGCTGTAGGAAATTCAACTCCGGTTTGGTATGAAAACACTTGCATCATTTGATCCTTCATCTGATAAAAAAACTTTGTTGTTGTACCATCTGAATTCTGAGTGATTAATTTATATAATGTGATATATAGGTATAATATGGTAGACAAGGGTCTGGTTAAGGAACCGATTTTTTCGTTCTGGCTTAACCGTAACCCGCAAGATCCAGCAGGTGGTGAGATTGTTTTTGGAGGACTCGACCCTAAGCATTTCATTGGAGAGCATACTTATGTTCCAGTAACACATAAAGGTTACTGGCAATTCGACATGGGTGATCTCAACATTGCTGGCAAACCAACCGGTAAGTATAAGCTTTTGTCAGAAATGGATGAGTCTTTAGATATAATTTGACACTTGCATATCCATTTTGTTCAGGATACTGTGCTCAAGGTTGTTCTGCCATTGCTGATTCCGGAACTTCTCTGCTCACCGGTCCATCGGTTAGAGACAAATTTTGCTGAAAGACTTGGTCAATTGTTCACTATTTAGCACTTGAAACATGCTGAATGTTTTGTTTTGGTTTTTGTATATCTAGACTGTCATCACAATGATCAATCACGCCATTGGAGCAGTAGGAGTCGCAAGCCAGGAGTGCAAAGCCGTAGTAGGTCAATACGGAAAAACCATGTTGAATTCCCTTCTATCTCAGGTTGAAGTTACTTCTCATACCAAAACATACACACTTATCTATTTATAAACAATACAATCTTTTGATTCTGCATCATTTGACTTAACAGACGGATCCAAGGAAGGTATGCTCGCAGATAGGGCTCTGCGGTTATGATGGCGCACACAGTGTGAGGTTAGTAGTCCAGGAAAAATAAGGAAATCTCTGGTCATCATTAGACAAGCAAACTTTATACTAATTCATGTTTGCATGTAGTATGGGGATTAGGTCAGTCATAGAAAATGGAACATCGGATCTTCTAAACGAAGCCATGTGCAACGCCTGTGAAATGGCAGCCGTGTGGATGCAGAGCGAATTGACTCAGAACCAAACACAAGAACGCATACTCTCTTATGCTGCTGAGGTAAGTTTTGAGAGATTCTTGAAGCCCTTGTTATGGACATAAACATGTTAAAACTCTAATCTCTTTATAATCTTTTAGCTCTGTGACCATATACCAAACCCAAATCAACAATCAGCAGTGAACTGTGAAAAGGTTTCGTCGATGCCTATAGTCACATTCACAATTGGTGGCAAAAGCTTTGATCTCTCCCCTCAAGATGTAACTACCCTCATCACTATCTCCTAAAAGTTCAGCTTACCAATATCATCACAAGGAGTTTAAGTTAAAGTCTTTTCCAATTTTTTTTGTGGGTCAGTATATATTCAAGATTGGGGATGGAGTTCAAGCTCAGTGCACCAGTGGTTTCACCGCCATGGATATCCCTCCACCCCGTGGACCTCTCTGGTAACTCTCATCTCAAAAAGCTAAACTACTAACCACAAAAACTCAAATGGGTTTACTGAAATTTTTGTAAAATGCAGGATCTTGGGTGATATCTTCATGGGACCATACCACACTGTGTTTGATTACGGGAAAGCAAGAGTTGGATTCGCCAAAGCTGCTTAAAAAAATGATCTCATCTTTAATACCCTTTTTTATATGATGTTTGTGAATGTGTTTTAGATAAAATCTTAAATGGTTGTAATAATTTAAAAACATTGCTATCCTAGAATGGTATCATCATAATACAGATTTTTATTTGGTTGCAGCTCTTTAATTTATTTAACTTACAGAGTACTAAGATTATAACGAGTCTCAATGATTGAGTTCTCTCTCGATCGATGTGTCTCCCTAATCACTTAGCCTTCGCTAAAGCCAGTGTCATTGACCTCGCTCGCAGGGTCAGGAAAATTCCCCTGAAAAAAACAAAAGAAGAAGAAGAATGTTCAGAATACGAAGAAGTTTAAAATAGAGTAACAACAACAAGAATGGAAACATTGATAGAGAAAATTCTTTACGTTTTCAGGAAAGAAGAAAACATTCTAAAACCAAGTTAACTATCACTTTCATGCATTCAGATCCAGATAATACTTTGTGATGTATAGACAATCGAGATATTTGAATTTTCAGCTTTGATCATGGTTTGGTTGGTTTCGTATTATTGTCTTACCAAAAGAATGCGACGAGGCTGTGCAAGATGACCCGGAAATGCAGTGGCACATACTTGAAGTTTATCCATCCCACGATCGGGAAAAACTGTTCACAATACATTGAATCAAATGAGCAGACATAAAACCTGTAAAGGCACTTGTGAATCAAACTATTTCTAACAAAAGACATGAACTAAATTGATGATATCTATCACTTACCGTCCATGCTGTAAGCTGGACAGTCGGGTAAGTTTTCTTGATCCTGTCTCTAACAAGATTCCAGGGAGTTCCTGTTTCATTCAACATTGCAGAACTGTTATCAAAACTCTTAATACCTTTCACGACATTTCGTGGGTTTACAAATAGAGTGAGAAGATAAAAGGAACTTACTTTCGATGACTACTCCATAGTATATCATGAAAAGTAAATGGTTCAATGGTGACAGTGTCAGCTGTTCCACGACTACCTACCAAACGTTTTACATTTCAAACAGATCAACTTATAAACATCGATTGATCTTTAATATACAAATCATCGAAAGGTATTGGAAAGTTACCTTCTTAGCAACAGTCTTTGTGTCCTTTTTCCCTTGGAAAAACTTATCTAGAGTTGTATGAAAGAAATGCCCCGCCGGTGCAATAAAACCACCAGCAAATATCTGTTGGAGAAAGGCGAATAGAACTCAATGGTATGCAGTTTTTTCAAGAAACCCCTCTTGAGGTTATCATTGGCATTAAAGATTGAGGTTCCTAGAGAAAAGAAAGATTCAAACTTTTTTACCACTTTGAGAAGAACCCTTCTCAGCTGAATCTTCTGTATGCCAGAGAGTTTCTGTGAAACAACATCACCAACACCGGACATTACTCCAGCAGTAATTGCCTGCAATTCGCACACATTTTGACACCAAACTCATTTCAGTGAGAGACAAAAAAAATCCAGGAATCCTAAAATCATTTCCCAGAAATTTTTCTATTCATTAAAAAAATAAAGTCAACGAGCTACTTTCACAAGGAGATTCGCTGAGTTAATCAGATCATCAATCTGGGTTTGGTTAAAAAAACACAACCTTTCAACAGAAAACACCATTTTCGTCTCTCAATCGATGAAACAAAACCCTAATTTCAAAAGAAACGAACCTACCACCAAACTACAACTCAACGATCAATGACTTCCCCAGAGAAAAATTATTCATCTTTAAATCCCAAAGAAGCAGAAGATTAAAAGAAAAAAGAAAGATTAAACCTTTGTTCTTAACGGATGTTGCTGAAGTTGTGACAAGTACCGTTGCAGAGCCGTCTTCTTCGGTGGCGATCCCATTTCTCAGATTCTTCTTCTCTTTTTGATTTTCTCACTAGTGTCTGTGTCTCTCTGATCGCTTTTGGTCGTTGTACCACATTTCCTACAAACAAAACCGAACCGGTTCGATCCAACAAATAAAATAAAATTAAAACCGATTTGGTTGAGTTCGGTTTAAGAGGGTTAAAGACTCGTTCTACGAGGATGGCGGGTAAAATTGGGAGGCTTTCGGTTTAGACCAAAACCGCCACAAGAGAAACAATCAAAGCCTGAGAATTATTGGTCTTTGGTCAAAATTCAATTCTTATTCTCTCTTTGGTCAATTCAATTCCTTTAATTTTCTATTCTTGTTCTATGCTTTTCTGCCTATCATCAAAAACCCATAAATACAGCTAGCAGCATTTCTCTTCATTCATCATCTTCATCTACTTCATCAAACACAATCACAAAACTTCATAGAGAGGTTAAGAAACCAACGTAACCAAACCAATAAAGAACCGATTTAAACCGAGTCAAAGGAGAAATCAAATTACTATTTCTTTTCTTGTATACATCAATGGCTTCGTTGCAGGCTTCAAGATTAGTTCTTTCGTCTTCTTCTTCTTGCTCTAGACCTAAAGCCGGAGTCTCCATTCCGAAGTTGCCGAAATTTAACGTCTCAGTTCCGAAAATACCGATAAAGAAACAGACTTTATCGGTTAAAGAACCGAGCTTTGAATTAGATGGGTTCATAGAAAGTCTACCTCTTTCGCTGAAACAGAGGAGAGACTCTGATTCTATCCAAAGGGCACGCCTCAATGTGGTTCTTGAAGAAGTTATGGATAGGATTGAGATGCACAAGAACATCGGAGATCAACGCAACAATTGGAACTCTCTATTGCTCAATTCCGTCAACATGATCACTCTCACCGCCGCTTTAATGGCCGGAATAGCTTCGGTTAACGGTCACGGTGGAGATTCTGTAACGGCCGTGAAGATAGCTTCAACGGTTTTGCTAACTTCTGCCACAGGTATCGCTGCCTTGATGAGCAAGATTCAACCGTCGCAGCTCGCTGAAGAACAGAGGAACGCGACGAGGCTGTTCAAGAAGCTGAGAATCGAAATCGAGAAGTTTCTAAGAGAAAACGAGGAAATCAACCAAGAAGATGTGAAGGAAGCGATACAGAGAGTGTTGTCTCTAGACAAAGCTTACCCTCTCCCTCTAATCGGAACAATGCTGGAGAAATTTCCGGAAGAGTTTAAACCAGCGACTTGGTGGCCTGAAAACAAACAGAGAAACCCTAAATCCGGTCTTACAAACGGGTGGAGTCAAGAGCTGGAGATGGAGATGAGAGAAGTGGGTCGTGTGGTTAAGAGCAGAGACGCAGAAGAGTATGAGAAATTAGGTAACGTGGCATTGAAGTTAAACCGGTTCTTAGCCATCTCTGGACCAGTTTTAACCGGAGTTTCTGCAGTGAGTTCTGTTTTTATCGGTCAAGATTCCGGTTTAGCTGGGATTGTGGCGATGACTTGTGCGTCTTTGGCTGCGATTGTGAACACTTTAGAGCATGGTGGTCAAGTGGGAATGGTGTTCGAGATGTACAGAAACTCTGCTGGATTCTTCTCTTTGTTAGAAGAAACGATGAATTCGACAGAGAAGAGAGAGAACGGACAAGTGTTTGAGACAAGGGTTGCGTTGAAGCTAGGGAGAAGCTTGTCCGAGCTGAGAGATCTCGCGAAGAAATCGAAACTCTCTCAGGTTAAGGCCAATGAATTCGCAAGCAAGCTTTTCTAGGTTTTATATATAGAGATAAATTCCATTGATTTGTATAGATAAATTCATTCATTCTTTGATTTATTTGTCACAACTACTAGGGATTAAGATGATTTATGATATAATTAAGATGACATCACAGGCATAATATGACATCACAAGCATAAGATGACCATGCAAACATGAACGTGTACCACCACCAGGAAAATAGAAGCATATTCTAACATGAACTAGTAGAGAAACACATTTATGTCAAAGTAGAGTAAAATGTAGTTAATCAAAAATCTAATTTATTTAATATATCTTGGATTCAAATAATCAACGAAAATAGTTATAAAATAATAGCTTGACTAATGGCACATATGATCAAAGATATGGATTAGTCATTCATATCGATCATTTTCAATGCTCAGATTCCTCAGATATCTGACTTGAGTGGTAAAGAGTAGTTGGGATGATGTCGAAACCCTGGACATAGATTCTAACTCTCTCATCATCTTCTCTTTATCTTTAAGCTTGCAGGCTGGTTCCACGGAAATTCCAGCTCTCTTTAAACACTTAGCGTTGGCAAATATGTATCTTATGGCTTCTTTTTCCTCCCTTCTTCCTATATATCCTTCCCACTCAAAGATTTCAAGATGGGTTGATAAACATCCGGGAACAGAACCCGGTTCGTTCCATGAAAGTGAGAAATCCTCCGCAAGTCTAATGAATTTCTGTGTAGCAACAACAAAAGGGTACAATAAACACACTGCTTTTATCTAATCCATCGATCAAACTGTCATGAGAGAAACTACAAACCTGGTCGATGTAAAGATTCTTCAGATTAGGAGAATTCTGAAGGAACCCCATTAGTGATTCCAACCAGTCTAACTCATACAAAAGACCAATCGTACACTCCATAAGATGAGAGAAGTTAAAAGTGTTACACCATGTAACCTATAATGAACGCAACAACACATAAGTAGACGCTAGAAATATAATCATAACGAATAACAAGAAAAAGAGTGAGGTTGAAAGAGCACTACATACATACCGTTGCAACGCTCAAGCCTAGTTCGAGATACATGACTGAGGAAAGAGATCTCTTAAACTTTTCATCAATCAAGGTAACAAAAACCGTAGAACATTGCTTTCTCAAGACGGAGCTTGTTCTCAAAAACGCAAGAATCTCTCGAAAAATCCTTCCAGTAGATCATCTTTAAAGCCGGGCAATCTATAACCAAAGATCCTTTAATACCTTCGTGGTGTACTCCTAATTTCTTATTCTCATATATTAAGATCTCCAAAGATGGGACTTTTATATGGAACTTTGTAACGTTGTCATGGTGATATCGTTTCACGGTCAAATATGCTAGAACAACTCCATAAAAGCCTAACAAGAGAATCTTCATCTTTATACACCACAGAGATAAGGTTCAGAGTTTTGAGGGATGGGAGGCAAGCCGAGGAAGGAACATCAACGAGAATCTTGTCGCAAAGAGATAGCAAGACAAGCGTATCACATGTGTAAAGGCTCTTACACACGCTAGCAGGCCCCGCAGACCACATGAGCTTGATCCCTAGCTGGCGCACTTTACGATCAACCGCAGTCGCAATCCACCTTTCCACATAAACATCAAGATCAACCGGACATGGACATTGAGGACCGATTCCTATCACCAATGTTTCCAACACAGGTGCCTTGTGTAGTTGTAATGACTCATCGATATACCGCCATATAGGTTGTTTTTGTTGATCACTTTTGACAAATAAACCGCCAATGTGAGTATATTTGTCCAGATACGTGAGATTTGGCAACATCGTCCATATATACCGCCATCGTTTTGACAAAATCATAGTCGCCATTGCATGTTTCGTTGGGACAAACGACAATATATGCACGAGCAAATCATCAGGCAACGCACTAATCTTGTCTTCACCTTCAATTTTCAGACAACTTTTGGCTCTTTTCTTCAAAAATCGTTGCGACGTTTGTTGTAAATAGTATTGATATCGCATATGCAACTTGCATTGAGCTGAAAATTAACAAAAGCCGTCCGAGCATCTTTTGATCTTTACTACCTGAAACTAAACCAACGTTATGTTAATATTTTTCTATTCTATTGTTTAATTTTCTAAATATAAATGGAAAATTATATCATAATTATTTAAAAAATTATTCTTACGATAATTTTAAATCTTTACAAAAATCAAGATAAATTTAAATTTTCTATTTTTATTTTATTTAGTAACTTGATTAGGATTATGTTATAAATAAGTAATTTATCTATATACTTATTTCACCGTCTTTCGCTTACGTGTCAACTCCAGAATCAGTTTCGGCTGCAAAAAGATCGTTTAACCCTATTTTTCAGTTACATATTATTTTTTAATTGGTTCTTATCTGATGACGTGTAAAAAAACTTAAAACAAACCGGTCTAAATTATTATGGTTTAATGTTTAATTTTATTGTCAAATCAAACTGTTTTTAAAATTTTAGAAAACCAAAATTTTAAAAATAATCTAACAAAAAAAAATCGTTAAAAAAAAATCATCTCTAACTAATGGAATGTAGCTTATTTTTATAGTGATTTTCTTAGGTGTTGGTTCCACAGCGAGTTTCAGAATGTTTTGTTTACGTGTCATCTCCAGAATGAGTTTCAGGTGTAAAAACCCCTTTTAACCTTATTTTTAATTACATGTAAATTTTTTATTGGTTGTTATCTGATGATGTGTTAAAATAACTTAAAACAAACCGCTCTAAATTATTGTGGTTTAATGCTTCATTCCATTGTCAATCAAACCGTTTCTAAAATTTTATAAAACCAAAATTTAGTAAAAATCTTACAAAAAAAAATCAATAAATAGTCGAATGGAATGACGGTATTTGTGATGCATGTCTAGATTAAGGTTTTTGACTTCAAATATTTTAGTATAAATATATAGTACTTTCTTCTAATTCTCTCACACATTTTTAAATTGTTTAACCTCTACTTTTTATTCGAATAAGTTCGTACAGTAGTTAAAAAACTATGTCTAAAATACATAAAACAATGATCAAAATCGAATAATTTCGTACGGTATTTCAAAAAATTATGTCTAAAATACATAGATCAGTACGCAAAAGATCTCAAAACTATTTAAACTAAATTAGTTGGATACTATATGTTTTTATCTATTATCTTCCACACTGTTTTCACAATCATGTCTTCAAACTTTTAAAATGCAAGAAAATCTAACAAACAAAAATCTAACAAACAAATATACTCAACAAGAGAGAATAAAAAACAAATGAATCCAAACTACTATTAGATTTTCAAACAATCAAATAAAAAAATAAATCAGGCAGTGAAAAGTTCACTAATTTATTTTTAAACATAAAATAATTGTAAAACATGTCCGATTTTTATGCTTCCTATTTATTTGCTTTACTAATTAACAAAGTCTAAAGTATCTCCGAAACCAATCTCCCTCAGGAATTGGGATTTTGGATGCTACTTCCTTTTCTGCGGCAATTTCAGATGCTACTTCTTAACGACATCGTTCAGTACACAAGTTTATCAAAGACCGGTTAAAAAAAATTACCCTTGGGAGAAAACGTTAGGGTTGGGTTTTCTCGTTTCTGGCTTACAATCATGCTGGTCTATATAGAAACCCTGACCAGCTAATGTTCCAGGCTATTAACCGGGTCATTGTGAAATGTGAATGATTAGCAGATGTGTGCAGAATTTTAAGCAAATAACAGATAAATTTGAATTTTTTAACGGTTTTACTCTCTTCGAGATTAACAATTTCATACGGCGCATATTATTCGGATCTAAGCTGAGGGAACTTAATGTTAAAAGTTTTAAGCTAAAGGTTTATACTAGTATAAAAGTCTAAGAGGTTTAAAGTGTTTCTAGTTGCAACTTTCAAAGTTTTTTATGGAATTTTTCGGCTATCAATGCAGAGTTCCGAGTTTTGAAGTTTTCTACAGGATGTGGCCGCTTCACGGCGCCATGGATGTGACTGCTGCTTCATGGTTAGGCAAACCAACAACACTCCAACAACACTCTTGTTTTTATATTTCGTGCACCATTTAATATACAAGCATGAAAATTACGTTGGAAATTCATTCTTTCTTTGATTTATTTGTACCAGCTAATTCATTTTACTTGTAATTACAAAGATATTTACCTTTTGATAGAAACTTCAACGAGAATTTTGAGCATAAGTTAAGCTGAAGGAGGTGAGATAATCCAAAGCAAGGACTGCTCTAAAAGAGCTTAATGAGATGGATAACAGAAATAAAAAAATGATATAGCTCATGAAGAGATTTATTGTTCAAGAACATAAGGAAAAAGGAATGTTAATTCAGGAACACTAAGAGCTAAACGATTTGAGAGCATTATCATAATTCATAAGATATCAGATATGAAATACTTGAGTTGCTTTGCGGCACTTTCAAATGTTACAATCAAAAGTCTCATGAATATTTATACTAATAATCTATTGGTTAGGAACCCTAACACAAGGATTAGACTTGGTGCATTACAATCGGCTTGTTGTATCAGTGATGGTTTAATAATTTTAACGAATTGAATCATCAAACTGCTGAACTAAAATAACAGAATTGGAATCTAATATAAACCGATTGGTACTAAAATTTTCACACAAAAAAAACTAACCCAAATACAGTACGTGTAATCCAATTTTTTTTTTTTTGGTCAAAGTGTAATCCAATTTTTAAATACATTATTTTCTATTAAGATATACATAAGATAACTATAATTGATATATTAAATGAATTAAAAATAATTATTTACTAAATTAAAAACAAAATCGAACTGATCTGAAATAAAACTAAACCGAATTCTGTCAATATCCACCTCAAACAGTTCACAAGAACTTTCTTCCATCTCACGCTATCCAAAACTAAAGTTTCTTTACTGAATGCATATGAGGTTAAGCTGTCTCCTATAATATTTACCGAGGATACAAGACAGTGATAGAAACCTCGTCCACTGAAAACGCAGAACCTTTGTCTTTAGACTTATTCGAGGATCTAGTTGCAAGTTTCACCGAGAGAGGGACAGTGACGAAAGCAGCTTCTGTAGGTTTAGGTATTGTCAAACTACCGTCTCTTGCAAGCCAAACTAAGACAGAGTTCATAGTTGGTCTCTTTGCTGCATTTTCTTGAACACACAACAAACCAATCTGAATCAACTTTATGATCTCATTTATTGGATGTTCACTTAAGTAAGGATCGATTATACTCTCAGGCTGTCCTTCAACCCATCTCTTCCATGCCTGAATAAAAAGAAT
Source organism: Eutrema salsugineum (assembly GCF_000478725.1). Classification (NCBI taxonomy): domain Eukaryota; kingdom Viridiplantae; phylum Streptophyta; class Magnoliopsida; order Brassicales; family Brassicaceae; genus Eutrema; species Eutrema salsugineum. The sequence continues at coordinate 2,457,456 of NW_006256756.1, read as the reverse complement.
TTTTGTTTTTATACTTTTGTTTACAAAAATTGAGAGGATAAACAAAAATCAAAATATTATCAAGAAGCTTACAAAAGCTGGAAGTCCTTCTGCTTCAAAGTTCTTGTTTCTTTCACCACATATCATCTCCAAAAGCATAACGCCGAAGCTGTAAACATCAGATTTAGCTGAGAATTGCCCATGTCTCACATACTCCGGAGCCATATATCCGCTGCAAGAACCAAAAGCACATTAATGGTAATGCTGATCAAAGCATTTTTAATAGCAAAAAAGAATAGCATCCATGTCTAAAACAGAGCAGCCAAGTCTAAAAATTGAGCATTTCCAAGTCTAGAACAGAGCATTTATGTCTGAAACAGAGCATACTTACTAGGTTCCAACTACTCTGCTTGTCTCTCCTCGAGTCTCATCCATATTAAACAACCTCGCCATCCCAAAGTCTGCAACTTTAGGGTTCATCTCAGCATCTAAGAGAATATTACTCGCCTTCAAGTCTCTATGAATAATCCTCAGTTGCGAATCTTCGTGTAGATAAAGAAGTCCTCTTGCAACTCCTTCTATGATTCTGTACCTCAAATCCCACGTAAGAACCCAACGTTTGTCTTCATCTACAGATTTTCGCAAAGAACGTTTTTGTCTCTAGTCTGAATCTGATAATAGTATTATAACGGAATATAGATTATATCGGTTCTTTTACGAAGGCTTACCGAAGATAAAGTGATCAAGACTTGAATTAGGGACATGCTCGTAAACAAGAATCTCTTCATCTCCTTCATTACAGAATCCAAGAAGCTTAACTAGATTCCTATGCTGGAGTCTTGTCAAGAGTAAGACCTCATTCTTAAACTCCAAATCTCCTTGTCCTGAACCTCCAGCTAATCTCTTTACAGCTATCTCTTGTCCGCTTGGTAAAATCCCCTGAAACCGGTATAAGATCATTGACCGGCCCACATCAAGATTTTGATAAGATATTTACAAGTTTTTATTTTTAAGTGGTTACCTTATAGACAGATCCAAATCCACCTTGTCCAAGTTTATTTTCCGGTGAGAACTCATCTGTTGCGATTAAGATCATGCCAAGATCAAATCTTAACATAGATTGACCATCAGAATCAGAATTTTCTGCACATATATGAAATCTTTTCACTTCAAAACAAACTCAAAAACTTTTCAAACGGTTACTCAAAAACCCTAAAACTTCACTCACTGTTGAGTCTAGCATAAATCCTCCTCCGCATCTGGCGATAAGCAAGTACGAAAGCAACAAACACGAAAATATTAATGACCGTAGGAAGGACAATAACCACAACGCTCCACGGTTGAAAATTTCTTCCTGAAAACTCCCCCAAAAAGTCAATCAAGATTTATGGAAATGAAGTCGATTAAACACTTCAGCAAAACATATTATCAATTTTAGCACCTTTCTTGATATGAGCATCTACAGGAGGAGGTCGAGGAGGCGCAGAAACTCTCATTAGATTATCGAATGCTCCTACAAAAGGGTATAAATCCCACCGGAAATAGCAACTAGGACGCGCAATCGTGCTTCCGGTTCTTCCCCAGTATTGTTCTAGATTATACCTAACATTCTCTCTCAGACAATATTTACAGTCACTAGAAGATAAATCAGGTGTGCATTGCATCAACATATAAATATCTTGAAAATCGGTAAACTCGGCACTTGAGACTCCATAGTACTTCAATGCTGAAGACTCATCAGCCGTGGATGCAACCTCGATTGTTCGATCAGCCATCGCACTAAACTCTTCGGTGAAACGGGTCAGATTCGAAGAGGGAAGACTCGTGTGAGGAGTATTCTCGAGTGGATCAAGCTTTAGTTTGCCAAATGTAGGGAGATTTGAGTACCGTACTAGACAAGAAACGTTTGCATCTTCTTCGGAATCCCAGTGATATGCTTCTGTTTTGCCTTGGCACTGTATCAAAAGATTCCTGCTTGTTCTTTCCACGCAACGACGACAATCTTGAACCAAGTAGTCTTTACGACAAAGGGCAAGAGCATAAACTCCACCTAGCGAAGCGTTATAAAAACCGCGTTGTGCGATAACGTTTGAGGCAAGAGAAGGCAAGAGAGTGTCGAGGCTTTCGCCATAAGTTGTGTTTTGAGAGAATGTTTCGTCGCCGCACAGGAGCTTAGTGTTAACGCCATTGATGGTTAAGAGAAGGAACAGAAGAAAACAAGGGAAGTGAAAGAGAACAGAATTTTCCATCTATAAATTCCAAAAATTGGACATCTAGTTATTAAAAACATTTAGTTTGGCTTTATATAAGGAAGAGTTGATTTGTAAAAGTTCTTTGAAAATCAAACAAGAATAGAGAAGATAATAGACTTTTCTACTGTCATATCGTTTTCACCAGTGAGAAATACCTTTTTAGAAACCCTGACTTTTATTAGTGACGTGAGGTGAAAGGAAGAGACTTTTCTCTATCACAACTTAAACCACACGTCGAAACACGTCATCGCACTTCACTGGTACCTCTATGTGACTTCAACATTAGATAAACCGACGTCGTTTCCAATTTTAAACACCATTGAAGACGACAAATGAATATGAATGGAGTCAAGGCCTACGTGATTCATCATTCATCTATAGAGTCAAATAATCACAAGACCATGGAAGTCAAATCAAAAGAAAAAACCATGAGATGGTTTCGTCGAAACTGATTAAAATTTTCATACATATAGCAATTACGTGTAAGATTGGAAGTCTACGGTGCTACCAAATCAGACAAATTGAAAAATAAATGGTAATGGAAACATAGATCTAATTAAAAGGTCTGTAAAGAACTTTAGTTATCATTAAGATTTTTTTGAGAAAAATGAAAACTAATGTAAGCTGAATTGTTTGGTATTTAGTCCGTAAGTGCATGCAATGTCTGCACAAGACTCAAACATTGGAAACAACGACATCGTCTCATATAAATAACTAAATGAACCGTCGTTAATCAAATGAATGCATTTGATTTTCATTAGTAATAACTTATATGTAAACTACATAAATAATTAAATAAACCATCGTCCGTTGTAAGTCAGTGAACGCATTTGATTTTCATTAGTAATAAATTATTTAATCCGTCAAATTAAACTTGATTTTCAACCAATTTTTCTTTGTTTTCTTCTCCAAATTCGATGATTCTTCGCTCTTCCCTCTTTATTTTTCTTAGTTTTCCAAAACAAAACCTCTCTTCTCTCTTCTCTTTATTTATTTTCTATCTTTATCTTAGATTTGCGTTAATAAACCTGATTCAATTTTAATTTAAGTTTCATTATATCTAAACTTTATCGATATAGTGAATGCTTCAAACATTCACTCACAAAAGAGACAATATGTAGAAGATGAAATTAGATGCATGTTTTTGACTATCCAATTTGCTGCAAACCACTCACCATTCCTATCTTTTAGATACTTTTTGTTGTTTTTTAAATATTGCATATTGTTGATACTTAGAGTAATTCGTTTTGTTGGATTAAATTGTGGATTGATAAGATGATGAATGAAATTAACCATGATCATGTAATTAGTAGTCATTTGTGTTACAAAAACTTGAGATCTTCATAGATGTTAAGGATTCAGTGTTAAAATTGTGGCTGGGTAATTGGATCTTAAAGATAGTTTAGAGCTACTAAAATTTACAGAGAAATTTTTTCATATTCTTTTTCTTGTAATTTAAAAGCTGCATATTGAGAAATTTTTATAAATTTTTATTTGTATTTATTCTCATGTAATTACTTTCACTTTCCACCATCCATTTTCATCATGTTCCTCCTTTACAATGGCTAATTGCATATAAAAATGATTATTTTATACCTGTAAGAAAAGACAATTTCATTATGTTTTGTATCAACCAATTCAAAATCGTCTTTTCCCACATATATAACATAACCATTTTTTATGTGCAATTAGCCATTAGCCATCGTAAATAAGGAACATGACAAAAACGGATAATCGAATGTAATTACTCGAGATAACACAAATAAAATCTTACAAAAATCTCTCAACTTGCAGCTTTCAAATTACAAAGAATAAACACAAATGAAATCTTAAAAAAATTTCTCAACTTGTAGCTTTCAAATTAAAAGAAGAAAAATATAAAAAATTTCAATCATCATCTTATCAATACACAGTTTAATCCAACAAAGCAAATTACTTGAAGAATAACCAATATACAGTATTCAAAAAATATTAAAATTTACCTGATATGAACAGCGAGTGGCTCGCAGTAAATTAGACGGTCAAGAACATCAAGATCAGCTATGGCGCACATCTATTTTCATCCTCTACATGTTGTTTCTACTGAGAGTGAATGTTTGAAGCACCCACCATATCAATAAAACTTAGATTTTAATAGAACTTAAATTGGAATTGAATCAGGTTTATTAACGTAAATCTAAGATGAAGATGGAAAATAAATAGAAAGAAGAGAGAAGAGGGATTTTTGTTTTGGAAAACTAAGAAGAAATGAAGAAAGAAGAGCTGAAGAGTCGTCAAATTTTGAAGAAGAAAACAAGAAAAAACTGATTGAAAATCAAGTTTAATTTGACGGATGAAATAACTAATTACTATTGAAAGTCAAATGCGTTCACGATTTATTAAATTATTCATTTAATTTTCATTTAATTTATTACTAATGAAAATCAAATGAATTCATTTGATTAACGACTGTTCACTTAGTTATTTTGTAACGTGTTGGATCAGGTAAAAGAAAACTGGAGTTTATGTACTCTCCATGGACCACACGACCAAGAAATCAATAAAACCAGAAGACTATTAGGGGTTTCAAAATGATTTTAAAATATTTCATATAGAAACTGCACGGAAATTACTGGTCTAAAAGAAAAAGAAAAAAAATGTTAGACAGAAGAATTGAACTGGATTAATTTTTGGTAATAAAATTATACAATGTTGAAAAGCTGATTTCAGTAAATTAACTACATTTCTAAGTTATATTTTCAATACATCTATTCTATTAAAACAGAAGCACTTTTTAGTGCTTCCTTCCAAACACTCCTAAAGTAAATATATATATTTTTTAAAAATTAATATCTTAATTTATTACAATATTATTTAAAAAAATATATTTTCTTTTATATAGAAATTTAATTTCGAAATATATAATAATTTAGATAACTAAAGATTTTTTTAAATATAGGTTATATTTAATTTAAAATTTAAATATTTTTAACTAATTTAATTCTGAAAAATAAATATTAACTAAAACTACTTTAGACTTTCTTAAATATATATCAGATTTAATTTAACATTTAAATTTAAATAATATTTTTAGAATAACAAATGATTAACGAATACTTTAATATATTTTTTAAGTCATATTTAATCAGACTAAAATTTTATATATTGAAAACTGATAAATATTAGTATTATATGGTATTTTGATGAGGTGGGTTATGTTGGTTTTTGTTTTATATTTGTGATCTTATACAGGTTAAGTTATCAAAATATGCAAGATATTAAGATAAAAATTATTTCAAAATTATATATATATATATTATACATATATATATATTATATTATATATAATAGTAATATGAACGAACGGGTTATAATTATTTTTATAACCAAAATATTTTTCTGATTAATAGAATAACTGAGTTAGAATTATGTTTTTATGATCATGGTCATAATAATACTAGAAAAAAATTTTAAAAAATTATATCTAAACACAAAAATAAATTTTTGTCACTTATTAGAAAAATTATATCTATAAAGAAAACATATATTACATTATAAATTTTGATTTTAAAAAATTTATGTGGGAATGCATAGGATAAAATCTAGTTTATGCTATTAAAAGAGATACACATTTGAACTCTGCAGAAAATATTTTTATCATTGCATTTAAACACTCCAACTTAAAAAAAAAATTGTTTGAAAACTGTTTTACTGTTAATCCAATATGTTTTAAGAAATAGAGATATATAAATTAAATTAATTATGTATTAAAAGAAATACATAATGAAACTCTGCATACAATATTTCAATCATTGCATACAAACACTCATACTTTAAAAAAAATCTGTTTGGAAACTGTTCTATTGTTAATCCAGTTTGTTTTAAAATTTATAAATATATATAAAATAAATTAATTCCAAATTTAGGATATTATATAAATTTAAGTATAATATCGTTTTAACATTTCAACAAAAGAATACCTATTTTGTAAATATATTTTTTTTTGTTGATTCCATAAATTAATAATTATAACAAATTCATTCTTATTAAAAAACCATTTCAATGTAATATGTTGTTTATGAATATCGTGTTCATTATTGGAAAAATATTAAACATATAATTTTTACTATGATACCACTTTTAAAATACCATTAAGGAATTATTTTTAAAAAATATCATTTATATAATCTCTTGTAGAATTTTTAACTTTTATAAATTAGTTTACGAACGTGGAATCTTTCTTTACCCAATGGTTGATCAATGATATTATAATATTTCAATACTAAGAGATTTGGGGTTTGCATCCTAAAAAGTATGATTTATTATTATTTATTCAGATTAATGAAGATAAATTTATAAAAAAAATTCAACATATTGCATGTAGAACTGATGGGCGTGGATGTTCATAATTTTTCATAAAATAATAAATTAATATTAAAAAATTGATTTACAAATATTTATAAATTTCTCTATTTTATAACCATCATATGAAATCTAAAAAATATGCTACCTCAAGGTTTTAAGTTCAACACGTACGTATCTCGTTTACTTGGTACGGTTCAACCAAGAAATCAGAATCCAGCAGTTTGATTTTTTTAACGTTGGATACAAAAGAAATCCAAACACTTTTTTTTTGAACATTCATCAATCAAGGGGGAAGACTACGTTGACTATTTGTAGTCTGGCATAAAAATATTTGACTAAAATCAACGTTTTATTAACTTTTAAATATTTAAACGATACACAAAACCTTTCAGATTTTAGACGTTAAATACTGGATAAAATACAAAAACATCTGTTTATTATTTAATCAAACCACTGTGTCTTACACCATTAGACCAAAAGTTTTACAAATTTTCAGGGCTAACAAATTGTGATAATATTTATATTTTAGGGCCATCAAGTTTGTTTTTTACTAAAACCTTGTGTCTAAAATATTTTAATACAATTTTATTGGCGCTGTTAATTAAATTGTAGTAGTTATTAATACATCAAATTAAACCAGATTTTTTCTCGTTACTTTTTTCTTCTCGAAATTTGAAGCATGTACAAATTAGATTTTTGTTTTCCAAATTTCTGGAAATTTTGGGTTTCCATCTTTGGATATCAAGTATCAACCATCCATTCTCTCATTCTTGGAAGTCAAGCAACAACGACCCTACCATGAAATATAAAGTAAAAACTCTATAAATTAATAATGTTGGGATTTTGATATTTTATTAATTTATAGAGCTATTAATTTATAGATTTCAAAAAAAAATATTTCTTATTTTTTATTAATTTTTAAATAGATTGTATAATTTTTAAAAAGTTCTTTCTAAAATTTAATATGAATTTATAAAAAATTTAATTTAAAATGAATAAAAAGCATCACTATACTTGTGTTTTAGTAGATTATCTCATGTATATGTTTAAATCAGATTTTGTTTATAATAATTATAATTTATGATATTAATGAGACCATATATTTACATAAAAGTTTTGTTAAAGTTATTATTTTATTATCTTATCGAATTGTGTTATATTTTGAACTGTCTCAACTCAAAACTATGAAATTTTTTTAATTTATAATATTTATTAATTTATTGAATATTAATTTATCGAATATTAATTTATAGATTTTCTACTATATCACCGCCGTATGAGATGGTTTTAAGCACATCTAGAATATAATAACAACTAATAATGCACATTTTCTGAGTCTTTGGAAGTCAAGCATGCTCGTTTTCTCTTCTCACCTATATAAATATAACAAAGCTCTAAATCAATAACGAAATAGTACAAGAAAAGAAAAAGAAAAAAAAAAGTTATCATAGATAAAGAAAAATGGGGAAATGCCCTGTTATGATGATCTTCCTAGCTTCTTCTCTCCTTCTTTTCCTTCAAACCCTCGAAGTTGTTAACGCCGACTTGTGTTTCGGGAGCTCCTTCAACGGCAACGGCAGCTACGCTCAGAATCGCCGCAAACTCTTCTCGAATCTTGCTAATAAAGTCGTTAGTAACGGCGGATTCTACTACGCTTCACTCGGCCAAAACCCAAACAGAGTTAACGCCATTGTCCTCTGCGCAAGAGGCTACAAGCGACAAGATTGTTTGAGTTGTGTCGAAACTTTGGCTCAGCTCACACAAAGTACTTGTCTAAACCGCACGGATTCCTTCATTTGGGGAAATAACAATGAAGACAGTGTTTCTTGTCTTGTACGTTCCTCAAACCGTTCAACTTTCGGAAACCTCGAGCTTAGACCTCATGCTACATCGCCACATGAAAATCGCATCGACCCATCTAGAAACATGACCCTTTTCATGCAAGAGTGGGAAGCAACGGTTAATCGGACCCTGGAGGCTGCCACAAAAGCTGATACTTCCTCGGTACATAAGTACTATAGTGCAGTAGAAGCCGGGTTCACGGAGTTTCCCAATGTTTACATGCTGATGCAATGCACACCCGACATAACTTCCGAAGAATGCAAGAGATGTTTGGGAGATTGCGTGACGTTCTATAGAAGACAGTATCGGGGAAGACAAGGAGGCATGGCTAGTTTTCCGAGCTGTTTTTTCAGGTGGGATCTATATACTTTCCATGGTGCGTTTGATAATGTCACAAGAGTTCCTGCGCCTCCTCGACCGCATGCACCAGAAATGGGGAGCTCTATAACTGACAAGAAAGGTAAGACAAATGAGTTATGGCATTGCCAATATTTGTAAGTATATGATAAAGAGGTTCTCAGACTAAAACTGGTTAATAATTTTCAGGAAGAAGCATATGGTATACGATAATTGTGGTTTTTACTTTCATCAATCTTTTGGTATTTATTGGTTTCTTCAAAGTCAATGCTCGGAGGAGAAAATTAAACAAAAGAATCAATGGTGAGTGTACCTTTGTTTCTTGCATCAATCAACCTGATGATATAGAGAATAAGACTTATTTACTTTTTCTTTATTATATAGTTGGAAGTGCAGAGTACTCTGATCCTGATGGTCAATTTATGTTACGGTTTGATCTTGATATGATCTTAATGGCAACCAATGACTTCTCGTCTGAAAATAAGCTTGGCCAAGGTGGATTTGGTACGGTCTATAAGGTAATAATAACTTTTGTTTTTCTCTTAATTATGAGTTCTTGATCAATCTTGGTCTTGGATGGGTAACAGATCTTGAGAACCGGTTTCAGGGGATATTACTAAACGGGATAGAGATAGCGGTGAAGAGATTAACAAGAGGTTCAGAAGAAGGAGGTATGGAGTTTAAGAATGAGGTTTCACTCTTGACAAGACTCCAACATAAGAATCTGGTTAAGCTGCTTGGTTTCTGTAATGAAGGCGATGAAGAGATTCTTGTCTACGAGTTTGTCCCCAACTCAAGTCTTGATCACTTTATCTTTGGTGAGACCTCGAAAGAACGCTGCATTTTGAATCGTTTTAGAAACTCTTAGCAATAAAAAGTTTCTTTGAAATCCGCAGATGAAGAGAAGCGTTCGCTTCTTACATGGGAGGTGAGGTTTAAAATTATAGAAGGCGTTGCTCGAGGTCTTGTTTATCTCCATGAAGATTCTCAGCTGAAGATTATTCACCGAGACTTGAAGGCTAGCAACATCCTTTTAGACGCTGAGATGAACCCTAAAGTTGCAGACTTTGGGACAGCAAGGTTGTTTGACACTGATGAGACTCGAGCTGAAACAAGACGAATTGCTGGAACCCGGTAAGAATATATAACTTAATTAACCATACACATAAATATGCTCACCATCTATTGGTTGCATACATGCAGTGGATATATGGCTCCTGAATACCTGAATCGCGGGCAAATCTCAGCTAAATCTGACGTTTATAGCTTCGGTGTTATGCTTCTAGAGATGATAAGTGGACAAAGAAACAATAGCTTCGAAGGAGAAGGACTTGCAGCTTTCGTAAGTTACTTCTTCACATATATATATATATATATATATAGTCTTCCTGATCCTTCCTTTTGTAACAATTAGAAAGTAAGAACATATCCCTTTTTTGGCTTAGGCATGGAAGAGATGGAGAGAAGGAAGGTCTGAGATTATAATTGATCCTTTCTTGGTGGAGAATCCGAGCAACGAGATCAATAAATTGATCCATATTGGTTTGTTGTGTGTTCAAGAGAATGCAACAAAGAGACCAACCATGAGCTCTGTAATAGTTTGGCTTGGCAGTGAGACTATCACCATTCCTTTACCTACGGCTCCTGCTTTCACATGGAATCAATCCCAATCTGAAGATGGTACAATGTCAATGAGCAATATCTTCACTGAGTTGAGTTCTCGTTGAGTTATAAATTTGTGTTAATCAATATATTGAAGAGAGTATTTAAGAGAGTATCTGTTTTAAAAGAGTATTACAACTATAAATAGATAATTTCTAAAACCCTCTACATAGAATATTTGCTAGTAACTATAATTGATAGATATTTTATTTACAATTTATTACGGTAATCTCTATGAATCTTAATACACCCTCTCAAGATAGACGCTCGTAGTGTAGACTAATCTTGGTACGCATGATGCTGAACCGTGACCGTTGGAGAGACTTTGTAAGACAATTTGCTAATTGATCACTCGATGAAATGTGGGCGACACTATTAAAAACTCGGCCCAAATTTGTTTCCGGCTTGTAATCGATAAATATTCAGGGTCGGCCATGTCCACAATTCATTTACGAGGTGACCAAATAGTCTACGCGCATAGGCATAGCTTACAAAAACAGTAGAATTGAACCTGGATGCAACGGGTTTACGCCTTTGGCCTTTGATCCAAACTAAATACGAAGCAAGAACGATAAGAATTGCAAACGATATGATTTTGTTTTGCATTGGCATTGTTAAGAGCTTCCTACTTACTTTATCGATGCAGCGAAAACAAGATTGAACTTCGTTAGTGTTTCCAACAAGAGCAAGAGCGTAAATTCTACCTGACAATGCGTTGTAGAAACGTCTTCTTTCATAACGTTTAAAGCAAGAGAAGGCAAGAGAGGTTCGAGGTTCTTGCCATAGGTTGTGTTTTGGAGAGAATTTTTCATCGCCAGAGAGGAAAGTAATGTGAAGTCTGGATTTTTCTATCTATATAAACAATTAACGTATGATTATTTTTTACCTTTGTTTTAGCATTTATATTTAAGATTTTAATTTGTAAAAATTATTTCGAAATCAAACAAGAATATAGAAAAGAAGAGGCTTTCCTAGTATCATATCGTTTTATTGTAAAAGCCCTCACTTTTTATAATGACGTAATGAGCAAGGAAAAGACTTTTCTTCCCTCTATTTCGCTTGACGTAAATGACATGGCAAACACTTCGTTGTCCTGGCTGAAAGGTCATAAATATTTACATCCTTTTAAAATCTGCTGCTTCCTTTGAAATAATGTTATATATGAACTGATAACAGTTAGCCCTGGAACGGAGTGGATATGGGGTACTTTTGAGAATGAGTAATCAACTAAGATCTGGGTAGTTGATAATTATTATAACTTTTTTGTAAATGATAATGATGTATAATCACATACAACTTAAGAAAATGTGTTCTTTAACTGAAAGGCAAATTAAAGTACTTTAATTTAACTATATGACAAATCAAATTACTATTTTCTTAGCCAATTTGTACCCATTTCCCACGTCATATACTAAAATGAAATGTCCAGTTGTAGAAAAAAAATTTAAGTTGAAATGTCTTACCAAAAACAATATTATGGGGAAAAGTTTCTTCCCACTATCCTCCAAATTATAATTATTTAACTGAGCTGCATGATTGCGCGCACATTAACAGAGAAGAACAATAGCCTACACTAAAAGATGTGTCTGTTTGTTTTCGTAGTAAATATGGATGAATTATGAGGAATAAGGATTTGTTTTATTTTTCTATCTCTTTCTTTCGTTCCATGAAATTTAAATTCCACTGCAGATCGAAGAGTGCTAGACTTTTCTTTTTGTGGTAAAAATGAGTGCTAGACTTTTATTAAATTTTGATCTAATTATGAACCACATAACTGATAATTAATTAAGGACATGTTATAAAGTTTTCCTTCTATTGACGAAAGTTTTTCTAAAATTAATTATTTTTTAGTAACATTCTACACTGCAATTCATATTCATATTTCATTGCAGCTGACCCTGGCAAAACTTATTAAATCCATACCCAAGCAGCCAACGACCAACGATCACATTTCTTTGACCAGAACAACAAAAAAGGACCAATAAACGAAGTCAAGCAATACTCGTTGTCTCATTTCACCTACATAAATATGAGTATATATATGACAAAGATCTAAAATAACGAAGTAGTACAAGAAAAGAAGAAAGTTGTTATCATTAATGTAAAAAAATGGGGAAATGCCCAGCTTTGATGATCTTCCTCACTTCTTCTCTTCTTCTTGTCCTTCAAAACCTTGAAGCCGTTAACGCCGTGGGGTGTGCCGGAAACTTCTTCAACGCTAACAGCAGCTACGTTCAGAACCGCGACAATCTCTTCTCTACTCTTGCTGATAAAGTCGTCGCCAATAATGGATTCTACAATGCTTCACTCGGCGAAATTCCCAACAGAGTTCACGCTCTTGTCTTCTGCGCAAGAGGCTACGAGCAACAATCTTGTATCAGTTGCGTCCAAAGCGCGACTCAAGAGATACAAACGAGTTGTCCAAATCGCATGGATTCGTTCAGGTGGGACAATGACGATGTAGACCATGTTTCTTGTCTTGTACGTTCCTCAAACCACTCAACTTTCTAGAGCCTCGAGCTTCGACCTGTTGTCATACACCCAAGTCCACTTAGTATCGAACCATCCAAGGACATGGCCCTTTTCAGTAAACAGTGGGAAGCAACGGTTAATCGGACTGTCCATGCTGCCACGGAAGCTGAAACTTCCTCGCTACTTCAGTACTATGGTGTTGTAGAAGCCGAGTTCACGGAATTTCCAAATGTATACATGCTGATGCAGTGCACGCCTGACATAACTTCCCTAGAGTGCAAGAGATGTTTGGAAAACTGCGTGTCATATTTTCAAAAACAGTTTTGGGGAAGACAAGGAGGCGAGGTTAGTCGTCCGAGCTGTGTTTTCAGGTGGGATCTATATTCTTTCGATGGTGCTTTTGAAAATGTAACAAGAGTCCCTGCGCCTCCTCGAAACCAGGCTCAGGCTCAGCCACCCGCAACGGGAAGTTCTATAAAAGACAAGAAAGGTATAACAAACAAATAAGTAAGAGCATCATCACAGTTTGTAGAATGATAGAGGGATCAGAAACAAAAAGTGTTAATAATTTGCAGGAGGAAGCATTAGGTATGGTGGAATTATCGCGATAACTGTGCCTACTTTCATTAATCTTTTGGTGTTTATTGGTCTCATCAAACTCTATGCTCGGAAGAGAAAATCAAACAACGGAATCAATGGTAAGTGTATGTGCCTTGTTTCTTGTTTCAGTCAGCCTTATGGTGTAAATAGTACTTTTTTCAGTTGGTAGGGCAGAGTACTCTGAGTCAGATGGTCAATTTATCCTACGGTTTGATCTTGATATAATCTTGATGGCAACCAATGACTTCTCGACTGAAAATAAGCTTGGCCAAGGTGGATTTGGCACGGTTCATAAGGTAGTAATAACCTTTTTTCTTCCTAATTAAGAGTTCCTGATCAATCTTGATCATAAATAATATATTTGATATTGAGAACCGGTTTCAGGGGACATTACCAACCGGTCAAGAGATAGCGGTGAAGAGATTAACAAAAGGTTCAGGACAAGGAGATGCAGAGTTTAAGAATGAAGTTTCACTATTGACAAGACTCCAACATAGGAATCTTGTTAAGCTTCTTGGGTTCTGTAATGAAGGAGACGAACAGGTTCTTGTCTACGAGTTTGTCCCCAACTCAAGTCTTGATCACTTTATCTTCGGTGAGGCTTCGAAAGACCTGTTTTTTTTTATAGTCTTAGAAAATCTTGTCAGTAAAAATGTGTATTTGAATTATGCAGATGAAGAGAAGAGTTCGCTTCTTACATGGGAGGTGAGATTCAAAATTATAGAAGGCGTTGCTCGAGGTCTTGTTTATCTCCATGAAGATTCTCAGCTGAAGATTATTCACCGAGACTTGAAGGCTAGCAACATCCTTTTAGATGCAGAGATGAACCCTAAAGTTGCAGACTTTGGGACCGCAAGGTTGTTTGACACTGATGAGACTCGAGCTGAAACAAAAAGAATAGCTGGAACCCGGTAAGAATATATCAATCAACTTTGAAGACAAGTAAATATGCTATCACCAGCAATTAACATTATTAGGTTCATATATGCAGTGGATATATGGCTCCTGAATACCTGAACCACGGGCAAATCTCAGCTAAATCTGACGTTTATAGCTTCGGTGTTATGCTTCTAGAAATGATAAGTGGTGAAAGAAACAATAGTTTCAAAGGAGAAGGACTTGCAGCTTTCGTAAGTTTCTTTCTTCTTGGTTCTTCCTTTTGAATCTTCAAACCTCTGTGGAAAGTAAGAACATTTTTTTTTTTTTTGGTTCAGGCATGGAAGAGATGGATTGAAGGAAGGCCTGAGATTATAATTGATCCTTTCTTGGTAAAGGATCCGAGTAACGAGATCATTAAATTGATCCAGATTGGTTTGTTGTGTGTTCAAGAAAATGCAACAAAGAGACCAACCATGAGCTCTGTCATACTTTGGCTTGGTAGTGAGACTATCACCATTCCTTCACCTAAGGCTCCTGCTTTCATTGGGAGTCAATCCCAATCCGAAGATGGTACAACGTCAATGAGCAATGTCTTCACGGAGTTGAGTTCTCGTTGAGTTATAAATTTTTTTTTTTGGAGAAAAGGCTAAGTTATAAATTTTTGTTAATCAATATGTTTGTTTTCATTTTTTAAGGCAGTAAAAAGTATTCTAATCTCTATACTAGTATTTAAGTAGGCATTTTAAAATAATGAACATTATCTTGGTAAAATATTACATAGTATGCTATTACAAATATAAAAAGATAACTGAAATAAGAAAAAACATAATTATATTTTAAAATTACTAAGGGAGTGTTATTCAATCATGGTTTTTAATAGAGTCTAAATCCATCCACAATCCATTGTTATTCAATAATTAATTTTAATTTCTCTATAAAAATTTAATGTTATTGGTTCATGTATTTAGAATCTCTTCATTAATAGAGTTTGAAATCCATTGTTATTCAATTAAAAAGTTGAATAAATCAATTAAAATCTTATGTTATTCATGTTTAACAGATTTTTACAACTGATTTTAGGGGAAAGATTTTAATTGAATTTAAACATAGTTTTATGTGTTAAATGTAGCAATCAAAATCCAACCTTTTACCCTCAGATTTTGATAATTATAAAATTTAACACAAATAATTATTCACCTCGATTTTTTCTGTCTTCCTTCTATATATTAATCAATCAAATATAATATTCTTTCATCCCTCCATTTTTTTTCTTTTCCCTCCATTTCTCTATTCCTCACACGTCTTATTTTTCCCCCAGTCAGTTATCTATTTCTCTCTTTTCCCTAGTACATATTTCTCTCCCTTCTCTCTCTCCATAAGTCATCAAAGAAAAGAAACACACTTTTAAGAGATCAAAGTTCACAACAAGTGAGATTTTTTTTAGGTATACATATGTGGTTTTAGATTGAACTTTTCTTTGAACTTTTTCTTTGAACTTTTTACTTTCAAAGTTTATTGAGAATTCTATTCTATTAGATTTTAAATGATAGCATGTGATTTTCTAAATACACTGCTAAATCATTTAAAATTTTAAACAACTCATATACATTAGATTCTAAATGAATTAAAAAAATTTAAAATCTGATCTACTCTAATCTAGTAGAGTTGATTTCAACATACATATTGAATAACACCCCCTAAATCAAATAAAGAAAGTATATGTTTTTCATTTATGAGATGATTATTATTTAATTTATTATTTATTATAATATTAAAACTAATATCTGTTTTAGATAATAATTAATTCATATATATATATATATATATTTTAAAACTCTATTCTGCATCTTTCAGTATTTTTACTATAATTTATTATGTTTATTTAAATATATAGAAAAATAAAAGTCCATCTCGTGAATTTTTACTAACTAATAATGAACACATAATTTTTAAAATCTCATTACTATCTTATAAGATGTTAACAAAATCAGAACAATATTTATTTACATAGTTTCTTTTTTTTCTTAAAAAAAACACATTCATAAAAAAAAAAGAAAAAAAAAATCACAGTCACAAGATGGGATTCGAACTCATATACCATTTATTGACAAAACGGAACATCAAACCAACACGCCTTTTTTATTGAACACAATAAATTAAAATTTATATATTAGCTTAATCGATTTTGGAATTTAGATTTGGGCCAAGTTATTCGAGAGAAAAAGTTATGGCTCACGACTTTTCTAATCTCAATAACAATAACAGAAGTTTTCCATTTTTAAAACAATTAATATCAATTTTAATGATTAAAAATTAGCTAATTTAACTAATCAAATTATAACAATTAGTAACCAATCAAATTATCAGAATTTCATTAATCAAAACGACAATATAATCTTTGCATTAAACCAAATCGTAAATCACTTCACAAATACTATAATATATATAAAAAAAAAAGAATTTTCTATTATCACATCGTTTATCAGTGAAAAAGCCCTAACATTTTATGCTGACGTAAGTAAGGTGCAAGGAAATTTTCCCCCTCTATTTCGCTTGACGTAAACGACATGGCAAACACTTCGTTGTCCTGAAAGGTCTTAAATATTTACGACCATTCAAAGCCTCAGCCAAACTTTTTTTTTTCACAATGAGCCAAATTAAACACTTTGATAATTTTTTTGGTTAACTGAAAGGTCTTGGTTTTCCATGAAAGTATTACGGTGCTTCCTCTGAAATGCATAACTTTGGACATATACAACACGTCAACTTCAAACTTAGTTACTATATTGCATGTTGAAGAAAAAAAACCTTATATTAACGACCTTACATTATCAAAATTCTCTATTCTGACAAAAAAAAATAAAAAAACTATTAAAATCATCTGTATACTCGTATTCTAATCAACTAACTCCGATGTACCAATTAAATTGAACAATATAATTGTATAGAACAGATGATGCTTATATTTCAATATTGGCAATGATAAATATTGGGATATATATGAATCCCTTAGTATTAGGATTATTTTATATTTTGTAAATAAGGATTTTGTCCCACATCAGTTGTAAAAAAAGTTTGAGTGGAGAATGTGATGTATAAATACCTTGTAAATGTCATTCAATATAATCAAGTTAGTTCAGTATCCAAATTCTACATGGTATCAGAGCTTATAGTCTATATCTTCCGCAAAATAATATTTTGCCAGTTTGTTCAATGTTTGAACGAATAGTTTGTTATTATGTATGGAGAGAAAGCAGCTGCACGATCTGGTGAGATTGCAACTGTGGAGACAGTGTCTCCTTCTCTGTATGTGTTGTATGAATCGGATTATCCCGGTTTGATGATCATTCCGGCCATGTTGAAGGAGAGAATTACAATCTGTGGGCTAACGAGATGCTTAATGCACTTCAAGCCAAGCGTAATATGGGTTTCATTAACAGAACCTTGAAAAAACCAGAAAGTGGATTGCAGCAAATTCCATGATCGTCGGTTAGATAAAGGCATCAATGAACCAAAGGTGAAAACTACCGTAATCTTTGTTTCCGAAGCATGTCAGCTTTGGGAAAACTTGAAGCATATTTCTCGGTGGAAAACGAAGTTCGTGTTCATCAGCTCAAAGCGCAGCTTGCAGGGTGTCATCAACAGGGACAGTCGGTGTTCGATTATTACGGCAAGTTGACCACGCTTTGGGATGAGCTGATGGTTTATCAACCTTTGTCATTGTGTACTTATGGAGCAGCGAAGACAATTGTGAAAGAAAGAGAGACAACGAGAAAGTTCACCAGTTCCTTATGGGCCTTGATGACTCGCGGTATGGATATCTGTGCTCCTCACTCATTGGACAAGTGATGCTGCTAGGGTTGACTTCGCGGCTTCAAGTTTTAAATTTATAACCCTAGATATCTGCAAGTGCACAGCAGTGGGTTGTAGTACTTAGGGTGTCGATCCACATAGAATCCACGCTTTACCTGCAAAACCTTAGAACCAGAATTAGTAAACGAAGTCTAAGACGAAAAACGGGTTTTGGATAGGTTGTGCGATTTCTATATATGTATTTCAAAAAGGGATTTGAAAACGGATTGAAAAGGGTTTTAAAAAGGGTTTTTGAAAACCATAAGTGAATAAATCGATAATAAATCTAAAGGATGAACAAAGCTCTTAATATTGACCCTAGTAAATTCTTAGAACTCGAGTCACGGACGTATGACTACGCCACTGTCGTGATCATAACCAACTATCTCTCGCAACCCTGACCAGTAGGTTTCCACTCTGGCCTTGGAAGGGAAAAGATGCATTATGTTTAAGACTCGTCAACATTCACAACTCTCCCATAGGTAGGTTTCCACTCATATGGTCGATCTGCTCTTCTCAAACTAGATCCAGCCCCAGATGAATACTTTCGCAACACCAAGGACCTAGATCAGTCTCTAGTTCGCGACGCTAGATCCATGCTTTAAGTAATAGTTTAGAAGAAAATTTTCTAGAATTCGGCTTTGGTTTATCTCGCGAAGAATCCTTATCGAACATAGTCGATTCCCTTCGATCGAGCCTTTAAACTCATACCTCATCATTCCAAAACGTGCATAAAGTAAATAGAAAAGACGTGCATAGATTAATAAGAAGAAAGAAGTAAAGAAAAACAGACAAGGAGAAGAAGAAGAAGCATCTCGATTTTAAGAGCTGGGCTCAGAGAAGAACTTCTCTTCAAATCCTTTAAACAACTAATCTAATATGAAGAAGATAAAAACGAAATTGAAAAATGCATAAGAGTAAAAACCGAATTAAAATAAAGGTAGAACATAAAGAGGGTTCAAGAGAAATCTCTATCTCCCTAAACTAAGAACTAAGAACATAAAAGCATAAAAACCCTAGAAAACTAAATTTGGTGGCTCCCAAAAGGGATTCTTATGAGGCACACGAAAATAGGTCTCCAAAGATACATATTTATAGGTCTCCAACTCTCTCCAGTCGTCCTTAGGGTTTTCTATGAAGAGAAGATGAATTGGGCTTGAAACACGGTCATGGGCCAGCTTTTTAGTCGGCACTGGTCGCGAGGCTTCTGACCGCGGTGAATTGGGGTTTGGCCGCGGCCAGAGAGTCGTAACCGCGGTCAAGAGTGTGTTCCCCGTGGTCGTGGCTCCTGGACCCGCGGGGATTGGTCTTTAAGGTTGAATCTTCATTCTGTGCTTGCTTCCTTCGCGAGACTGCAGAACATGTCTTCAGTTCATCAAGGATATCCGGAGATCTAACCATTAGATTGCCTCCAAACCAATTGCATTTGAAAGCTAGTTGTATCCGTTATAATCAGTCCCATTTTGGGGATGATCTGACGGTGATAAAGTCTTCATCGGATGTAAAACTTCGGGCGGCCTGAATTTATCCAAAATGCACACCTTTTGCCTTAATTACCTGAAAAGAGTTTTGAAATTACAAATACTAGAAAATAATAGAAAAAAAAACTTAAAATAAATAAAAAGCATTTGAAAAGCATTTAAAATCGATCGATAAAAGTGGTCAAAATATGGTGTTATCAACAAGATCCACTAATGTCGATTGAAGAGGTCTACTCCAAAATCATGAGAGAAGAACAGTGTTTGGGTGGCGTTCGTGCTCGGGAACAGCAGCAGGATGCTGCTGGCTTTATGAATCAGGAAACAACTTTGGGATCAAGCGCTGAGGTTTTTGTCTTGAAATCTTGGATGCTCTGTTCTCATTGTAGTCATTCAGGGCATGAGAAAAAGGATTGTTAGCAAATCATGGGGTTTCCTGAGTGTTAACAGAGCATAGTGAGAAAGGTGGCGATCGTGGCGGCCATGGTGCAGGTAAGAGTAGAGGAGGTCACAATTGCTCATTCTACATGTTTGCATGCTTCTCCTTTTCCAGAGTTTACTCCAGAGCAGTGGCAGGTGCTTTCTCAAATGATCAAAGAAAAATCAGGCACCAGTACCTCTGATAAATTGTCTAGTTAAACTAAATATGGCGACGTTATTCTTGACATAGGAGTCTCCCACCATATGACCGGGAATTTATCTCTCTTAACCAATCTTGTGTTTATTCCACTATATTCTGTGGGTTTCACAGATGGAAGTAAAACCTTTGCGTTGAGCATGGGAGTGTTTTCTCTTTCGAAAAAAGTCTCGTTGACTAATGTTCTTTATGTGCCTTCGGTGAATTACAGACTGATTTCAGTCTCTAAGATATTAAGGCACAAGTTGTTTTGCTATGTTTACTGATATTGTTTGTATCATGCAAGACCATTTTTCGAGGACTCTGATTGGAACTGGTGAAGAACGAGATGGGGTATATTACTTGACGGATGTTGCTACCGCGAAGATTCACACTGTCGATGTGGCTTTTTGTCAGACTTTATGGCACCAGCGTTTGGGGCATCCTAGTTTTTCTGTGCTTTCGGCTATACCTTCGTTTTCTAGTTCATTTGCTTCTGTTAGCCCAAAGTTTTGTGATGTGTGTTTTCAAGCTAAACAAACTATAGAGGTTTTTCCAGACAGTATTAGTAAAATAACCAATTGTTTTTCTTTAATACATTGTGATGTTTAGGGTCCATACCGAGCTCTTTCTTCTTGTGGAGCAGTTTATTTTTTAACCATCGTTGACGATTTTTTGAGAGCTGTTTGGACACATTTTCTACTCGAGAAATCGGAAGTGCACCAAGTCTTAACACAATTTTTTGGCATACACAGAAAAACAATTTGGCAAGTCTGTCAAGGTGGTTCGCAGTGATAACGGAACAGATTTCATATGTCTCTCCTCATTTTTTCGTGAGCATGGGATTATACATCAGACATCTTGCGTCAGGACTCCACATCAGAATGGTAGAGTCGAACGTAAGCACAGACATATTCTTGATGTGGCAAGAGCCTTATTGTTTCAGGCTAGTTTACCAATTAAGTTCTGGCGTGAAGCAGTCTGCTTCACTTGATCAATCGTACACCTACTGCCACTCATCACAATCGTTCTCCATATGAAATCCTTCATGGAGTCAAACCAGATTACACTCTATGCGTGTTTTTGGTTCGGCGTGCTATACTCACCGTACTACTCGAGACAAAGACAAGTCTGGCAAACGTAGCCGCCTTTGTGTATTTGTTGGTTATCTTTTTGGGAAGAAGGGCTAGAAGGTCTTCGACATTGACCGTAACGAGTTCATTGTATCACGAGATGTTGTCTGCTCAATCACATGTTTCTTACTCTGTTTCATCACCAATTGTTACTTATAATGAGGATTGGCGTGTTTGTTCGGATCCTTTAGCAAGGGGGTGTACTGACTCAACTTCTTTCGATATTGGAGTAGAAGATAATTCACCACCAGTTGATGATGCTGTTGTCTCCTCTCTTTCCTCTGCACCACCTGTCACAGAGGATGTTGAGTCTAAAGTGGACACAAATGTTGTTGTTGTTGCTGATGTTGTTAATGAGCCGCTTGTAGTCGAAGAGCAGCTCGGTCGTGGACACAGACAATGGACTCGATCCGTTTTACTCAAAGATTTTGTGTGTAACACAGTCACTTGCAATAGTAATGCCTTTTACCCGTTGACAGATTACATTTCCGATACTAATTTTTCTCCAAGGCATCGTGCTTTCTTAGCTGCGATTACGGAATCTCATGAACCTAAGCATTTCAAAGAGGCTGTCCAAATCAAAGTGTGGAACGATGCTATAAACACTGAAGTTGTTGCTTGTGAACGTAATCAGATGTGGGATATCACTGATTTGCCACCAGGCAAGGTTGCACTCGGCAGTCAATGGGTCTTTAAGACAAAGTACAAAGCTGACGGGATGATTGAGCGGTACAAGACCCGTCTAGTTGTCATGGGAAATAATCGAGGATCGAAAGGTATTTTCTTGCGTATTTTGGTGTATGTTGATGACCTTGTTATTTGTGGAAATGATGGTTACATGCTTCACAAGTTTAAAGATTACTTGAGTAAGTGTTTTTCGATGAAGGACTTAGACAAGTTCAAACATTTTCTCGGCATTGAAGTCAGTCAAGGATCGGAAGGTATTTTCTTGTCACAGCGCAAGTACACTTTAAAAATCATTGATGACACGGGTAATCTTTGCTCTAAGCCAGCTCTTACTCCTCTAGAACAGAATCACAAGCTGGCTCTCATGAGAGTTCTCTTCTGTCTGATCTGACTCAATATCAGATACTGGACGGACGTTTGATTTACCTTACTTATACTCGTTTTGAGTTAAGTTATGCTGTACACACTTTGTCTCAGTTTATTCAAGAGCCTAAGCAAACTCATTGAAAAGCTGTGATTCGAGTTGTTTATTTTCTAAAGGGTTCTCCTGGCCAGGGTATTTTCCTCAAAGCTGATTAGATTTGACGCTTACGATCTATTGTGACTCAGATTGGTCATAGTGTCCATTGACTTGATGTTCTCTTAGTGTGTTTATTGTTTTACTTGGTGGATCTCCGATTTCTTGGCGAACTAAGAAGCAGGATACAGTCTCTCATTCCTCTACCAAAACTGAGTATCAGGCAAAGGCAGCAGGTCTTCGTGAGGTTAAGTGGCTTCAAAAATTGTTGAAATAATTGGGCATCAAACAGGTTGCACCTACTCTTTTTTTTTTTACAGTGAGACTGCTATTAACAGTGCAAAAAATCTTGTTTTCCATGAACGTACAAAGGACATAGAAAACGTTGCCATGATGTGAGAGACACTGCTCAGGAAGGTGTTATTGCTATCCAAAATGTTCAGGAAGGTGTTATTGCTACCCAACATGTTCGTACCATTAATCAGCTCGCCGTCATCTTAACCAAAGCATTAGGACGATCTCAGTTTGATACTATACTGTCCAAGTTGGGCGTTCAGGATCTTCACGCTTTAAGGTGAGGGGGCGTATTGGGATATATCTGAATTCCTTAATTTTAGGAATATTTTATATTTTGTAAATAAAGATTTTGTCCCACATCGGTAATTGAGAAAAATTTGTGTGAAAAATGTGATGTATAAATACCTTGTAAATATCATTCAATACAATCAAGTTGGTTTGATATCCAATTCTATAATAAATTTATTTATAGATACATTTCATGATAAATGACAAAAAAGAGAAATTTTAAAATCATTAGAAATTGTAAGTGAGCTGTTAAAAAATTATTTCACAAGTTTATTTATAAATTGCTGAAAAATAGTGTTATCAATAAAACAATATAGTTTTCAAATCTAGTGTGTCATTTTATATTTTAACAGACAATATTAAAATTAAGTTAAATAATTTTAATGTATGCATGGGCAAATGTAGTGAAGGGAGAGGGGGTGCATGTGCACCAGTGTTTTAACTAAATTTAAGTGTGCACTCACTAAATTTTGATATTGTGCCTGGTCTTTTGATTTGTTAGATACACCCACCATGCATACTTTTTTTTTTGAACATTCATCAATCAAAGGGGAAGACTACGTAGTCTGGCATACAAAATCCAGCAGTTTGGCATAAAAATATTTGAATAAAACTAACTTTTTAAAAACTTTTAACATATCAAACGACACACATAACCTTTCAGATTTTAGACATTAAATACTGGATAAAACACAACTGTTCAATATTTAATTAAACCAACTGTGTTTCACTTTGTATTTGGCATCATATTTGAGTTTCACTTTTCGATATTTCATTATTGAACCTGAGCCAACATCCACAAAACACTTTTGGAGTTGTAGTGTTTTTTTTTTTTAATAAGTATTTTAATTTCATTCATAGTGAGATTGTTTGATAATATTACAAAAGGATGGGACTAAGAGGCTATTCCGTGCTAAAAAAGATGAGAACCTATACATTTTGGAAGAAAGTCAAATTACTCTATTTACTCATGAGTAAGCCAAGTTTGTATTAGGGAATATATCTCATATCAGTAGTTGGAAGAGATCTTAAGTAATATATAAGGAACATGGACCAATCTACTTATCGCCAATTGGTTTTAAATTGAAAGCCCGTGTAACTTAACATGGTATCAGAATCCGATCTACACAAACCAACCTGATCTGACCCAAAGTTGGTCCAGTCATCGACCAGGCCCGAATGCCGTCGATCCAAGCCCAAACATACCAAGATTGATAGGTTGAGAGCCATCATCTCAAAAGGGCGTATTAGAGAATATATCCCACATCGGTAGTTAAAAAAAAATCTTAAGTATTATATAAGGGACATGGACCAATCCACTTATCGTCAATTGGTTTTAAATTGGAAGCCTATGTAACTTTTGAGTTTGCATCAGATATATCAATTCTTACGTTTCTTCTATGCAAAGGTTGCATCTTGGATTAGTTGATCAATTAATGCCTTGAAAATGGTTTTGCGGAGAGGTTGATATCTTTCTTTCTTTTTGATAAACTGAGGTTGATGCGTTGCTGTGAAATCGGCTGTTCCTTTCAAACTATAGCTTTTAATGTTGTATGAGCAACAAGTCTGCAGTGTTCGTGAGCAGGTTGCTTCTTTCACTCCTATCCCAACGCTGAAAGCCGTCCAAGAATAGAAAAGAACTGGACCCGAGAACAGAACCGTGCCCAGAGATACAAAGCCTATAAACAATATTTTTTTTAAAAAAGATTATAATTAATCTGTTGTATGTGTTGAAAACTTTAATTAACCATCTTCATCTCATATTCATATAAAACAAATTTAAAACATATAAATAAATAATAATATCATCAATTCATATTCATATAAAACTATTATTAATAATCATTATCTTAAATAAAATAAAGAAAAATCAGATTAACAAATCATAAATCAAACTAATCATGATATTAGATAAAATAAAATTATAATTAAAAAAATTAACAATTGGCAAATAGTTTTTGATTATGTGGTTGTTCAGAAAGAAGAAAAAGAAAGCAATAAGTTTTCAAAAATTTAACAAAAAAATAGAGAGTTGAAAATGTAATTTTATATATAAGAAATTATTTTATCTAATTGTTTAGATGACTTTGTATGTTGTTCTAATATTGTATTATGTTATTCATTTAGTTGCTAATTTTATTAAAGATTTTTTTTTGTTTTTAAACTAAATCTAAATCTTTCAATTTTAAAACTAGATTTTAACCTTGTGCATCCGCACAAAATTTTTTTTGTTGTTTTCTAATATAATTTGTATTTTTTTTTGTTTAGATATATAAGTTGTTTTTATCATTTATTTATTTTCTTAAATCAAGAATATTTATTTTTCAATTTTTAAAATATGAAAAAATAATAAAAATGAGATGTGTTAAGCTTTTCATCATCCTGGTGTCGAGCTATTTTTTTTGCAGGACAATTTTTTATCATGTTATAACTTTAAATAGTATAAATTTATATATTAATAGAATAAGAATATGAGTTAATTAAGTATATTTTGATTTAATGTTAATTATAAAATTTGTTATTATATGATTTTAATTATGTAAATTTAATTATGTGATTTTAGTTATGTGAATTTACATATAAATAATCTATATATCTATGAATTGGCTAATCTATCCGTTTAGTTGTTTTAAATTTTTTTTTTAATATCTTACATGTTTTGAAAAACTAACTTGTATAAGAATGTAATTATAAATGCATAATCCTAACCTGCTCTATTATATTATTATAATATAAAAATTATAAAAATATTCACTAATATTAAATATTTTAGGCCGATTTGATTACGTTAAAATATATAAGATATTCAAGTACCATTTATATTATTATAAAAATAGATATATCTATAAATTGGCAAACTTGTTCATTTATTTACCTCAAATCATATTAATATCTTACATGTTTTAACAGACTAACCTGTATAGGACGTGAAATATAATAATACATAACCTTAATTAGCTCCATCATATTATTGTATAATATACATATTTATTTATCTTAAATATTTGATATTTTAGACCGTTTGATTATGATAAAATACAATAAAATATTCGTTTACCATTTATGCTATTATGAAAGTATAATTTAAATTTATAATTTTAAATTAAATTTAGCCTATATTTAAAAAATTTTAAAGTAATTAAAATTATTACCTAAATTTTTGTAATAAAATTTAATTATAATTTTTAAAATTTTTGAATTTTAAATTAAATTAAATCTAAATTTTGGCAATTAAATATAATTATTAAAATCTTTAATAATTTGAAATTTTATTTAAATATGACAATATTTAAGGAAATTTAAAATATTTCAATGAATAACTAATTTTTGAAATTAAATATCAATATAAACTAAATGTTTTAAATTAATTATCACCTATATTTAAGGAGAATCTAAAAATATCTAAATTAATACCTTATTTTCGGAATTAAATATAAATATAAAATAAAATATTTAAAAAAAAATTTGGGAGTGTTCGGAAGCAATCACTAAATGTGTTTCTGTTTTAATATAATAGATAATATTAATAATTAACATTAATTGAACCTTTCAATTCTTTTTCAAAATAATGGCCTGTAGGTCAATGTTTCAAATCTTACCACATAGGCACGGGTCTGCCCAAGAGATGTAAGCGTTTCATCAAAAGAATTATAGACTCGTTTCAAAAATTCCAAAATCAAATCGGTTTAATCAAGTGCAACTAGTTAGATCGAACATGATGGAACTGGTAATTGTGTTAGTGTCGACAGCGTGACTTAATGAATCTGCCAACAACATGCATTATGCGGATTATAAGACGTAAAATGAGGAATGATAATTATTTTAAGTATTTTTGATTCAAATATATTTAGTTTATAATTTTCAAGTTTATGATAGATTAAATAATTTTTGACAACATGTTTAATACTTGTTTGGAAACAGATTCAATTTATTTAGGAAAATTAAAGTGTTTCGAAATATAATCTTTTTTAATAGTATAGATTATGTAGAATTGAATTCACACGGTGGCTAGTATTCCTTTCTAGTTTCTTTTAGACCAGATTTTTCTTCTAGTCATTTTTTCTCTCGAGATTTGAAGCGCTAGTTTGTCGTTTCACAATTTGCTAGAATATTTGGACTTTTCTAGTAAATTTAGGACTGTTTCTAAGTCCCTTAATTAGTCCTACCATGGAATAAATATCTAGCCTATAACTTGGTTTTAAGGTCATCTAGAAATAATGCCAATACACATTTTCTCAGTCTTTAGAAGTCAATAATACTCGTTTTCTCGTCTCACCTTTATAAGTATAACATTGCTCTTAAATCGATTACTCCATAACAATAACGTACGTAGTACAAGAAAAGAAAAGAAAAAAGTTTTATCATAGTTAACAGAAAAAAGGGATGGGGAAATGCCCTGCTTTGATGGTCTTCCTCGCTTGTTCTCTTCTTCTTGTCCTTCAAAACCTCGAAGTTGTTAATGCCGTCGGGTGTGCCGGAAGCTTCTTCAACGCTAACAGCAGCTACGTTCAGAATCGTGACAGTCTCTTCTCTACTCTTGCTGATAAAGTCATCGCCAATAGTGGATTCTACAATGCTTCACTTGGCAAAAGCCCCAACAGTGTTCATGTTCTTGTCCTCTGCGCAAGGGGCTATGATCAACAAGCTTGTATGAATTGTGTGGAAAGCGCGACTAAGGGTATACAATCGAATTGTCTAAACCGCATGGATTCGTTCACGTGGGACAAAGACGTTGAAGACCATGTTTCTTGTCTTGTACGTTCCTCAAACCACTCAACTTTGGGGAACCTCGAGCTTAGACCTGCTATTATCTACCCAAGTCCACTTAGCATCGAGTCATCTAAGAACATGACCCTTTTCGAACAAGAGTGGGATGCAATGGTTAATCGGACCGTCGAGACTGCCACGGAAGCTCAAAATTCCTCCGTGGTACTTAAGTACTATGGTGCCGAAAGAGCTGAGTTCACCGAGTTTCCAAATGTTTACATGCTGATGCAATGCACACCCGACATTACTTCCCAAGATTGCAAGAGTTGTTTGAGAGATTGCGTGGCGCTTTGGAAAACACAGTTTTGGAAAAGACAAGGAGGCGAGGTTAATCGTCCGAGCTGTTTTTTCAGGTGGGATTTTTATACCTTCCATGGTGCTTTTGATAATGTAACAAGAGTTCCTGCCCCTCCTCGGCCTCCGAATCCGGAAAATGGGAGCCCAATAACAGTCAAGAAAGGTAAAACAAATGAGTTATGGCATTGCCACAATTTGTAAGTATATGATAAAGATGGTCCCAGACTTAAAAAAAGGTCAATAATTTGCAGGAAGAAGCATAGGGTATAGGGGAATTATAGCGATATTTGTGGTTCTTACTTTGATTAATCTTTTGGTGTTTATTGGTTTCTTCAAAATCAATGCTCGGAGGAGAAAATTAAACAAAAGAATCAATGGTAAGTGTTAGCTTCTTTTTTGCTTCAACAACATTTATGATGTAGAGAGTAAGACTTATTTCTTTTATTTTTGAGTCGGTAATGCAGAATACCATGATTCGGATGGTCAATATATGTTAAGATTTGATCTTGGTATGATCTTAATGGCAACCGATGACTTCTCGCCTGAAAATAAGCTTGGCCAAGGTGGATTCGGTATGGTCTATAAGGTAATAACCTTTCTTTTCTTCCTAATTATGAGTTCTTAATCAACCTTGGTCTTAAATAAAATAATATATATTGAGAACCGCTTTCAGGGGACATTACCAAATGGCCAAGAGATAGCGGTGAAGAGATTGACAAAAGGTTCAGGACAAGGAGATGCAGAGTTTAAGAATGAGGTTTCACTATTGACAAGACTCCAACATCGGAATCTGGTTAAGCTTCTTGGGTTCTGTAATGAAGGAGACGAAGAGATTCTTGTCTACGAATTTGTCCTCAATTCAAGTCTTGATCACTTTATCTTCGGTGAGCCTTGGAAACATGACTACATTTTCGATAGTTTTGGAACCTCTTAGCAAGAAAATGTTTCTTTAAAATCTGCAGATGACGAGAAGCGTTCGCTTCTTACATGGGAGGTGAGGTTCAAAATTATAGAAGGCGTTGCTCGAGGTCTTGTTTATCTCCATGACGATTCTCAGCTGAAGATTATTCACCGAGACTTGAAGCCGAGCAACATTCTACTAGATGCAGAGATGAATCCTAAAGTCGCAGACTTTGGGACCGCTAGGTTGTTCGATACTGATGAGACTCGAGCTGAAACAAAACGAATAGCTGGAACCCGGTAAGAACATAGCAATCAACTTTGAAGATACGTAAATATGCTCACCATCAATTAACACTATTAGTTGCATGTATAGTGGATATATGGATCAACTAATCATGAATTAATTTCCATATATGTAGTGGATATATGGCTCCTGAATACCTTAACCACGGGCAAATCTCAGCTAAATCTGATGTATATAGCTTCGGTGTTATGCTTCTTGAGATGATAAGTGGGGAAAGAAACAATAGCTTCGAAGGAGAAGGACTTGCAGCTTTCGTAAGTTTCTTCACAAATCCGTCTTTGTTCATGGTATTTCATTTTGTATTTTCACACCTCTCTAGTAAGTGATTGGATCTTTTTTTTTTTTTTGGTTCAGGCATGGAAGAGATGGAAAGAAGGAAGGCCTGCGATTATAATTGATCCTTTCTTGGTAGATAATTCGAGTAACGAGATCATTAAGCTGATCCAGATTGGTTTGTTGTGTGTTCAAGAGAATCCAACAAACAGACCAACCATGAGCTCTGTAATAGTTTGGCTTGGCAGTGAGACTATCACCATTCCTTCACCCAAGGCTCCAGCTTTCACAGGGAATCAATCCCAATCTGAGGATGGTACAATGTCAATGAGCACTGTCTTCACGGAGTTGAGTTCTCGTTGAGTTATAAATTTGTGTTAATCAAAACATATTGTTTTAAAGCAGTAACTATAATTATTTGGCAATCAAACAAGAATATAGAAAAGAAGAGGCTTTACTATTATCACATCGTTTATCAGTGAAAAGCCCTAACATTTTATGGTGACGTAAGGAGCAAGGAAAAGACCTTTTCCCCCTCTTTTTCGCTTGACGTAAACGACATGGCAAACACTTCGTTGTCCTGAAAGGTCTTAAATATTTACAACCATTCAAAGCCTCAACCAAAATTTTTTGTTGTCCCAATGAGCCAAATTAAACACTTTGATAACTTTTTTGGTCAACTGAAAGGTCTTGGTTTTCCATGAAAGTATCACGGTGCTTCCTCTGAAATGCATTACTTTTGGACGTATACAACACGTCAACTTCAATCTTAATATATTGCATGTTGATGGAGAAAAAAATAACATTATATTAACGACCTTACATTATCAAAATCCTCCGTGCTGACAAAAAAAAAACTATCAAAATCCATCGTATTCAAATCAACTAACTCCGATGTACCAACTAAATTAGAGAATGTAATTGTACAGAACAAAGGATGCTTATATTTCAATTGGCAATAGTAAATTTATTTATATTTACATTTGATGATAAATGACAAAAACAAAGAAATTTTAAAATCATTAGTAGGTGGGCTATTAATCATGAGAAATTGTAGGTGAGCTATTAAAAAAAAATATTTCACAAGTTTACTTATAAACTGTTGACAAGAATAGTGTTATCAATAAAAAATTTAGTTTACAAATCTAGTGTGTCATTTCATATTTCAACAGACAATATGAAAGAAGTGAGATGTCAAATAAATACTAAATTAGGTAGATGGTAATATATGAAAACATTTTAACGGAAATGGAAGTTCCAGAAGTTCATATTAGAAAATAGCAAAGAGAACAATAAAAAAAAAAATAATTTAACCCAAAAAAAAAACAATAAAAAATTATGCAAAATGTTTTTTTTTTCAAATGTACCTTTAAAAGAATACTCATTATAATTTTTTCCGTAAATGACATATCAGTATGTAATTAACATAAGAAATAATATTATTATCCCATGATAGTATATATAATCACATATACTTACGAAAAACGTGTAATTTCACTAAATGACAAATTATTTTGTTCAAAAAATAACTAAATGACAAATTAAAGTTCTATTTTTTTTACATAAATGGAAGTTCCAGAAGTTCGTATTAGAAAATAGCAAAGAGAACGGTAAAACATTTTGAAATTTTTTAACATGTTATCCTTTTATCAAACGTACCTTTTAAAGAATACTCATTATAAATTTTTCGTAAATGACGTATCAGTATGTATTCAACATTATAAATAATTATATTATCCACATGTACATGATAGTAAATATAATTACATACTTATGAAAAACGTGTAATTTAACTAAGTGAAAAACTATTGTGTTAAAAAAATAACTAAATGACAAATTAAAGTTCTATTTTTGAACCCATTTCTCACGTCATATACTAAATTAATATCTTTGTCTAGCTAGTTGTAAGAAAAATAAATTAAATTGACATGTCTTCCAAAAAAATATATATATTGGGGATTAGGATAACCGAAGAGCTTCTTCCCACTATACTCCAAATTAAAATCATCTAGCTGAGCTGCATGATTGCACAACAAAAAATAACAATACAATTAGCAATAGACTTCCAAATTAATAAAATAATGCGTACACTAACAGATATGTCTGTTTTCGTAATAAATATGATGAATTATGATTATGAATAGTGTAAGGATTTTTTTTTGGTCAACAACATTAATACCTCAAAAACGGTTTGATAATTTAAACTGGTAGTACCAAGTTTACGTTAATCATGAAAATAGACCTGAACACAATCTGATTTTGTATTCTTCGCTGAGATAAATGAGATACAAAAAAAAAAAGTGAAAAACCTCCTTACTTATTTTAGATGCAAATCAAAAGTTGACCATTCTTTCTGTATAGACACCATCTTCATCATTCTTTATATTTTTTTTCTTCCCTGGAATTTATTCCAACGCGGGTCAAAGACAAAGAGTACTAGACTTTTGTTAAGCTTTGGTTTAAATGTCTAATTATGAAAGGGAACATAACTGAACATGTTATAAACTTTTCCTTCTAATGACGAAAGTTTTTCTACATTAACTAATATGTTTTTAACAATTTTCTAATACTGCAATTCATATTTATATATCATTTACCAATAGAGTGTGTTACCATTAGGTGTATTTTTGAGTTATCTAATGTTTAAAAAATGGACTTTTGTGTTTTAATTACCAAAATACACACTTTTTCTGTTTAGAGAACACAAATAATTGTTTTAACCTTTTTGCCTACTTATCTATATTATTTATTTATTTATTATTTTATTAATATCACACCTCCCATATTTGTTTGTTGTTATTTATCTATTATTTAAAAAATAATCGAATAATTATTTTGACACTATGAATTCTATAATTTATTTTTTAATACTTTGATACCCATTTTATATTTTTAAACTTTTAATTTTTTTGTCAGTTAGTGATAAACACATGGGTATCCATATAGTAGCGTCCACGTGAACATAAATATATGGATATCTATGCAATTATATAGATATATATATATATATATACACATACGTATCCATATAGTAGCGTAAACATAAACACAAATATTAAAATATATATATATATATATATGCATATCCACGTACATAGAGTATAAATAGATGTAACTATATAGAAACACATATATATTTACATACATATTCACATGCATATATTATAGATGGATGTAACTATATAAATATATATGCATATTTACATGAGTATCCATATAGTTGTATATATATGGGTAGGTCTCGTGTGATTTAGTGTATAGAAACTGATGAATTAAAGTGGATCCTATACAATTTAGTGTGTAAAAGCTGATGAGTGAATTTAAATGAGTCTCGTATGTTTTAATATTTTTCAGTAAGTAAATAGAAGATAAAAGAAAAAAAAAAAGGCAAAAAAGTCTAAAAATGGGAGCAAAGTAAGATAAATACACCATCTATGCCTTTTTTTGGCAATTACATTTTTCAAAAGTACACTGGTAATATTCTCTACGAGTTGCAGCTACCCCTTGCAAAACTTTCTAAAATCCATAACCAAGCAGCCAACGACGAACGATCATATTTCTTTGACCAGACAAAAATAAAAGGCCAATAAATGAAGCCAACCAATACTCGTTTCTTATCTCATCTTCATCTATATAAAGATGACAAGAATCTAAATTAACAAAGTAGTACAAGAAAAGAAAAACATAAAAATAAAAATAAAAAATGAGGAAATGCCCTGCTTTGATGATCTTCCTCGCTTCTTCTCTTCTTCTTGTTCTTCAAACCCTCGAAGTTGTTAACGCCGTCGGGTGTGCCGGAAGCTTCTTCAACGCTAACAGCAGCTACGTTCAGAATCGTGACAGTCTCTTCTCTACTCTTGCTGATAAAGTCATCGCCAATAGTGGATTCTACAATGCTTCACTTGGCAAAAGCCCCAACAGAGTTCATGTTCTTGTCCTCTGCGCAAGGGGCTATGATCAACAAGCTTGTATGAATTGTGTGGAAAGCGCGACTAAGGGTATACAATCGAATTGTCTAAACCGCATGGATTCGTTCACATGGGACAAAGACGTTGAAGACCATGTTTCTTGTCTTGTACGTTCCTCAAACCACTCAACTTTGGGGAACCTCGAGCTTAGACCTGCTATTATCTACCCAAGTCCACTTAGCATCGAGTCATCTAAGAACATGACCCTTTTCGAACAAGAGTGGGATGCAATGGTTAATCGGACCGTCGAGACTGCCACGGAAGCTCAAAATTCCTCCGTGGTACTTAAGTACTATGGTGCCGAAAGAGCTGAGTTCACCGAGTTTCCAAATGTTTACATGCTGATGCAATGCACACCCGACATTACTTCCCAAGATTGCAAGAGTTGTTTGAGAGAGTGCGTGGCGCTTTGGAAAACACAGTTTTGGGGAAGACAAGGAGGCGAGGTTAATCGTCCGAGCTGTTTTTTCAGGTGGGATCCATATGCCTTCCATGGTGCTTTTGATAATGTAACAAGAGTTCCTGCGCCTCCTCGACCTCCGATTCCGGAAAATGGGAGCCCAATAACAACAGTCAAGAAAGGTAAAACAAATTAGTTATGACATTGCCACAAATTGTAAGTATATGATAAAGAGGTTCTCAGACTAAAAAAAGTTGTAATAATTTGCAGGAAGAAGCATAGGGTATAGGGGAATTATCGTCATAATTGCGGTTCTTACTTTCATTAATCTTCTGGTGTTTATTGGTTTCATAAAACTCTATGCTCGTAGGAGAAGATCAAACTACAGAACCCATCGTAAGTGTAATTTGTTTCTTGCGTCAATCTACCTTATGATGTAGAGAGTAAGACTTATTTACTTTTTCTTTACTATAGTTGGAAGTGCAGAGTACTCTGATTCTGATGGTCAATTTATGTTACGGTTTGATCTTGGTATGATCTCTATGGCAACTGATGACTTCTCGACTGAAAATAAGCTTGGCCAAGGTGGATTTGGCACGGTTCATAAGGTAGTAACAATATATTTCCTAATGATCTTGGTTTTGGATGAGTAACAGATCTTGAAAACATGTTTCAGGGGACATTACCAAATGGACAAGAGATAGCGGTGAAGAGATTAACAAAAGGTTCAGGACAAGGAGATACGGAGTTTAAGAATGAGGTCTCACTCTTGACAAGACTCCAACATAGGAATTTGGTTAAGCTTCTTGGGTTCTGTAGTGAAGCAGATGAAGAGATTCTTGTCTACGAGCTTGTCCCCAACTCAAGTCTTGATCACTTTATCTTCGGTGAGCCTACAAAAAAAATGCTTTCATTTTGAATTGTGTTTAGAAATTTTTATCAAAACAATGTTTCTTTGAACTCTTTAGATGAGGACAAGCGTTCGCTTCTTACATGGGACGTGAGATTCAGAATTATAGAAGGCATTGCTCGAGGTCTTCTTTATCTTCATGAAGATTCTCAGCTGAAGATTATTCACCGAGACTTGAAGGCGAGCAACATTCTTTTAGATGCAGAGATGAACCCTAAAGTTGCAGACTTTGGGACCGCAAGGTTGTTCGATACTGATGAGACTCGAGCTGAAACAAGACGAATAGCTGGAACCCGGTAAGAATATATCAATCAACCTTACAGACACATACATATGATGTTTTTAAAGAATCTTTGATATTGGATCAACTAATCATGAATTAATTTCCATATATATAGTGGATATATGGCTCCTGAATACCTGAACCACGGGCAAATCTCAGCTAAATCTGATGTATATAGCTTCGGTGTTATGCTTTTAGAGATGATAAGTGGTGAAAGAAACAATAGTTTTGAAGGGGAAGGACTTGCAGCTTATGTAAGCTTCTTTCACATTATATTAGTCTTTGCTTCATTCTTTTCATTTTGTAATATATGTGGAGAGAGTAAGAACATATTTTCTTGGTGCAGGCATGGAAGAGATGGGTTGAAGGAAAGCCTGAGGTTATAATTGATCCTTTACTGGTAGAGGATCCGATAAACGAGATCATTAAGTTGATTCAGATTGGTTTATTGTGTGTTCAAGAGAATGCAGCAAAGAGGCCAACCATGAGCTTGGTAATAGTTTGGTTTGGTAGTGAGACTATCACCATTCCTTTACCTAACGCTCCTGCTTTCACTGGAAGTCATTTCCAATCTGAAAATGATTCAATGTCAGTGAGCAATATTTTCACGGAGTTGAGTTCTCGTTGATTTATAAATCAGTGAATCAAATTGTTGTTTTAAAACATATATTCCCTCCCTTGTGTCATGAGATGTTTTGGGTGAACAGCATTTATATTTAGATTATAATACCATCTCCAATGGTTGAAACCCTTAAGAGGTTCTTAACAATTTTTTACTATAGTAAATTAAATTAAGAATCTTTTGAAATATTTTCCTCTCCAATGGTTGAACCCTTGAGGGGTTCTTGTTTTTGAATTGGTTTGGATAAGTTCTTAACTTGTGGGATTTAAGATATAATGAAATCATTTCTTCTCTTAAAGGGGAGATTTCAGACATGGCAAGTATTTATACAAAAAAGCCAAGTTTCTTACTTACTACAATAAAGCTAGCTCTTGCAAGATTCAAGATTTATACATGGCAAGCACAAATACATTATACAAAAGGTCTCATGTTCTTACTATAATCAAGCTTGTAAGCCTGTTTAACTAGCTATTAACCGCATACTGAAAAGGTTTTAAAAACTTCTCTTACGCCTCGTCAAGGCTATCTCATATTCTTCAATATCATCCATGGAATCAATCTCTTCAACTTCATCTACAACAAAGAAGAAGAACCAAATCACATAAATAAGGACACAAAAGTCAAAACCCACAAGAAAGTCTTAAAACTTTACCAATCGTTGGAAAGCATGAGAGATTATAAGGAGATAGTACTTATGACAACATCTCACTAATTAGCTTGTTCTTTAGCGCTATTTCTATATCAGAAAGTGGTTCTGTTTTTGAAAGGAGACTGCCAAGCAATTTATTCTTAGAAAGCTTCTCTTTTATTTCCAAGTCTTTTTGCTTTATCTCCCACACGTTCTGTAACTCCAACAGTTCCTTGCTTTCTTCTTTAGCACTGGTTATCTTGTTCCCAGTCATTTTAGCTTTAGCCTTTGATGCCTTAACACCAGGCAGATGAGCCATTGATACATCCTCTCCATGGCTTTCTGGTTGGGAGCTTGAAGACTATGCACAACCCTCCTCAAGCTTTTTTTTTTTGACCTTACCATCTTTAACAGAAGAAGTCAAACACCATTTATGGTCATGGTGAAGCTCCCTCCATGCATGTTCAAGGGTGAACTTGACCTGGTAATCGTTGAAGAAGATTTCATGAGCCACTTTCATAACATCATTCTCATTCTGGCCGCTTGATTGCTCTTTCATTGCAGCCTCATAGCATTCAACGAACTTGCATACTTGGTCATTTAACCTTCCCCACCTTTGCTTACAGTGACTGGCCTCTTTATTTTGCAGACCAACAAGTTGTGGACTTGAGTTAAAATAAGCTTGAATGCGTTTCCAAAACGCTACAGCTTTTTGCTCATTCCCAACAACTGGATCCTTGCTGGTGTTCAAGCACGCACTGATGAGCACAACATCTTCGTTGGGTGTCCACTTCCTTCTTTCTTTACGTTTCTCAACACCTAGGATTGGATCATCAGAACATTGGCTACTAAACAGAGGGACTTTTTTGATGATCCAAGTTCTATACTAGGCGAATAACTCTCATAATGATTGGGGTGAAGAATGTGGTTTTCTTGTTGGTTAGTTAAGAGGTTTACAAAGCCTGGAGAGTTACTATATGGATTCGTATTATCCATATCCTATTTTACAAAGAATTTTTAGAAGGATAAGAAAAATTTAGAAGGATAAGAAAAGAAGGGTTATGGCTTAAGTGTTCAGTTTGAAAAACAATTGCAAGCACCAATATATAAGCGGTTATGGTTTGAGTGTTTTTAGCAATCAATGACAAGCATTGATCACAGAGAGCTTCCACTCTTTAACCTAATCTACTACTACCAACCATTGATCACAAAGAGCTTAAAGACTTTACCTAACAAATAGCTAACAAGCATTTATCACAAAGAAGTGTTTTGGCAATCGATACAATTGTTAACAAGCATATATCACAAAGCCTATCTAACCGATTATTAGTATTAACTGTTCAGCTAACTATGTATGCTAACAAAAAGTGAGGAAGATGAATAACCTTGCTTCATTGCTGAAAAGGAATCAGTCGGAGCTTGTATGAGCATTTGTCGTTCTTTCTTCATTTAACCTCACAGAAACCAGAGAAATGTGATCAAATTCTTCAACAAAGAAGCAAAAACAAAGCATATTCAAGCAGACATATAAATTAAATTTTTGAATCATGCAAAAAGAACCAAACACTTAGCAAATGCGATCAAAAACTTAAGATGCCACAATGTATGCATCAAAACTATGGACCATACTAACGGAATCAAACAATATATGCCTAAAATCTTCTTCAATCATGGCTAATAACTTACATACTGACAATTCAAAGTACCCTAATTTCGCTTACACCAAATATCTGTGATTTTCCCCAAATCACAGAACCCTAATTTCGATCTCAGTAACCAAAAATTTATAACATCTACAAAGAATATCAGATAGATTCGTACCTTGACAAAGAGATTGGAGAATCTTTCAAATTTACTCCCCGATTTTGTCGTCAAACTCTCCGATTAGGTGAAAAAAACTATCTGACTCTCAAACCCAAACTCCACGATGATGAACAGCGAATTTGACCAAATCGATGACTTTGTCCGTAAAAAATCCGAATCCACTAATGCTCTGACATGTGTCTCTAAGAGATGGTTTTAAAACTGAAAAGATCGGTTCTTAACATTGACCACCGTTTTGATTTATTTTTAACCCCAAAATAAATTAAAAAAAAATCCCAAATTCGATGAATCGGTCCAATGAACTTGATGATACCGTTTCTTTGAGACATGGCAGAAAATGATTGGGCGAAAAATGTGTAATTTTGTGGAAGAAATTTTTTTTCCTCTAGCAGAAATAATTTTTTTTTCATCCCTTATTTCTTCTGCTCTTGTCGTCTTCCCCGATGATTTTTGATCAATTGAAACATCTGTAAAATTCACTGGTGGTTGAGTAATCCAAGCATCAAGTATCCCTTCCCATCATCAAGGTAACCTTCTTAAAGCATCGAGTATCCCTTCCCATCATTAAGGTAACCATTATCAACTTACTTTTGGATCTTCGATTCGATTTGGCTTGGCTAAATTAGGTGGTTTAGAGATTGTGATTCGTGAGCTTAATACCCGGGAAGACGATTCAAGTAGATGGTATTTGTTAGAGATCCTTAGAGCTTTGTCGACTGCTTTTATGTTCGATTCAAACGTGTTTTACATATAAAGTTAGAAACTCTGGGTTGATGTATTTTGATCAGCATCTCTATATCTTCTGGGTCGTTGTAGATGTATTGTTTCGGTCTAAATTCTGCATATGATCGTTTAAAGTGGAGATTCTTGTGATGTTGTAGGATTTCAGCGGCTTAGAATAACATAGTGGCTGTACTCAAATTGCTTATATAGGCTCTTGCATTAGGCATGTCAATATCAACCCGACAAAGAATTACAAGATTTCAACCGCAAAAAGTCCCATGAAAATATTTTTTACCTATTTGATCCAAACCCTTCATTACCCCTCACAGATAGCCCTGCCTCTGAATGCTGCGTGCATAAAAGTAAGAAATAGTCAAACTCTGCATCATCTCAATATCAGTAGAATAAACAAAATGATCAATAGCATTGTAGCTTTGACAGCTAATGCGTATAACAAAGAAAAATGTTTACTTCACGAAGAAACATACATGATTTACTGGTATAGAGCTGATATAGAATTCTTCGTCCTTGAAGCTTTGTTGTGCCTTCCTTTTCTTACCGCTAACTGGAATCAAAGGAGAGTTTATTATATGCAAATCAATATTTGTGGGGAGCTTTAGGTGGCACTGTGTAATTTCTTGAATGTCATTGATGCAGTTTGTCTTTGACTCTTGAGGTTAATCTGGAAAAGATGGAAGTTTGTGGGGACTTGAATCCTAAGTCTATCTTCTTTCATAGTTCTTTATTTTGATATGCAGTGAAGAGAAATGCAAGAGAAGCCAACAGTTTGCAAAGGAAGCTGGTCTTCCGGGATTATCAAATGTACTACCAAAAACAAGGGGTTTTGGCGTTTGCTTAGAAAATCTACATAACTCTTTGGATGTTCACTTGTATATAGTAGTATCTCACGCCACATTTTATTAATTTCTATGGACGAGACAATGTCTACATGTGATTCCTACAAGAGCCCTCAAGTGGAGTATATCGACAATGAAGAAGTCTCGGCTGTAGTTTCCACTGAAAGGAAGGCATTGAGTAATCTCTACATAACGCTGCGTTCAGAGACAACTGGTACTACCAATGGTTCTTTAGCTACAACATTGAATAACACTAGATTTTTATAGAAAGTATAATTCATTCTAATTCAATTAATTTTTTTAATTGAATACCTCTTCCTAAGTTTCATGTAATGAATTGTAATTTTTGTGTTTAAATTTATTAGCAAAATTAAATATTTCGAATTTAAAAAAAATTATTTTTATTTTTATTTTTGATGAACTCCATTTGGAACCAGGAAATTGATACAAGTTTTTCCATAAACACAAAACCAAAAAAAATAATATAATATTCTGGTAGGGTTTACTAATGTACATGCTCTTAAACCCCCCATTGGATATGGTTTATCATTTCATACCAGTTCTATTCCTACCAAATAGCATCACTTTATACCCTCTGATCTAAAATAAGTGTTTTGAAATAAATGATGTTTTAAGTATTTTTTCTCAAATTAATAAGCGGTCTTTTCAGTTTTTAATATAAAATGAGCTAAATTTTGTGTATTAGAAATGCGAAAAAAAATAAACTAATCTAGACCAATTGATTTTTGGATAGTTTAGAGTTTAGACAGATATAGCAACGTTCGGGGAAATTGCCACTAGACCTACATAAGATTTTTCGTCAGTAACGGCTAATGTACTCACACTTGCATGAGATGAGAGTTAGAGAAGTAAGAGTGGCCCACGAGTTCTAATTGTTCCAACTTTTAGATTACGTAAAGTCGA
This sequence comes from Eutrema salsugineum, assembly GCF_000478725.1. NCBI lineage: Eukaryota > Viridiplantae > Streptophyta > Magnoliopsida > Brassicales > Brassicaceae > Eutrema > Eutrema salsugineum. The sequence goes on along the minus strand of NW_006256756.1, from coordinate 2,416,518 downwards.
AAAGAAAATTGACACAGCCGTATTGTAAGGGTAATAATTAATTAAAATTATTTCAAGTTTCAACCCTGCATTGGTACATTGACGAAGACTACTGATGTGAACATGAGGATGACGTTGATGGTCATTGAGATATGTCCATAGATTCATTTTGTAGAGGAAGAGAGCAGGATCGCTAAGTAGATGTATCCTTAACCAAAACCCATTCTCTCATTCACCTACTTTTTATTTTATTCTTTTGACAAAACCCTAATCTCCATTTCTTAACAATTACAGTATCATGAAAAACTCTGCTATGATTTTCCTTTCTTTTCCACTTCTCCTTCTTCAAACTTTCAACGGAGTTAAAGCCGGCTTCCTCTGCGTCGGAAGCACCTTCCCCGCTAACAGTAGCTACCGCGAAAACCGTGACTCTCTCTTCTCCTCTCTTGCTTCTAAAGTCATCACAAACGGTGGATTCTACAACGCTTCACTCGATAGAGTTCACGCTCTTGCACTCTGTAGAAGAGACTACGAGCGGCAAGCTTGTATCAACTGTGTCGAAAAAGCCATTCGACAGATTAAAAATAGTTGTCCTGATCGCGTTGAATCGTTCGATTGGGACAGTGACGATGCAGAGCAAGTTTCTTGTCTTGTACGTACCGCAAATCATTCAACTTTTCGAAAACTCGAACTTGGACCAGCTACGAATGACCCGAGTCCCGTTAGTATCGACTCATCCTTCAACAACATGACCCTTTTCCGCCAAGAATGGGAAGCAATGGTTAACCGAACCCTTGAGGCTGCAACCGTTGACACTTCCACATCGGTTCTCAAGTATTATGGAGTTGTAAAAGCAGAGTTTGTGGAGTTTCCAAATGTTTATATGATGATGCAATGCACACCGGACATAACTTCAGGCGAGTGCAGGACATGTTTGGAAGAATGCGTCAAGTATTTTAGAGATATGTCTTGGGGAAAACAAGGAGGCAGCGTTTGTCGACCGAGCTGTGTTTTCCGATGGGATATGTATGCTTTTTCCGGGGCTTTCGCCAATATAACAAGAGTTCCGGCGCCTCCTCGAGCTTTGATTCCTCAAGCACAAGCAATCTCTGTGACTAGCTTTATAGGTTTGATAACAAATGAGTTTGATATATGTTTATTGTCACCTATACAATATATCTGAAGTTTGCATACATAAAAAAGAGCAATTTTTTTTGAATGAATGTTAAATTATATTCAAACCCAAAAAAAATAGGTGTTTCTACATTAATGATGCGGGTTGTTTTCTAGAGTCTACATTGCTTTAAAGATCAAAAATCCACTCTCCAAAATAAAAATCGCCAGTGCTCTGTTTCCTTTCTCCTTATGGTGTTGCTTGAGCAGCAAGCCACAACTGCATTCCATCTTCATCTCTGGTGTCTCCAAGAATTCTGATCGAAATGAACCTGTTTCTCATTCTTTTGTTTATTTTGCAGGAAGAATTATCGCGATAGTTGTGGTTCCTACCGTCATTAATCTTTTCGTGCTTATTGGTTTGATCAGAGCTTATGGTCAGATGAGAAAATCGAAAAACGAAATCATCAGTGGTATGTTCTCATGCTTTACAATAAAATTTTTGGTGCATTCTTGGTCATAGTTTTCTTTTCTTGGGTTAGAATGTGAAGAGGAGCACTGTATTTCTGATGGTCAAGTTATGCTACGGTTTGATCTTGGAATGATTCTAACTGCAACCAATAACTTCTCTCTTGAAAACAAGCTTGGACAAGGTGGATTTGGATCTGTCTACAAGGTATATAAATTTGTAAGCTCTCAAAATCGTTAGATTGGTCAGTGATCTTGTGGCATGAGAATTATGGGTTTTCAGGGATTATTACCGAGCGGGCAAGAAATAGCCGTAAAGAGATTAACAAGAGGTTCAGGACAAGGAGATATGGAGTTTAGGAATGAGGTCTTACTCTTGACAAGACTCCAACACAGGAATCTGGTTAAGCTTCTTGGGTTTTGTAATGAAGGAGATGAAGAGATTCTTGTCTATGAGCATGTCCCTAATTCAAGTCTTGATCACTTCATATTCGGTGAGCCTTTTGCTGAAATGCTACATATTTAGGTTTATAATGTTTTAGTATTGATGCCTCTTCTGAAATTTTCAGATGATGAGAAGCGTTTGCTACTAACGTGGAATGTGAGGTACAGAATTATTGAAGGCGTAGCGCGAGGTCTTCTTTATCTACACGAAGATTCTCAGCTGAGGATTATTCACCGAGACTTGAAGGCCAGCAATATTCTTTTAGATGCTGGGATGAACCCTAAAGTTTCAGACTTTGGCATGGCGAGGTTATTTAGCATAGATCAGTCTCGAGGAGTGACAAGGAGACGCGTTGGAACCCTGTAAGTATGTTCTGTATTAGACATGGATGCTCTGTTTTCAAACAGAATATTGCATGCAAGACATAGATGATATGGTATTCTAAAGTAGAGATTTTAGAGATTTCTTGATGTTAGGTTCATAATTAATGTCATTTTGATTCAGATACTGTTGGATTAAGATCACATGTCGTGTTACAATTGCATGGTTGCAGTGGCTATATGGCTCCTGAATACGTTAGGAATGGAAGATTTTCAGTGAAAACAGACGTTTACAGTTTCGGGGTTGTGCTTTTGGAGATGATAGCCGGTCAAAGTAATCAGAACTACTTCGAAGCCTTGGGGCTCCCTGCACATGTAAGCATATAGTTAACACTTATTTTACTTACTCGAACACGCAAATGAATCTTAAAAATGTACTCATTATAAAGTTATAATGTATAGGCATGGAAGTGTTGGGTTGCGGGAGAGGCGGCGAGTATCATCGATCCTGTCTTGAGTAGGAACTCGACAAACGAGATCATGAGATTCATCCACATTGGTTTGTTGTGTGTTCAAGAGAATGTTGCAAAGAGACCGACCATGAGTTTGGTTATTCAATGGCTTGGTAGTGACACTATCTCGATTCCTTTACCTACAGCTGCTGGTTTCACCACCACACATCTTCCCGTAGAATTGCATAGAACCGATGCAACGAATCAAGCCAAAGGCGAAGCTGGTGCTCTTTCATTGAACGAGTTATCTATCACCGAGTTAAGTCCTCGTTGAATCCGAGATCTCTCTGTGATTAAACTAATACTTCTAAGTGCTTTTAATTCTTAAATCATTCGATCTTTACCTATTTCTTATTGCACAAGAACGTTCTTCTTTTTCTCTAAAACTCACTGCTCATGATCAAGTCAACTTCCAATATGGTATTGAGATCAAATTATAATATCATAAAGTTTTCTTACACAATATAAGGTTTCTTTAATAATTCAATTAAAATATTAATATTCACTTTGGTCCATTTTTCTTTTTGGTAAAATCACTTGGATCCATTATTTGCGACAATTGATCCAAGAAAATCTTATACATATAATTAGAGATTTTTCTTTACATTTTTTTTTGTAAAATGTCAACATCATAAACAGAACATCAAGTTGAAACTAAAATTCAATGACTGAAATTACATTATACGTTGTCCTTAAAAAAATCTTCCTGACGCATACTTTCGTAATGATATAAATTTTAAAATCAATAATAAATGACAATATAAACAACATCATTACTATAATAATATTCAATAAATACACTAAATAATTATAAAGTTAATGTCTTTTAGTCAAGTTGTTAAAAATCCACTGTCTTGCAAAGGATTAAGAAAATGGTTAACGGGCTCGATTAATAAAAAAAACACTCAATGATAAATATATGAGATATAGCCAATGATCATGTCCATTACGCATACAAATAGATTACAGTTAACTTGTTTTATTAAATGTCGTGCAACGGAAGTTACACTAAATACAACTATTGAAAAAATAATCTATTTAACTAGGGAGCTTCACGACCCACCAAGAGACTAGTCTGGTGTCCTCCAAAGTCCAACCTCGGATAGTCGGATATCTCGGATGTTAACTAAAAGACAAGTCAAAATCCTATCCTGTAGGTCAACTGGTACCCATTTCTCACGTCGAATATTTTACCCATTTCTCACGGTAATATATTAAACCCATTCCACAAGTATGTAGTTGTAATGTCTTACAATAAAAAAAAATTCAAGTTGCAATGAATGTGTTATAAATTAGCGATGATTCCATAGATGAAATAACATGAAATAAAGACCCAATTTTTGCAATCCTAACGGTTAGAGAATATGATTAAATGGGAAATAGATGGGTTATGACTACTTCCCTCTCGCTTCTCCTTCTCTTCCTTCAAAGCCTAAAATATGTTCACGCCGGTTTCATCTGCTATGGCGAATTTTCCACCGTTAAGTACGGCGTCAATCGAAACACTCTCTTCTCTTCTCTTCCTTCTAACGTCGTCACTAACGGCGGTTTCTACAACGCTTCACTCGGCAGAGATTCCGGAAACAACAGAGTCCATGTTGTCGCTTTATGCAGACGAGGCTACGAGAACCAAGCTTGTAAGACATGTCTCGAGCACGCCATTGAAGACACCAAAGCCAAGTGTCCTCACCAAAAGGAGTCGTTCTCGTGGGTCACTCATGAACCCGACGACGTTTCTTGCAATCTACGTTACACCAATCACTCGACTTTCGGCAAGCTAGAGCTCTCACCATTTACTATCAACCCGAATCCAGATTCATTTAAAGTCAAGAACATGACCCTTTTAAGCCAAGAATGGACTGCAATGGCTAACCGGACACTCGAGGCTGCTTCTACCGCTGAGACTTCATCAGTCCTCAAATACTATAACGCCACAAGAACAAAGTTCACAGAGATTTCAGATGTTTACGCGCTTATGCAATGCACGCCTGATCTATCGCCAAGTGACTGCAAGAGATGTCTTAGAGAGTGTGTGATTGAGTTTCAAAGGAAGTATTGGGGAAGACAAGGAGGTGGAGTTGGTCGGCCTAGCTGTTATTTCCGGTGGGATCTTTATCCTTTTTATAAAGCTTTTGATAATGTTACAAGAGTTCTTGCTTTTCCTCCTACTCAAGCTTCCTCGGCTACTCTGCACTGCGAGACAGACGATAAAGGTCTTAAAGGAAGAAACATTGCAGTCATTGTGGTCCCTGCAATCGTTAATTTCTTCATATTTGTTTGTTTAATCTGTTCTTGGAAGAGAAAGTCGCCACACACCGGAATCAAAGGTAAAATTGTTTGAACGACTTTTTATATTAAGTTTTGTTAGATTTTACATCGGAAGTTAGAAGAGACATATAGTAATATATTAAAGATATGTGTCAGTCTACTCATTACTAATTGGTTTTGAGTTAGAAACTCACAAAATTCAACATAATATCAAATCTAGTTTGTTTACCCAAGTAAGGTGGTCCAAGTAAACGTAGAATGATATTGAGTCGAGATGGACTTATAAGAGTTATTATATTGAATTGAGGAAGCCTGTTAGGATCCCACATGGAATGTTAGAAGAGACCTATATAGTATATAAGATGACTTTGTTTTGTTTTTCCTTTTGAACTAAATTCTGCATTTTTTGTTTGAATTGGTTACATCCGTTTGATTTACAAGGCTTTCTGATCGAAAAAGGAACAGAAAAAAGAGAAATTCAGACACTAAGAAAAGTCTTCTTCTCCGTTTATTATTATATATCTTCTTAATTCTATTCTCCGGGTAAAAACAAAAGTGAAGTTTTTTACATGTTCATGGTGATGTGCAGAGTCTTCTACTTCAAATGATGGTCAATCTATGTTACGGTTTGATCTTGGAATGATTCTTACTGCAACCCATGACTTCTCTCCTGAAAAGAAGCTTGGCCAAGGTGGATTTGGATCTGTCTATAAGGTAAAGAAACTTGTAAGAGTCTTATCAAAATGGGTCAGTGATCTTATGGCATGAGAATTATGGGTTTTCAGGGATTATTACCGAGCGGGCAAGAAATAGCGGTAAAGAGATTAACAAGAGGTTCAGGGCAAGGAGATATGGAGTTCAAGAATGAGGTCTTACTCTTGACAAGACTCCAACATAGGAATCTGGTTAAGCTTCTTGGGTTCTGTAATGAAGGAGATGAAGAGATTCTTGTCTATGAATTTGTCCCCAATCTAAGCCTTGACCACTTCATATTTGGTGAGCCATTGGTAGACGGCATCATTTTTGTTACAATACTGAACAACAACATAAAAAAAATACACTTTTTCTTCGAGATCTGCAGATGAAGATAAACGCTGGCTTCTTACATGGGATGTGAGGTACAGAATCATACAAGGAGTAGCAAGAGGGCTTCTTTATCTACATGAAGACTCACAGTTGAGGATTATTCACCGGGATTTGAAGGCAAGCAATATTCTTTTAGATGCGGAGATGAACCCTAAAGTTGCAGATTTTGGGATGGCGAGGCTATTCAACATGGACCAGACTCGTGGACAGACAAGCAGAGTAGTTGGAACCTAGTAAGTATGCTCTGTTTTAGATGGATGCTTTGTTTTTCTTTCTTAAGATTCTTCGATCAGTATCGCAATTAATGTGATTTGGTTAATGCAGTGGATATATGGCTCCAGAATACGCGACATACGGACAGTTCTCAGCCAAATCTGATGTTTATAGCTTTGGTGTTATGCTTCTGGAGATGATTTGTGGCAAAAGAAACAAAGACTTGAAACAAGAAGAAGAAGAAGGGGAAGAGGAAGGGCTTCCAGCTTTTGTAAGATTTTCAGACATTTCGGTTTTTCTTCTTTTTCTTCGAGATATTGAACTGCTGAACATTCTTTTTAGGTGTGGAAGAAGTGGATTGAAGGAAAATCAGCAGAGATCATTGATCCTTTGGCTGCGCTGAGTAACAACATCTCAATAAACCAAGTAATGAAGCTTATTCACATAGGTTTATTGTGTGTTCAAGAGGATTTTTCCAAAAGGCCTACCATTAATTCAATCCTCGTATGGCTTGAAAGTCACGCTGCTACCACCATGCCTTTTCCCACAAATGTTGCTTTTCTTACAGAGCCATCATCACCATCACCATCACAATCACCATCACCATCGCCATCACCATTACTGCACCACTGAATCAAGCATGTTTGTATACTTCTTTGGCCCTCTTTGTACAATTAATGAGATGCCGTGTAGTGCAAACAAACGTCATGTTTTTTTTTTTAAGCTTGTAATAAGGGAGGCTCGTATTATCAGTTTTTTAACGTCTAAACTTCTACATAAAAATCATACAATCGCGAGATTGAATTAATCTATTTGAATGATCAAAACCAAAAATAAGATGAAATGGGGCAACAGTTGTCTATGTCTACTGAAGAAGATAAGGGTAGGAGAAAGTATGCAATAATTTTTTTTGTCAGTAATTATATTATTATATGCAGGACCATGACCAGAACCTAGATCCAACTTCCACTCAATGCCTAAATATACAATTCTTTTTAGAAGGCTCAGCCAAACATTTTGTTATTACAAAGAGTCAAACTCTTTAATAATTTAAAGCAAAAGAAAAAGATTAGTCCGCTACATCAGTGAAATTAGGTATTGATCTTCCATGAAAGTATCAGGCTGCTTCCTTTGGATGCATGCTCTTATTCTCTTCTCTTGCTTTCTCTCCCTGAAACTATTAACGACGTTCACGCCGCTTGTGAAGGCAGCTTATTCGCCGTTAACAACACTTACAGCGAAAATTTCAACTCTCTTTTCTCTTCTCTTGCAAAGTAACGTCGTCGGTAACGACGGTTTCTACAACACATCAACTGGAGAAGACTCCAACAAAATATACGATCTTGCCCTTTGTGGACGAGGCTACGAGAAGCAAGCTTGTGTGAGTTGCGTGTGGCTAGCAATTCAAGAATCACAACAAAAATATCCAAATCGAAAAATCTTTCAGGTGGACCACTAGAGATAATGACAATGCTTCTTACCTTGTACGTTACGCTAATCACTCTGTTTTCATTTGAACAAAGATCCACCTAAGAGCATTACGCTTTTTCGACGAGAATGGGAAGCGATGGTTAACCTAACAATGTAGTCTGCTACTTCAGCTCCTGCCAACTCCACGGTTCATATGCTCAAGTTCTACAGTGTCATAAGAGTAGAGTTCACCCAGTTCTCGTTTACATGATGATGCAGCAATGCACTCCTGACATTTTGTCTAGTGAGTGTAACAAATGTCTTAGACAGTCTGTGTTGAAGTTTCAAAACAATAATTGGGGAAGCCAAGGCGGTTCGGGTCGACTTCCGAGCTGTTATTTCCGGTGGGATCTTTATCTTATTTTTGGGACTTCTGAGAATACGAAAAGAGTTTCTATGATTAGTCGTGCTTCGAGTCTTACTCAACGAGAGCTGAGTGAAGCCCTGGAAGTGACAAGACAGGTGAATTATTTGTTAAATTAATTATCTTGTTAGTTAAGTAGATTCTTTTGTTAGTTGTAAACGATTGATGCGACTTTTTTTTTTTTTTTTTTTTTTTGGCAGGAAGAAAGATTCGGTATGGGTCTTTATCGCGATACTTGTGGTACCAAACGTTACTAACCTCTTTTTATTTGTTGGTCTCATCATCTTCTTTGATCGGAGAAGAAAATTTTACAAGAAAACCATCATTGATAAGTTGTTTGTTTGCTTCACTGAAACATGTTTGTTGTAGAGTAGAGGTTTGATTCTTTTATGTTAGTATGTTACAGAGTGCTCTGATTCTGATTGACAATCTATGTTGTGGTTCGGTCTTGGTATGATATTAACTGTAACCGATGAACTTTTACCTGAAAAGAAGCTAGGCCAAGGTGGATTTGGAACAGTCTACAAGGTACGAACATTATAAATTTATAAGATCTTAAGAGCGATCAATGATTATATAGTGAGATAACCGGTTTCAGGGGATATTACCGAATGGGCAAGAGATAGCGGTGAAGAGATTAGCAAGTGGGTCAGAGAAAGGAGATACCGAGTTCAAGAACGAGGTCTCACTATTGACAAGACTCCAACATAAGATCTGGTTAAGCCTCTTGGGTTCTGTAATGAAGAAGATGTGAGATTCTTGTCTACGAGCTTGTCCCTAATTCAAGTTTTGATCATTTTATCTTTGATGAGCTCTATAATAGGATTGTCAATGTTTGATTGCCGAGGTTCAAACTTGTATAATGCATGACAAGAAAAAGGTTGAAATAATGTATGTGCCATTTAAAAATAAATCAAAGAATGAATGCGCGAGTGGTTACTTTAATTCTGTAACCATGAACTTGTAGAAAAAAAAAACATTTCAATTGAAAATTCAGCAACGTGAAACAGAGTTTTGACTCCCTTGCGAGATCTCTTTTAGATTTGACAAGCTTCTCTCTTTGTCTCGAGCTCAAGGGAGTTAGTACTTGGATATGTACTAGACCTAATAGAAAAGAAGAGTACTCCAGAAACGGGTAAATACTTCGGTTGTGCTCAGGTTCTATAGTGTCATAATAAGAGCAGAGTTTACAACATTTTCAGATGTTTACATGCATGATGATGCAATGCACTCCTGACGCTTTGTCTAGTGAGTCTAACAAATGTAAGAACATTTAAAAACTAGTAAACTTGTCAAAATATTGAAATGCTTGGAAACAACCATCAATTAATGTTGTTGGTTGCATACATGCAGTTGTCCAGTGGATTAGTTGAAGGAAAACCAGAGATTGTTGTCGATCCTTTCCTGATAGAAATCCGAGAGAAAAGATCATAAAGTTGATTCAGATTGGATCGTTGTGTGTTCAAGAGAATGCAGCAAAGAGACCAGCCATGAGCTCTGTAATAGTTTGGTCTGTTAATGAGACTATCACTATTCCTTTAACTAAGGCTCCAGCTTTTACTGGAAGTCAATCCCATTCTGAAAATGGTACTCTATGTCAATAAGCAATAATGTCTTCACAGAATTGAGTTGTCGTTGAATTATATAAATCAGTTAATTAAATTAGAATTAGAAATATTGTATGTCATCTAAAAAAAAATCAAACAGTAATGGAATGAATGATTCTTCCCATTCTTGTAACCCTAAACTTGCAGAGAATGTCTTTTGTTAAAAAAAAATTTTGTTATGTTTAAAGACTTTTTTGAAGATTTCGTAATGAGTTCAATTGAAATCAGAAGTTAAACAAAAAAAAGAAATGGGCAATTTCTCTTGAACGATGATTGAAATTTTCTTATGAGTTTGACTCCATAATAATCTTCAGAAATCACATCTTTTGGGAATCGAACCTTAGACCTCTTGATTAATTAACTTTTAGTCAACCATTGGATTAAGGAGTTTCCATTATTTAAAGTTGTAGCTTAAAATATATAAACATAAAAAACATTTTTTTTTAAAAAAATAACATATTTTATTGGAAATATATATATATATATATATATAATAATCTTCCACCCAAATAATAAATGAGATCACCAAGTAACATTTTATAAAAACAACTATCATCTTAATAGGGTCCCCATCTTAATATATATTGTTTATTTTTATTTTTTATCCCATTATATGGGACAATATCATTACATAAAAGGGAAGCAAGCTTAAAAAAGGATAGAAATCCAAGTCCTTTTAGTACTTGAGACCAAGAGTAAGTTCAAGGGACAATTTTTTTTCATCCTTCAAAACTTTTGAGTTTAAAGGATCATTTGCACCATCAACAGCAATAGCCACATCATCATCAGCATTCACAACAATATTGTTGTTATTATCTTTATCATCATCTCTGATTTCAATTAGTCCAACCTACCATAATATAATTAAACAGATAATTAAATACTTCTTAACAATCAAAATAATTCGCATGTTAAACTGTCACATAGATCCTCTTTATCCACTATTTTAAGTCAAATTATCTCACCAAAGTTAACAATAACCAAGAAATGAAGAAAAAATGCCATTAAAAAATAATATTGAAAATCGTTTGATATCATAATTTATCGGTAAATACTGATAAATATAAACGTTTTGGCAATATTATAGGCATATGTAAGGTATAATGATCTTGTATATGCAATATACATACGTCTATCTAGGTCATATCATATTCATCGAAACTTATTTTGACAATCATGCATGATTATAATATATGCAAAAGAAAATAAAATTTACTCTGGAAGATTGAAAGCGAGATTTGCAAGGCACATCCATAATTTTGTTACTTAATTTCAGAAATGCGATTATCTTTTCATTAATATTGCATTGTAGCCTACAAAAAAAATAAAAATAAAGTTAATCATTTTGATTCCACAACAAATAATTAAATGATTCATGAGCTAACATTAATTAATTATGGCATGAACCTTTGTTGGCTATGCATAAACTTGGTTGCGTCTCGAAGACGTTCATAGATTCGAAGGTATTGTTGAGTTTGCCGCCATCTCAGTTGCCGTATCATTCTATTTTTTGCTTTAGATTTGCATGTACATATATATATTTCATGGATCCATACATATTAGGATTATGCGAAACAGTTTAAGTACAAAGATATTTATACATTAATATAGTGAAGTGTAAATGATAAAGTAAAGTGTAAATCATATTTATTTACCTTGTATAGACTCTTCATGCTTCATGTTCCTATACACCTATTGAAATAAACGTATACATTTGATTACATATACACCAGGATCAGAATCAATATTATCACACTATAAATTTTTACATATATAGATAGTGATATATATATGTAGTTCATAAAATGTGTGTATATATATAAGTACCTGAAGATGGCTTTTCACATGCGATATTGTGATTGTTTTCACACCCATTGACTTCAAAATCTTTTTAGGAGTCGCTCCTTCAAATTTAAGAATAATCATAAGATAGACTTTTATAAAAATTAATATTTTTCTTAAAGGATATAAAGAATATACTATGTGTAAGATATAATAGTTGAAATTTTGAAAGCTGAGAAAAATAACACAATTGGTAAAACAAAAATAAAAAAGAGCTTATTGATTATATGGTAAAAAGTGAGAAATTGTATTTGTTGTTCTGAAGAATAATGGAAAAAAAATTGGTTACTCTTTTCGCCACCGAGTTGTTCAACAGCATGGACAAAATATTGATGAAGATCGGTGGTCCATCGCAGTCGCGGTATTTTTGACTTACTGTAAGGTCTAACAATCTCTCTTTGCATTGTTTTTGTTATGCGATGATTTTTTTTCAGAGATGTACCAATTGTTTTTGCGGTTTCAAAATATTTATAGAAATTTTTCTAGAAGATATAATTACCAAAAAATAACCCATATTTAATGCTAGTAAATATTTTTCTCGTGATTTATGATTTTGTTTATTTTTAGTAAGGAAATTAAAATTACACTTTTTAAAAAATACTATTTAATAGCATTTTTCTAATGGTGATAATGTGTACCATAAAACTTAAAATTTCTATTAATTCTACCAGATTTGTTATCTAGAAAATAAAACTATATATGCTGGCAAACTGTTTTATAAAAAGTCAAAATTAACCAAAAATTAATATATAGCTTAACTAGGATATGTATAACTAAATGGTTTGCACTAATGTGGTTATTGTATCATCATCCAATTTAAACATATGCATTACATAATATTTATTGCCAACAAGAAAAAAAATTATAACTTAAAGCCTAAAATTTTAGCTTATTATCATATTATTGAACCAAAATATATAAATAACTTCAAAATTTTTAAAGGAAACAAATACCATGAATATATCTATACTATAGAATATACTATTTCCTTCCAAACCAATTTAATTTTATTCTAATAACAAAAAAATTGCAATAGTAGAGATACCATATTTCATAAATTTTATCATTTCTAAATGACAAAAATACAAAACCCTAAATTTCTATATGTGTTAAATATATACTTTGTTTATAGCATTTTTTTGGAGATTTTAAAAAAAAAAAAAATAGCTAATATTGGACTTTTTCATAGTATGTTATCACTTTAACATAATGAGAAAATTAGTTATGGTTTATTACATTAAATTATTTAGTAACAAAGTTTGTCAATTTCTCTTTATGTAAAACTAGGTATTAAGTCTGCGCCTTGCGCGGCCACAAGAATTTTTTAAAGTTTGTCAATCTCTTCTTTTTAAATAATATTTTGATAAAAAAACTATATGCAATTAATTATATTTAATAAAATATTATTTTATATATATTTTAATATAATAGTATGTATAAAGAAAATTATAGTTTTAATCTTAAAAATAATATCTAATTTGTGAGGTTTCATGATCTGATTTTGAATATATATATACTATGTTATGTTTGGAAAACTTATAATTTGATATAATATTTATAAATAATATACTAAAAGCTAACTAAAAGTGTGACAAAGTGATCAAATGCTATTTATTAATCATAATATTGATACAAGATTATAAATTCTATATCAGTTCTCTAAATAATTAAAAAATCATTGTTTTTCATCATTTTAGTTTCATCCTCTTTATATACATTTTCTATAAAATAACAAAACATAATAAATATAAAATTATTTTACTTTCTTAGCTAATTTAACCAATACAAATTTCTAATTTAATATACTACATTGAAAAAGAAACTAATAATTGCAATTCTTGCTTTCGGATTCATGATAACTTTTGTCTTGTATCATATTATTTATGTTAACTTTTAAATAATTTTTAATGATTATACCTCACTTCTTCCAATCAAAGTGAATAAGTTTTTTTCATTTTATTTAATTTCATTCTCGTTATATATGTTTTCTATGGAATACAGAAAAAAAAAAGATAGTTAAAATTTTAGCTACTTTTATCAATACAAATTTTCAGTTTAATTTACAAGTGAAAAATAAAACTAATAAGCACAAATCTTATTCTCGTATCTAAGGAAAATTAGTTTTTTAAACCAAAACAAAAATAATTATGGAATGAACATTGAAAGAAATTAATATTTTTTTTTTTTTTTTGTCGACTACCCAACTATTACATCAATGTTGGCCGGGCTGAGAGCAGTTTTGGGGGCCATCCTCAACCGACTCGGTATGATCAATGTGGGTGAATATTTGTCCTCTTACTCGGGATCCTTTTGCAAGACTGTCCGCCAGGACATTTTCACTCGGTAAGGTACGGTTCCGGCTAGGTCTCAACCCTAGGATGAGAGAGACATCTTCGGGTTGGAAGAAATTTCTCAGAAGGGGAACATCCCACTGCTTTGTATCTTGTCGAATAAAGGGGTAAACGAGTAATCCCAGGTCCTGGTAGCCGATCTGTGGGGTGGCTCTCGCCGGCCGAGCTCTAGTGTCCGGGATCCATGGTTCGCACCAGACCCTTGTATTTAGACCCGACCCTATCGTCTTCCGCAATCCCATCATTAGGTATGGTTTTGCAGCTAAAATACTCCTCCACCCATAGGACAGGGAGTAGACTCTACGATCTTCCAACGGGTCAGATTGTCTATAGTATCGTCCTCGTAAGACCCTAGCCAGCAGAGATAAAGGGTACTGGATAAGACGCCATAGCTGTTTAGCTAGAAGAGCTAAATTGAAATCCTGTAGATCCCGAAATCCTAGGCCTCCCATATCTTGGGGGATACAAATCTTGTCCCAAGCAATCCAGTGAATCCCTCTATTATTCTGTTTCGAACTCCACCAGAAATTAGCAATGGCACTCCGTAACTTGTCAGTCACTCCTTGGGGTAATAGAAAGCATGACATGACGTAAGTAGGGACAGCTTGGGCGACCGATTTTATCTGAATTTCTTTTCCACCTTTGGAAAGAAGTCTTGCAGACCAGGAATTTACTCGGTTACTCAGTCGATCATGGACGTAGGAGAAAACTTTCTTTTTTGATCCACAAATTTGTTTTGGGAGGCCCAGGTACATGCCCATGCCACCCTCTGCCGAGATTCCGATGGCGTCCTTGATACCTTGCTTCAATGTCGGGTGAACTCGATTCCCAAACATGATGGATGATTTGCCCAGATTAAGTTGTTGTCCCGAGGCTGAGCCATATGTGTTGATGATCCTAAAGATCTCGGTTCCTTGTTGGATGTCCGCTCGACAGAAGAACAAGCTATCATCCGCGAATAATAGATGGGAAACTGGTGGGCTTGCTTGGGCAATTTTTAGCCCAAAAATTTGGTTTTCCCTTTCTGCTCCATTTAGGAGTGAGATAAGAGCCTCGGTGCATAGGATAAACAAAAACGGAGAGAGGGGGTCTCCTTGTCTCAATCCTCGTGATGGAGTGATATGTCCTTTTAGTTCTCCGTTTATCAACACTTGGTAGGATACCGAAGAAATACAGAACATCAGAAGCTTGACCCATCTCTCAGAGAAGCCCAACTTGATCATTAGGGCTTTAATGAAGCTCCATTCCACTCTGTCGTATGCTTTGCTCATATCTGTCTTGATGGCCATAAAGTTTTCTCTGCACACCGAGTTAGTACGAAGTGCATGAAAATTTTCTTGTGCCAACAGAATATTGTCGGTGATCAGCCTCCTAGCCATGAAAGCCGATTGAGTCTCTGAGATTAGATTAGGTAATGTCTTTTTAAGTCGTTTACAAATGAGCTTTGAGATTATCTTATAGCTCACGTTGCAAAGGCTAATCGGACGGAACTCCGTCATAGCTCTAGGCTTTTCTTTCTTAGGGATAAGACATATGTTGGTCTGATTGAGTCTAGGATCAAAAGATCCTGATGTGAAGAAATCTTTAACTAATTTCACAATATCATGGCGGAAATCCTGCCAGAACCTTTGGTAAAACTTGCTTGTCATTCCATCCGGTCCCGGGGCTTTATCTGGATTAATATCGAAGAGAGCTTCTTTAATTTCTGCTTCTATGGGGTCTTTGAGGAGGATCTGGTTAGAAGATTCTGTCACTTTCTCGGTGATGAACCGGAGTGCATTATCTGGGTCTGGGGGTTGTGACGAGGTGAACAAGTCTTGGAAGTAGTGGGAAGCTACCCGTTCAATACCTCGTGCATTTTCCACCCAATTCCCATTCCTGTCCCTCAGGGCGACAATTCGATTCCGGCTTCTCCTTTGTTTTGTGAGCGCATGAAAGAATTTCGTGTTTCTGTCCCCGGCTTTGTGCCATTGTTCACGACTTTTCTGTTTCCAGAAGGTTTCTTCCTCGCGTAAAGCAGCACAAAGGTTCCTTCTAATATCTTCTACTTCTTCTAATGTTGAGTTTTCGTCGTCTTGGGCCGCATCCAATTGGTTTTTCAGTTCCTCAATCATCTTCTCTGAATTTGATGATTGGGACTTTTTCCACTTAGAGATACTCGTACGACAATTAGCTACTTTGCGATGGAAATCCCGACGAGTGATTCCATCCAAAGAGCTCCAGCCGGAGATTACCGCCTCTTTGAAACCTGGTTTTCCCAACCATCTTTTATCAAATCTAAATGATTTCTTCCTCCGTCGATTATCCACTTGAATTCTGGCCATAACGGGACAATGGTCTGAACCCCATAATTTAAGATATTCCACCGAGGTGTGGGGGAAGATAGATTGCCATTCTTCATTCCCCACGGCTCTATCGAGACGACATTTGACTTTTCCGTTACGTCTTCTTCCGACCCATGAGAAAGAATTTCCTTTATACGGAAATTCGAGCATCCCACAATTATCTAACATGGTTCGGAAAGGGATAAAAGAGTATTCTTGTCTCCTGCGTCCTCCCCGTTTCTCATGGTTTCCGTAGATTTCATTGAAATCTCCAATCATAAACCAGGCTTCTTTTCTAGAGAGGCTCATTCTAGTGAGACGTTCCCATACATATTCTCGGTTTTTAATGACCGGATCTCCATAAACGAACGTCAAAAATATTTTATGTCCGTCTAGACTAGTTTCTACATCAATAAGATGTTCATCCGAATAGGAGATAGTAACTGAAGATTCATCCATATAAAAAAGGGCTAGACCGCCACTTCGACCTCTCGGTTCAATAGTGAAAACATGATCATATCCAAAATGAACTTGCATGTCTTGCAGAAAGTAACGTTTATTTTTGGTCTCCGACAAAAATAGAAATCTCGGTTGAAAACATTTATAAAGTTCTTCCAAATGATCTTTTGTCAAATCCGAACCAGCTCCTTGACAATTCCACCCGATGACGTTCATTACAGACAATAGTTTCTGGAGTTAGTTTCTGGACATCTGATGGTTTTGGGCCTTGGAAATTTTTCGTTTGGGCTTATCACTTTACTTCTTTCTTGGTCTTGGGCCAGATCCTGTACGCTTCTCTTCCTTTTTGCCGTTGAATAACGATGAATGGTTAATATGGAGAAAAGACACTTTGCCACCACCGAAACTGATCTGATCCACCGCCCTCCGGCGTTTTCTGCGATCAAGTTTTTTTTTTTATTTCCTCTTAATTGGGATTTTATATTTTATTTGTCTGGAGCTCAGTTTGCTTAAACCCTTCTGTGATCAATCTTTCTAAAGGCAAGATAGATCTTCGAATTAATTCATATAAATACAATCTTAGCAAAAGCTTGGAATTACACGATCAGATTTCTTCTCCTTTTTTTTTCTGAGATGGGAGGAATACAAAGCACTCTACTTCTTCTTCTTCTTTTGTTTGATAGATTAACCAAATCTTCCCAAGAAGGGAGAAAGCTTCAGACTTGATTATAAGAGAAGCAGCTTGAGAAAAAACGTGATGATGGCTTCCGGCGATGGATATTCGTATTGGAGGACGCAGAGAGAGAGATTTGGTGGGATAATCTTAGCACTAGGCTAGAAGGCTTATGAAAACGAGCTTGTGTTGTTTGAAGACTTGAGTTAGCAAGATAGCTGCCGCTATGGCAGGGTTGTATAGATCTCGAAACACAATTCTTTAGGAGAGACTTAGCACAAGGCTAGAAGAGTTTAAAGTTGACGAAGATGGTCGAGTGATCTTGACGGAGGGTTGACGGAGAGTTTTTGAGAGATTGATGAAGATTTCCAATTTGAGATATGTTCTTTAGCAAGAGATGGGAGGGATCTGTGGAGTTTCACGGAAATTCATGGAGCCGAGGCTTTGTTATGTTTGAGAAATCCCCGAGTCAGAACTCTAGCGATTAGAGGAGCAAAGATTCTCGGCTTCTTTGAAGTGGACTCCATCATCTGTTCTTTTTTTTCAAAACTCCAAATCAGATCTGAGCTTTTGGTAGAAACAAGTAAAATGACCAGATGAAAAGTGAATAGATCCAAGCAGATTTTCGTTTTTAGATCTGGACTTCCCAAACAGGGAGAAAAGCTTCTCAGGTTGTTAAAAGCCTTAAAAGATGGGGGCTTTCTCCTTGGTCTTCAATCTCTCCATGTTTCTGAGAAACAAAGTAACAGAGTTTTGGATATTTTTGTAACTCTTAAGAAAAACGCTGGAAGAATTGATAAGATTGGAAAATCTAGTGGTAGAGATTTGTTTAGTATTGGAAAGGAATGGAGGAGATTGATTCAATTTTGAAAAAAGAAAGACGGAAAAGGAGAGTGGGGAAGAGAGCCCGAGAGCATTTTCTCTCAGCACATTTTTTCTCACTACATTTTCTCTCACTCATCCATGTTTCTTCTTTTGTCTCAAAGAAATAAGTTTTCTTTTTTTGTCAGTCTTGAATTTGGAAAATGTACAATGAAAGAAATTAATAATTAAAAAATCGACAAAATAAATATGTTTGTCGTTTACCTGGAATATATAGAAATCATAATTTTGTCTAGTGACATATATTAAATGCACTCATGATCTTATGTAACTTTAACTAATTAATTTTAAATTAGAGTAATAGCAATAAATACCCATAAATAATAATAAAATTAAGTGACACTTTTTCAACAGTGATTGGACAGTAGAATTTAACTTTTACCCCTTGTCTTTATTTATTTATCTTCTCTTTTTTTTCGAGCAACGTAAGCTTCCGACTAAATTTTTTTTTTCTTTAATCTCTCCTTATCTCTTTGCTTTCTAATATTTCTTTACTATTTCTTCGAATGGTATACGTAAAAATAAAGATATTATATATTATTCAGCATGTTATACGTATCTGATATTATTGTTAACACGTTAACATATTATAAAAAATTTGTAACCAACTAACATAATTTGTTAACGTACTAAATATAATATACAAAATATGTAACGAATACAAGATATTTTTGTTAGCATGTTAATAAGTTTCAGATATTATTGTTAGCAAGTTAACATATTATGTTAACACTTTATATGTAACGGATAATATTGTTAACTACTAATAAATATCAGATAGCATGTTAACAAGTATTATATATCATGTTAACGAATATTAAATATTATTATTAGCACGTTAACAAAAATCAGATATTATTGTTAGTTTGATAACATTACTATGTTATCAGGTTACATCATGATATGATAACTGGGTTAACACAATCTGTATTAATTTTCAGATTTTTGTTAACGATGATGCATAGTATCTGTTAGCTCGGATGAATAATGTTAGTTCGGATGAATAGTGTTAGCTCGGATGAATAGTGCTAGCTCGGATGAATAGTGTTGTCATCTATCCAACATCAGTAAATAATTATTTGTGATGAATGTCATTTTTGTATTTAACATCAAATAGAAGGATAATTATGGGATAAATTTTATTTTTCTCTCATAATCACCTAATTTTTAAATCAACTTTGTTATTTACCCAATTTTTTGGTCAACCATTGATATTCACTAAAATCACCCTAAACTAACCTTAATTTTAACTTTTATATAATTTTGAGGCCCGTATGTTGTAGAAAACAAACTTGGAAGATCATGCACGAGGCCCTTTGTGGCAAGTGGTTGTGGTCACTCCTCCTTGTGATGAGGCTTACTGACTGTAACCAGATGCTATTTGATCAGCTGATCAGCTAATTTTTACTATTATGGTTCATATTGGTTTTTAAAACCCTGTCAGATTTCATGCTATTCCAATGATCTTCCTCGAATACTTCGGTCTCCTCTGCCTCTATGGTGGAACTTCTTTCTCTATTCTCAGCGCTTTGTTTATCAAAAATGTCGGGTATCAATGACTTGACATGTTTCTCGGATTGCTTGAAGAATTACAGTCTCTTTCTCGACATTAAAACGACTTGTAGTGGCTTTGTCTATATCTCTTTTCATCATAATCATTTTTTAACAAGTAGTTTAATGGACAGCTTAACCAAATTGGCTCTTTTACATAGTAATAACTCATTTTTTAGTAAATCATAACTCTATTCATTTGTTTTTTGAATTGAAGTGGTTGCGCACACACATAAAATTAACTTAAGAGTTTTATAGTTATGTGACAAAAATTTGGATACTAATGTAGGAATCTCTAAATATGTGTGTATATGGAAAAAAAATTATTATTTTATTTTTTTCTTTATTATTTATATAATTTTCCTACTTTTATTTTCTTATCTTTGTTAATTTTAAAAAAAAATAATTTGGAAACTTTCTTAAATTTCAATATTGTGGTGGACCAATGAAAATTTGATACATAATTTTCTTATTCTTTTATTTTTGTTTTATTAGCATTAATATTAGAATTTTTAAACTTTTTAATTTTTAATGTTGATGTGGATCAATAAAATTGCATTTTTAAATCATATGTGGACACCTTAAGAAGCATATAGCTTCAACTTTTATTAGTAATAGATAAATATATTTTTTTTGTTAACAACACAATTTCAAAATTTGGAAATTTTCTTATTCCAATAAATTTACTTTCAATAAAATTTTAGTTATTGATATGTACTAATAAAATTGAAATTTTAAATCCTATGTGGATGTCATTAGAGAGTTTGAGGCTTATAGCTTCAACATTTTTTTTTATTATTTTAAAATATGGAAATTTTCTTAGTTTTAAATATATATATATATGTATGGACCAATAGAATTGAACTTATAAATCATATGTAGATATTCTTAGAAGCATATAACTTTAAATTTATTAATCATAGATTTAGAAATCAAAGCTGGAAGATCGCACGAGGCCCGTTGCAACAAGTGATTTTGGTCTCTCCTCTTTATTTTGAGGCTTACCGAATGTCTTCTGATG
Organism: Eutrema salsugineum; assembly: GCF_000478725.1. Taxonomy (NCBI): domain Eukaryota; kingdom Viridiplantae; phylum Streptophyta; class Magnoliopsida; order Brassicales; family Brassicaceae; genus Eutrema; species Eutrema salsugineum. Next base: position 2,395,570 of record NW_006256756.1, on the reverse strand, counting down.
CTGTTTGTGCAGCTAATGTTACCTTTGTGGTTCAGGTTGGGTTGTTAAAACCCCATCAGATGCCATGTTATTTCAAAAATCTTTCTCAGATACCTCAGTCTCCTTCGTCTTAATGATGGAACCTATTTCTCTTTTTTCAATGTTTTTTTTAAGTTTCGAGTATTAATCACTTGACATGTTTATCAGATTGCTTAGAATTTAACATTCTTCTCAAATCCGGTGGTCAAGTTTTGGAGATTTTATGGTCTCTTTTCATCATATTCTTTGTAATTTAGCTTATAGTTAAACATATAATTTAGTCAAGTTGACTCTTTTACATTGTAATGACTCATTCTTTAATGAAACATAACTCATCTTTTTTTTTTCTTTTTTGAATTGAAATGGTTGCACACACAAAAAAGTAACTTCAAATTTATTATAGTTATATAACAAAAATTTGGATGCTAATGTAAGAGTCTCAAAATATGTGTGTATAGATATATAAATAAATTCTAATATTTTATTTTTTCTTAGTTATTTATATAATTGAAATATCTAATTTAAATTTAAAATTCTTCTATTTTAATATTATTTTTTGGTTATTATTATTAATATACATTTTATATGTAATTTCTTTTTTTAATAATTTTTAAAACAATAATAGAATTTGACATTCAATATTGAGGTGGACCAATAAAAATTTGATACAGAATTACTTTATTCAGCAATATTATTAGAATTTGTAAACATTCTTAATTTCTTTATTCAGCAATAAAAAATTTGAAAATTGTTTTAATTTTGAATGTTGATGTGGACCAATAGAATTACCCTTTTGAATTCTATGTGGATACCCTGAAAAACATTTATTAGTACTAGGATAGAATCTGTGCTATGCACGGATCTTGTATTGTTTAGTTTTAGAAGTGGATATGTTTTAGATTTTTAGTTTAACTATCTAGTTCCTTCATCTAAATTTTAAGTTCCTTGATCTATATTTTGATCTAGAGATCATTTTTGAGGTTTTTAATATACATTTTTTAAAAGATTTTAGTAACCTTTTTCATCTATTACATTTTTGAATTTGTCATCAAAATATTGACCAACAACAATTTTAACTTTTTAAATTTATCATTTTCATGTTTTCTTATTACCTTCAAAATTGTTCTTATATATATATTTCTCTCTATTTTTGATATCTTGATATTTCTTGATTTTTTGTGTTATAGTTTTGTTGTTCTTATTTATTATTATTCAGTTTTTATTTTAAAAAAAAATATTTTGTTTTAAGTTTTAGCCTTATAACTTATTTTTTACCATTTAACATTTTTTTATGATCTTAGTAATCTCTTTTATCCATTTTCAAGTTTTTTTTCATTTAAATCCTCACAGAACAATTATTTTAAAAAATTTTGATTTTTGATTTTCATATTTTGTTAGTACATATATTTCATTGAAACCATCTTTCCAACCAGTTCTTTTTAAATTTTGTATATTTATTTGTTGTCATATTCTTTTCTATTTTTTTAATATCATTTTTCTCTCTAATTTTGATATTCTCTTATCTTCTCTATTACTTCTTGATTTGTTTTGTATGTTTTAGTTTTATAGTTTTTTTTTGCTCTTTAGTTGTTTGAAAATATTTTTGGTCTCCAAATTTATTTTTTTTCCTTTATTTTTTTATTGATTGGTTTTTCTTATTAGCTCAAACATGAGGACCAAATCACATGAAAAATAAAATAAGAAGACAATCACTATACTTAGTAAATTTTAGTTTCATTTATTCTAAGTTTATGCTTTAATATTTTTAATTTGGCATAGTTAAATGTAAATTAGATAATATATATATATATATATGTTCTTTAATAGATTTTCTTTAGTTTTATTGTTCTTATTTTTTATTCTTCAGTTTTTTAAAAAAAAAAACATACTGTTTTCAGTTTTAGGCTCATAACTAGTTTTTAACTATTTCATATTTTTTATGATCTTAGTAACCTTTTGCATCCATTTTTTCCTGAGTTTTTAATTTAAATCCTCACATAACGATAATTTTGAACTTTCTAAATTTATCATTTTCATATTTTTATTACATATATTTCATTGAATCCATGTTTCCAGCCAATACTTTAAAAATCAGTATATTGTTTTGTTGTCATATTCTTTTTATTTTATTATTTTCTCTCTAATTTTGATATTCTATTATTTTCTCGACTATTATAAGTTTTTGTGTGTTGTAGTTTTATAGTTCTTATATTTTGTTCTTCTGATGATTGAAAATCTTTTTAGCTCTTTTTTATTTATTTTTGGTCTGAATTTTTTTGACCTTTTTTTATTAAATTATATTTGTTTGCTGAAATATGATAATTAAATCACAAAAAAATAAGTAGACAATCACAATACTTCAATAGATTTAAAAATTTTTAATTATAATTTTATGATTTAAATTTTTTATTTAATATAGTAAATATAAATTAATTAGTTTATTTATATTTATCTTGTTTAATGGATTTATTTTTTTTTTTTTTAAAAATTTAGTAAATGCTGACTTGTTAAAAAAACAAAATTGATCAATAAATGGAAGCCGATGTATCGACGCTGGAGAGCCCTCTTCACTCTATATATATTAGTTCATTTATCCAAATTTCAAGTTTCTTGATCTAAATTTTGATTTAGAGATAATTGTTAACTTTTTCAATATACATTTTATAATGATTTTAGTAACCTTTTTTATTTGTTATGTTTTTGAGTTTTTTTCATCAAAATATTGACTAACAACAATTTTAAATTTCTCAGTTTATCATTTTCATGTTTTCTTATTACATATATTCCATTCAATCCATATTTCAAAACAATACCTTCAAAATGATCCCAATATATATTATTTTATTTTTTTCTTCTTTTTATTTTCTCTTTATTTTTGATATCTTGATACTTTCTCAATTTTTATTGATTTTTTGTGTTATACTTTTATTGTTCTTATTTGTTATTCTTCTGTTGTTTGTTATTTTTTAAAAAAAATATATTGTTTTCAATTTTAGCCTCATTGAAAATTGAAATGAGAACTGAGCTAAGATGAAAATATGGGTTTTTGGTTGGGGGTTGTGAACAGTGACGAAAATAGAAAATAATAAATTTAAAACATAGTAAACAATAAGATCAAATCAATACGAGAAGGTGTTGGGTGTTAGGGAATTTGTCGGGAATCATAGACTAGCTAACAAGAAAATTAAACATAGAGTTTTCAATAGATTGTTCCTGAAATCAAGCCCAGACTAACCTACTCACGTAGTATTAATCACAAATCAATTCACTCAGATTTACTAAACTCCCATTCAGTTCTCTAAGTTTCTAGACAAATTAGTTTGATAATTTCACAAAATGCTTTAGATCGACTCACACCGTCTAAGAGAATTTGTTCATCTAAATAGGGTTAATCGATTCAACAACACTTTCGATGAGTAAATCAACCTAATCGCAGTAGCTAGATGATCGATCCAAGCCACATAAACGAAACGCAAATTTAGATGAAGAGCTTTAAAGATAAACCCTAATCTAACAAACCAGAAATCAATCCATGAATCCCTTTGAAAAATCCCTTAAAACCCAACAAGGGAATTACTCAATCATAGTGTATAAAAACATCACAGAAGTATTGTAGTTTGCTGGAAATTAAATAAGAGAAAGATAAAGAACGAAGAACGAGGTGAAGATGGAGATCGATGATGGATCCTTCGGCGACTCGTTCTTCTCCCGAAGATGGCAACTCCGAGGTATGCGGCTCTCTTCTCTGCTCTCTCTCCACGACTTGGTCATTAGAATGACCTAAAACGAGTATATATAGCCTTCTAATTCGTTGGAAACGTCTAGGGTTTGAAGAATGAGTATTGGGCTGGAATTGGGCTTGAATTAGGTCATTTTCGGACGTCAACGTTGTCTGGCCGCGGTCGCGGTGGTCCTGACCGCGGGGAATCATGGTCTGGCCGCGGTCGCGGCCTATGCTCTCCTTCGAGACTGCATTTTCTGTCTTTAGTGCATCGGTAATATCTGAAGATCTAACCGCTGGATTGTCTTCAAACCAATTGCATTAGAAAGCTGGTTGTCTCTTCTATGTTGTCTCACATTTTGGAGATGATCAGACGGTGAAAAGGTCTCCATCGAGTACCATACTTCTGATGGTTTGCATTTATCCAAAATTGCTTATTTGTTCCAAATTGCACATCTTTAGTCCAAGTTTCCTGAAAAGTCTTTTAAAACTCTAAAACATAGAAATCAATTAAAAACCATTGAAAACAGAGTTAAAACACCTGCATAAGATAATAAAACGATCCATAAAAATGGTCAAAATCCGGTGTTATCAACTCCCCCAGACTTAAACCTTTGTTTGTCCTCAAACAAAACATAGATCAAGCCAGGAAAGAATCCTTAAAAATCCGCAGGAACTAAAAAATATCTCAGTGACCGTCCTTCTAATCCATAACCTATCGTAAAACATCTATCTGGGTCTAGTCTAGAAAATTCTCACAAAAATACAAACATAACTAGTCTGTTGATCCGTCATGCGAAAATCTACACACTTAGATCTAACTTCCAGTAAACTAGCTCTCTACATTCATTAAGTATATTTTGAGTTCTCATCAAAGACATTATTCAGGGTAGACGGCGTTTGGTATTAAGGGCTGTTTAAGTGGTGGAGTTTAGGTGTTTCGGGTTACCTGAAAATCTGGAGGATGCAAGATATTATACAAAACCGCAAGAGAGAGTGGACCTGTTGATGTCCGCAATTTTTAGTCACTTCTCCTTGCCAATTGTTGTTGCATAGTCTTTCCTCCTTGGTTGTAAACAGCTGTTCCCCCAGACTTAAATCTTTTCCGGGAATCAAAAAAAAGATCTCCAAAACTCCATATAATCAAACTCTAGCTTGTCTCAAGTATAAAACTCGATCATCCTAGACTCTCTAAAGTTTTAAATTTCCTTTCCCTTCTTTTTTTTTTTTTCTTTCTCTTGTTTTTTCGGATATATTATTTTTTTTTAATTATTATTATTATTATTATTATTATTATTATTATTTATTTTTTTTTTTTTTAGGAAGGGGAAACAACCTTTTATAGAGAGAGCGCCTAAGGGACAAAATTGTACCAAGATTTTGAAGTTTTTCCAAGGCAAACTGAGTTTTCTCTTTTTGTTGAATCATTCCAATGAAATCGCGAGTCTCTGTCTTTAATGACTGAAAACTGCGTTGATCCTCTTTCTCTCCGACGTTTTTGCACATATCTGCATATAGGATAGTGAAAAACAAGAGTGCATGTGGTTTGAAAGAGGCTGGGTTACGGTGGGGAACTAGTTAAAGGTGAACTAGCCATTTAGGATCAACAAAGAGTGGTAAAGGGGTAAAGGAGTCCTGAATGTATGATTCGTTTCCCTGATCTAATGCTTTAATGAGAAAGTTAAGTCAAGATTAAGTCCAAATAAAATGAGCTAGTATATCCTGTCAGAAAGAATCTCCATGAATAGAAATCCTCTAGTGGGAGTTCGTAGTGTAAGTACTCTAGCTACCGCCTAATCTAGGCCTAAATCACAGAAAGAGCAAAAAAGGAGGAAATAACGTAGAAGCACACTGGTCTAAATCATCATAGTATTGTTTATTTATGTTCCTGGTTTGAAAACGTTTTGAAAAATTTTTGAAAAGTTTTTGAATAATTTTTTATGTCCAAAACAAACTAAAAAAAAATCAAATTTCGTTAGTAACGGATGAACATCCTCCCCCAGACTTTTTTCACACTGTCCTCAGTGTGATAAAATCTAAGAAAGGATAGATAAGGAAGTAGAAATTTGAAGTGTTTAGATGTACTTACCTTGCCGAAGGAATAAGTCGCGGTTGGAATGATGGCAGTGCAGGTCGAAGTTTCAACAGGGCCGGAGTGATTGCCGTTTTCTGGTTTATGATTTCTGCTCATCTTTTATTCGTTCTTCTTTGTAAAAATCTGAAATTTAATGAAACAAAAACAAAGCAACAACATAGAAAATAAAGATCAAAGGGAACTAAGTAAAATACCGAGTGGGTTGCCTCCCACTAAGCGCTTGTTTTAAGTTGTTAGCTTGACTTGATCGTCTTTTAGGCATTGGGCGCATCTGCTAATGAGATCGGATCTTCCTTTTCTTCTTGAATGTCTGCAAGATATGGCTTAAGACGTTTTCCATTGACAGTGAAATCACCTCCTTGGCGGTTCCATAGAACCACAGCACCATATGGTAAAATTTCTTTGATCTTGAAAGGTCCAGACCATCGTGATTTAAGCTTTCCGGGAAACAATTTTAGACGTGAGTTATAAAGTAGAACCTGGTCATTAGGTGAGAACTTCTAATGAACTTTTTTCCTGTCATAAAACTCCTTCGTCTTCTCCTTATAGATCTTAGAATTCTCATAGGCGTTATGGCGAATCTCGTCTACCTCATTTGGCTGAATCAAACGTTTTGTACCTGCTGTCTGGATGTCGTAGTTCAGCTTTCTTATGGCCCATTTTGCCCTGAGCTCTAACTCCCATGGAAGATGACAAGCCTTACCATAAACAAGTTGAAAAGGTGTAGTACCCAATGGGGTTTTGAACGCAGTTCTATATGCCCAAAGAGCATCATCAAGCTTTGCTGACCAATCTTTTCTTGTTGGTCCTATTGCCTTTTCCAAAATTCTTTTGAGTTCTCTGTTTGATACCTCCACTTGGCCACTCGTCTGTGGGTGATAAGGTGTAGTTACCTTATGTTTCACTCCATTTTTCTTCAAGAGATTCTCAAACACTTTGTTGATGAAGTGAGAACCACCATCACTGATGACGAGTAGCAGAACACCAAATCTTGGAAATATGATCGACTTGAACATCTTCATTACTACTTTTAAGTCATTTGTTGGGCTGGCTATGGCTTCTACCCACTTAGATACGTAGTCAACAGCAACAAGGATGTATTTGTTTCCAAAAGACGAAGGAAAAGGACCCATAAAGTCGATTCCCCAAACATCAAAAAGTTCGACTTCTTGAATGAAGTTTTGTGGCATCTCATGTCGCTTGCTGATGTTCCCTTGTCTTTGGCAAGCATAACATTTAGATATGAATTTATGGGCATCCTTGAACATGGTAAGCCACCAATAACCAGCTTGTAAAACCTTCTCTACAGTCTTATCAGTAGCAAAGTGTTCAGCATAGTTAGATCCGTGACAATGAAAAAGGATTTCTGGAACTTCTTCTTCAGAGATGCACCTGCGAAACAAGTTATCTGCACACTGCTTATAAAGATATGGTTCATCCCAAAAGTACCTTCTTATATCTCGCAAGAACTTCTTTTTGTTGTTGCCAAAGAATCGTGGCGGTTCGACCTCTGCTGCTAGGTAATTCGCGATATGCATAAACCAAGAAAGCTTGGAAGGTTTTGCTTTTGGAGCGGGGCTAGACGTGTCTCTGGGGTGATTACTTTAGCATTACCATCTATCTCCACGTCTCCAATAGGGTCTTGAGAGGTCGAATGTCGAGCTTGCACCAGGTGAGGTAGCTTTGCCCTTAGATTTCTTTGATTTGCGCTTAGACTTCCTTGCTTTGTGCTTTGATTTTCTCGACTCGACAACTCCCTTAGGCTCGACTAACGAGGCTTGTATAGAAACGTGTTGGCACCTTCCCTTGTTATCTCCAGAGTCTAGAATCAATTTCTCTTCCTTGTAGATGGTTATACAGTACGAGCTTCCACCACTACAGACTGCAGGATAGAAGATTCTCTTTTTGACTTTAGAAAACAAACTCTTCGGTTGGGATAATCAACAACTGCCCCCACTGTTGCAAGGAATGAATTTCCAAATATCAATGTCCTGGGAGAGTCATTTTCTATCTCAAGAATGTGAAAATCAACAGGAACTAGACACCCTCCTACTTGCACCATCAAATCCATTACGAAACCGTATGGAATCGTGCTTGAATTGTCTCCAAACTTAACAGAACCATGAGGAGGTTTAATATCACACATCCCCAGCTCGTTAGCAACTGCTTTGGACATGACATTCACATTTTCTCCTGTGTCACATAGAGAGTCAGAAAATTCCATACCTTCAATTATGCAGGGGAAGACAAACTTCACCGAATCGTTTATCTTATGAAGCTTCCTTTGGTGTGGAACTTTGCCTATGCATCATACTCTTCAGGACATGCTGGAGATTCAACTTCAGTGTCTTGATTGCTAGGAATAGACGTGACTTCTCTCTCACCATCAGTGTTTATGACATTTCAACGCCACATTGGATTGTCTACGATTTTTCCTGGAAGGTGACCATCTTGTCTCTTCACACTTTCTCCAATTTGTCCGATTTGTTTCTCGAGCATCTTGACATGAGTTGAGAGGTTAGTGAACTTCTGAAATGACTCCTCATTGTTCTTGTTGAGGTGATCATTCATGATGTCTAACTTGTACCCAAGATCATTCATGTTCTAACTTAAGCTCAAGGTTGCGGATGTCTTGTGTGATTTTTTCATGTACCTCAGCGATTCGTCTGTCGATAACTTCGGTGCTTTTTGAACTATCTATGGTTTGTGATAGCTGCACGTCCATGCTGTCAACCTGAGTGGAAAGAGCTTCAAATTTACCATTAAGGTCAGTGTATAGGCAGTCCACTCTTATATCCACATCGTCTGCTAATCTTTGCACCTTCATAAGAAGTGGTTGCACCATAAGCTCGATCTTGTTGTCTTGAGAGGTTGGAGATGATTTTGGAGCAGATTGGAGATTCATATGGGTGTGGTCTTGTGCTCCAAGTTGATGATTAATGTCAGCTGCATTAACTGCTTCGCAGACATTAACAGAATGCTGCTGATTTTGGAGAAACAATTTCACCATGGCTTTAAGTTCTTCAATCTCCTTATGATCATGGGAAGTAGAACATGATGTTCTTCCTTGATCAGGACAATTGTTTCTGCTGCTTGCAGCAAGATTATTAATCAAGATGTAAGCTTCTTCCACAGTCCTTGTCATGAAGTTTCCATCGCTTGCTACATTTAGAGGTGCCTTAGATGTGCATTCAAGACCATCGTAGAAAGTGTTCAAGATGCATGTCTCTGTAAAACCGTGGTGAGGACATTCTCTAATGTAGCTTTTATAACGATCCCAAGCTTCATGAAAAGATTCGCCTCCTTTTTGTTTTGTTGGAACCTAAAAATCTTGTCTCTTAAGAAGTTTGATCTAGAGGTGGTGTAGAAATGGTTAAGGAAGGCGGCCTTGCATTCGTCCCATGATCCGAGTGAACCAGGAGACAAAGACTTAAACCATGCACATGTCTTATCACAAAGAGAAAATGGAAACAACTTGCACTTTATGAAATCTGCAGGAACTCCGATCGATTGCTTGGTGCTGCAGATTTCTTCAAAATCTTCAAGATGATCCATAGGGTTCTCCGATGCATTGCCATGGAACCGGTTCTGCTTGACCAATTTTATGAGCTTCGGACTTATCTCATAGTCTACGTTGATGGGTTGTAGACTAATGGGAGAACGGTTCTCATAGAAAGCATACAGATTGTTATAATCTCTTAGAGTTAAGCAAGGTGCGTTTTGAAACCTATCGTGCTCTTCAACGTTTTGATGGACGTGGTAGTTATCTCTAAACCTATCTAAACCTTGCAAGTGTCTATTGTTATCGTCCATCTCTAATTTTTTTTGTGTGTGTGTTTTTTTTTATAATTTTTTTAAATTAATTAATTATTTAATTTATGTAAATATATAAATATTTATTTTTATTTTTAGTTTATATATATATATATATTTTTTTTTAATGTTAATATATAGATTTATATATATATATAATAATAAATTTTTTTTCGTTATATATATTTAAGTTTATATTTTTCCGTTTTTTTATATTAATTTCTATATATGTATATATATTTTTTATATAAAATAATAATTAATTTTTTTTTTCAAAAATGAACAAGAGAACGTTATTTAGACTCGATTCTGACCTGAAACTCGTAGGCAACGTTAAAGGTCCCCGGCAACGGCGCCAAAAACTTGATGTGCTCAGGTTTTAACCCTAGTTTTCTGCAAGCGCACAGATGTACGTTGTAGTACTTAGGGGTCGATCCACTGAAGACCAAGTAACTGCAATACGAGTTTACTTGAGATGAGGACTGAGCTAAGATGAAAATATGGGTTTTTGGTTGGGGGTTGTGAACAGTGACGAAAATAGAAAATAATAAATTTAAAACATAGTAAACAATAAGATCAAATCAATACGAGAAGGTGTTGGGCGTTAGGGAATTCGCCGGGAATCATAGACTAGCTAACAAGAGAATTAAACATAGAGTTTTCAATAGATTGTTCTTGAAATTAAACCCAGACTAACCTACTCACGTAGTATTAATCACAAATCAATTCACTCAGATTTACTAAACTCCCATTCAGTTCTCTAAGTTTATAGACAAATTAGTTTGATAATTTCACAAAATTCTTTAGATCGACTCACACCGTCTAAGAGAATTTGTTCATCTAAATAGGGTTAATCGATTCAACAACACTTTTGATGAGTAAATCAACCTAATCGCAGTAGCTAGATGATCGATCCAAGCTACATAAATGAAACGCAAATTTAGATGAAGAACTCTAAAGATAAACCCTAATCTAACAAACCAGAAATCAATCCATGAATCCCTTTGAAAAATCCCTTAAAACCCAACAAGGGAATTACTCAATCATAGTGTATAAAAACATCACAGAAGTATTGTAGTTTGCTGGAAATTAAATAAGAGAAAGATAAAGAACGAATAACGAGGATGAATATGGAGATCGATGATGGATCCTTTGGCGACTCCTTCTTCTCCCGAAGATGGCAACTCTGAGGTGTGCGGCTCTCTTCTCTGCTCTCTCTCCACGACTTGGTCATTAGAATTCGTTGGAAACGTCTAGGGTTTGAAGAATGAGTATTGGGCTGGACTTGGGCTTGAATTAGGTCACTTTCGGATGTCAACATTGTCTGGCCGCGTTCGCGGTGGTCCTGACCGCGGGGAATCATGGTCTGGCCGCGGTCGCGGCCTATGCTCTCCTTCGAGACTGCATTTTCTGTCTTTAGCGCATCGGGAATATCTGAAGATCTAACTGTTGGATTGTCTCCAAACCAATTGCATTAGAAAGCTGGTTGTCTCTTCTATGTTGTCTCAAATTTTAGGGATGATCAGACGCTGAAAAGGTCTCCATTGAGTATCATACTTCTGATGGTCTGCATTTATCCAAAATTGCTCATTTGTTCCAAATTGCACATCTTTAGTCCAAGTTTCCTGAAAAGTCTTTTAAAACTCTAAAACATAGAAATCAATTATAAACCATTGAAAACAGAGTTAAAACACCTGCATAAGATATTAAAATGATCCATAAAAATGGTTAAAATCCGGTGTTATCACTTCGCAGGGCTCGGTCCAATTGCTCATCTCCTTTATGGGTTCGGCCCAATTCGATTGTTCCTCTGCTATGGCTCGTTGTTTTCGAGTATTTAGTCACTTTTGAGATGGTTTATCCGCTTGGGGTGAAACCGACCCCAACATTGAGTTTGCCGCCACCTCATTTGCCGTGTCATTCTCTTTTTTTATGTAGAATTACATGTGCATATATAAATTTAATGGATACATATATATTAGGACTATGCCAAATATTCAATGCAAAGATATTTATACAACAATAAATGGAAGTGTAAATTATATATATTTACCTTGTATAGACTCTTCATGCTTCATGTTCCTATACACCTATTGAAATAAACATATAATTTAATTACATATACACCAGGATAAGAATCTAAATTACCACACTATCAATCTTTGAATAGATAGTTATATATATCTAGTTATAAAATGTGTGTATACATATAAGTACCTGGAGATTGCTTTTCACATGCGAAATTGTAAGTGTTTTTACACCCATTGAGTTCAAAATATTTTTAGGAGTTGCTCTTTTAATATTAAGAATAATCATAAGATAGACTTTTATACAAAAAAAAAATTTCTTAATGATATAAACAATAGTGTTACTATGTATAAGAAATAATAGTTGAAAATTTTGAAAGATGAGAAACATAACACAATTGGAAAAACAAATATAAAAAATTGTTTATCGATGTGATGATAAAAAGTGAGAAATTGGATTTGTTGTTCTGAAAAAAAAAAGAAAAAATATTGCTTACAGTTTTCGCCACCGAATTGTTCAACAGCATGGACAAAATAGCGATGATAATCGGTGGTCCATGGCAGTCGCGGTATTTTTGACTTAGTGTAAGGTCTAACAATCTTTATTTTCATTGCTTTTGTTATGCCATGATTTTTTTTTCAGATATGTACTGATTATTTTTTTGTTCTAAAATATCATAAAAATTTTTATAGAAGTTATAATTACCAAAAATAGCCTAAAACAAAATATTAAATGCTAGTAAATATTTTTCTTGTGACTTGTGACTTTGTTGTTTTATCAGGAAAATTTAAAATTACACTTTAAAAGAAAAATATTATATAACATATGTACCATAAAACTTAAGATTTGAATTAATACTATCAGATTTTTTTTCTAGAAAATAAAATTATATATGCTGGCAAACTGTTTTATAAAAAGTCAAAATTAACCCAAAATTAATATATGGGCCTAACTAGGATATGTATAACTTAATGGTTTACACTAGTATGGTTATTGTATCATCATCCAATTTAAACATATGCATTATATGTTTTTTATTGACAACAAGAACAAAATTATAACTTAAAGCCTAAAATTTTAGCTTATTATCATCATTTTTAACCGAATTATATAAATAACTTAAAAGTCTTTAAAAGAAACAAATACCATGAATGTATCTACACTATCAATATATTATTTCCTTCCAAACCAGTTTAATTTTATACATGCAAAAGTAGAGATACCATATTTCATAAATTTAATCATTTATAAATGACAGAAATACAAAATCCTAAAATTTCCATATGTGTTAAATATATACTTTATTCATACTATTTTTTCTTTCTTGGTGATTTTTTTTTTAAATAAGAATAGCTAATATTAGATTTTTTTCATAATATCTTATCACTATTATAATGATAGTTTTACAACTGACAATCTATCTGCTCCACAAGAATCCATGTAGACCAGGACAACAATGAACGATTCTCCTTGCACCACGCTGAAAATTGCCTTATAATTTTATCTCCATATTAACATGCATAAATCACATCTTTTGGAAATCAAACCTCAAACCTCCTGATGTAGAAACATTAATTTACCATTAGTCGATCACTGGACTAAGAACCTTATATTATTTAGAGTTGTAGTTTATAAGTTATAAACATAAAAAACATTATAAAAGAAAAATAAATAACATATTTTATTGGAAATAGATATATATTTATAAAATAATCTTCCATCCAAATAATAGATGGAAGATCACAAAGTAACATCTTATAAAAACAACTACCATCTTAATATATATAGTTCATTTTTATTTTTATTTTATCTCATTATATGGGATAATAACATTATATAAAAGGAAAACAAGCTTAAAAAGGATAGAAACCCAAATCTTCTTAGTACTTGAGACCAAGAGTTAGTTCAAGGGACAATTTTTCTTCATCCTTCAAAACTTCTGAGTTTAAAGGATCATTTTCACCATCACCAGCAGTTGCGACATCATCATCAGCATTAACAATGATATTGTTATTATTATTTTTATCATCGTCTCTGATTTCAATTAGTCCAACCTACCATAATATAATCATATAGATAATTAAATAGTTTTAACAATCAAAATCATTTGCATGTTTTTACTGCCACATAGATCTTCTTTATCCACTATATGAAGTCAAAATATCTCACCACAATCAAGAATAACCAAGAAATGAAGAAAAAATAATAATAAAAAATAATAGTGAAGATCGTTTGATATCATAATTTATCGGTGAAAACTGATAAATGTAACTATTTTGGCAATATTATAGGCATATTTAAGGTATAATGACCTTGTTTATACGATATATATATACATCTATCTAGGTCATATCATATGCATCAAAACTCATGTTGACAAGCATGCATGATTGTAATATATGCAAAAGAAAAGAAAATATACTCTGGAAGATTGAAAGAGAGACTTGAAAGACACATCCATATTTTCATTACTATTGCACTGTAGCCTACAAAAAAAAATTAAAACAAAGTTAATCATTTTGATTCCAAAGCAAGCAATTAAATGAATTCATGACCTAACATTAATTAATTATGGCATGAACCTTTGTTGGCTTTGCATAAACTTGGTTGCGTCTCGAAGACGTTCATAGATCCGAAGGTATTGTTGAGTTTGCCGCCACCTCATTTGCCGTATCATTCTCTTTTTTGCTGTAAAATTACATGTGCATATATCTATTTGATAGATACATATAATTTAGGACTATGCAAAATATTTTCAGTGCAAGATATTTATACAACAATAAAGTAAAGTGTAAATTATATTTATTTACCTTGTATACATTCTTCATGCTTCATGTTCCTATACACCTATTGAATTAAACATATACATTTTTGATTACATATACACCAAGATAAGAATCTAAATTATCATACTATAAATCTTTGGATAGATAGTTATATATATCTAGTTACTAAAATATGTGTGTATATATATAAGTACCTGGAGATGGCTTTTCACATGTGATATTGTGAGTGTTTCAACACCTGTTGAGTTCAAAATCTTTTTAGGAGTTGCTCCTTCAATATTAAGAATAATATCATAAGATAGACTTTTATACAAAAAATAAAATTCTTAAATGATATAAAGAACAAGTCTACTATGTATAAGATATGATAGTTGAAAAATATGAAAGATGAAAAAAATAACACAATTGGTAAAAGAAATATAAAAAAAAAATTATCGATTTTGATCGTAAAAAGTGCGAAATTGAATTTCTTGTTCTGAAAAAAAAGAAAAATAAATTGCTTACTCTCTTTGCCACCGAGATCTTAAACAGCATGGACAAAATAACGATGAAGATCGGTGGTCCATCGCAGTCGCGGTATTTTTTACTAACTGTAAGGTCTTACAATCTCCCTTTTGTTATGCGATGAATTCTTTTTTTCAGAAATGTACCGATTATTTTTTCGGTTCAAAAATATTTATAGAATTTTTTCTAGAATATAAAATTATCAAAAATAACTTAAAAACAAAATATTTAATGCTAGTAAATATTTTTCTTGTGACTTGTGATTTTGTTTTTTTATTAAGAAAATTAAAAAATACACTTTAAAAAAAATATATTTAACACCATTTTTTCTAATGGTGATAATATATACCATAAACCTTAAAATTCTAATTAACATTACTAGATTTTTTTATAAAATAAAACTATATATGCTGGCAAACTGTTTTAGTAAAAGTCAAAATTAACCCAAAATTAATATATGGCATAACTAGGATATGTATAACTTAATGGTTTGCACTAGTGTGGTTATTGTATCATCATCCAATTTAAACATATGCATTACATGTTATCTATTGACAACAAGAACAAAATTATAACTTAAAACCTAAAATTTTAGCTTATTATCATTATTTTGAACCAAATTATATAAATAACTTAAAAGTCTTTAAAAGAAACAAATACCATGAATATATCTACACTATATAATATACTATTTCCTTCCAAATCAATTTGTTTTTATACTAATGACAAAAAATTGCAAAAGTAGAGATACCATATTTCATAAATTTAATAATTTCTAAATAACAAAAATACAAAACCCTAAATTTTCATATGTGTTAAATATATAATTTATTCATACCATTTTGATTTTTTGGCGATTTTTTAAAATAATAATGGCTAATATTGGATCCAATATTAGCAAATATTGAACTTTTTCATAATATGTTATCACTTTTATAATGACAGTTTTCCAACTGACAATCTATCCGCTCTACAAGAATCCAACACAAACAGGGATCACAACTAGCAATTCTCCTTGAAAATTTTCTTATAAGTTTGCCTTCATAATAACCTGCATAAATCACATCTTTTGGGCATCGAACCTCAGATCTCCTAATGTAGAAATATTAATTAACCATTAGTCGACCACTAGACTAAGGATCTTCCATTATTTAAAGTTGTAGTTTATAACTTATAAACATAAAAAAAACATTATAAAAGGAAAATAAATAACATAATTTATTGGAAATAGATATATATATATATTTATAAAATAATCTTCCATCCAAAGAATAGATGAAAGATCACCAAGTAACATCTTATAAAAACAACTACCATCTTTATATAAATATATTTCATTTTTTATCTCATTATATGAGATAATAACATTATATAAAAGGAAAACAAGCTTAAAAAGGATAGAAACCCAAATCTTCTTAGTACTTGAGACCAAGAGTTAGTTCAAGGGACAATTTTTCTTCATCCTTCAAAACTTCTGAGTTTAAAGGATCATTTTCACCATCACCAGCAGTTGCGACATCATCATCAGCATTAACAATGATATTGTTATTATTATCTTTATCATCGTCTCTGATTTCAATTAGTCCAACCTACCATAATATAATCATATAGATAATTAAATAGTTTTAACAATCAAAATCATTTGCATGTTTTTACTGCCACATAGATCTTCTTTATCCACTATATGAAGTCAAAATATCTCACCACAATCAAGAATAACCAAGAAATGAAGAAAAAATAATAATAAAAAATAATAGTGAAGATCGTTTGATATCATAATTTATCGGTGAAAACTGATAAATGTAACTATTTTGGCAATATTATAGGCATATTTAAGGTATAATGACCTTGTTTATACGATATATATATACATCTATCTAGGTCATATCATATGCATCAAAACTCATGTTGACAAGCATGCATGATTGTAATATATGCAAAAGAAAAGAAAATATACTCTGGAAGATTGAAAGAGAGACTTGAAAGACACATCCATATTTTCATTACTATTGCACTGTAGCCTACAAAAAAAAATTAAAACAAAGTTAATCATTTTGATTCCAAAGCAAGCAATTAAATGAATTCATGACCTAACATTAATTAATTATGGCATGAACCTTTGTTGGCTTTGCATAAACTTGGTTGCGTCTCGAAGACGTTCATAGATCCGAAGGTATTGTTGAGTTTGCCGCCACCTCATTTGCCGTATCATTCTCATTTTTGCTGTAAAATTACATGTGCATATATCTATTTGATAGATACATATAATTTAGGACTATGCAAAATATTTTCAGTGCAAGATATTTATACAACAATAAAGTAAAGTGTAAATCATATTTGTTTACCTTGTATGGACTCTTCATGCTTCATGTTCCTATACACCTATTGAAATAAACATATACATTTGATTACATATACACCAGGATAAGAATCTATATTATCACAATATAAATCTTTGGATAGATAGTGATATATATCTAGTTAATAAAATATACGTATATATATATATATAAGTACCTGGAGATGGCTTTTCACATGTGATATTGTGAGTGTTTTCACACCCATTGAGTTCAAAATCTTTTTAGGAGTTGCTCCTTCAATATTAAGAATAATTTCATAAGATAGACTTTTATACAATAAATTTTTTTCTTAAATGATATAAAGAATAATTCTACTATGTATAAGATATGATGGTTGACAATTTTGAAAGATGAAACAAATAACACAATTGGTAAAAGAAATATAAAAGAGTTTTTTTATCGATTTTGATGGTAAAAAGTGCGAAATTGAATTTGTTGTTCTGAAAAAAAGGAAAAAAAATTGCTTACTCTTTTCGCCACCAAGATCTTCAACAGCATGGACAAAATAGCGATGAAGATCGGTGGTCCATCGCAGTCGCGGTATTTTTGACTTACTGTACGGTCTAACAATCTCCCTTTTCATCGTTTTTGTTATGCGATGATTTCTTTTTTTCAGAGATGTACCGATTATTTTTTTGGTTCTAAAATATTTATATTTTTTCTTAAAAACAAAATATTTAATGCTAGTAAATATTTTTTTGTGACTTGTGATTTTGTTATTTTATTGAGGATTTAAAAAATTACACTTTAAAAGAAAAATATTATTTAACACCATTTTTTTCTAATGGTGATAATATATACCATAAAACTTAAAATTTTAATTAATATCACCAGATTTTTTTTTTAGAAAATAAAACTATATATCCTGGCAAACTATTTTATAAAAAGTCAAAATTAACCCAAAATTAATATATGGCCTAACTAGGATATGTGTGACTTAATGGTTTGAACTATTTTGGTTATTGTATCATCATCCAATTTAAACATATGCATTACATGTTATTTATTGACAACAAGAACAAAATTATAACTTAAAGCCTAAAATTTTAGCTTATTATCATCATTTTGAACCAAATTATATAAATAACTTAGAAGTCTTTAAAGGAAACAAATACCATTAATATATCTACACTATATAATATACTATTTCCTTCGAAACCAATTTAATTTTATACTAATAATAAAAAATTGCAAAATTAGAAATACCATATTTCATAAATTTAATCATTTCTAAATAACAAAAATACAAAACCTAAATTTTTATATGTGTTAAATATATACTTTATTCATACCATTTTGATTTTTTGGTGATTTTGTTTTTAAAAAAAGAATAGCTAATATTAATTTTTCATAATATGTTATCATTACTATAATGACAGTTTTACAACTGATAATCTCTCCGTTCCACAAGAATCCACGCAGACCGGGATCACAACGAACGATTCTCCTTGCACCACGCTGAAAATTTCCTTATAAGTTTGCCTTCACAATAACCTGCATAAATCACATCTTTTGGGAATCAAACCTCAGACCTCCTGATGTAGAAACATTAATTAACCATTAATCGACCACTGGACTAAGAACCTTCCATTATTTAAAGTTGTAGTTTATAAATTATAAACATAAAAAAAACATTATAAAAGGAAAATAAATAACATATTTATTGGAAATAGATATATATATATATATTTATAAAATAATATTTCATCCAAATAATACATGAAAGATCACCAAGTAACATCTTATAAAAACAACTACCATCTTAATATATACAGTTTGTTTTTTTTATCTCATTATATGGGACAATAACAATATATAAAAGGAAAACAAGCTTAAAAAGGATAAAAACCCAAGTCTTCTTAGTACTTGAGACCAAGAGTAAGTTCAAGGGATAACTTTTCTTCATCCTTCAAAACTTCTGAGTTGAAAGGATCATTTGTACCATCACCAGCAATTGCGACATCATCATCCGCATTAACAATGATATTGTTGTTATTATCTTTATCATCGTCTCTGATTTCAATTAGTCCAACCTGCCATAATATAATCATATAGATAATTAAATAGTTCTTAACAATCAAAATCATTTGCATGTTTCTAGTGTCACATAGATTCTCTTTATCCACTATTTTAAGTCAAAATATGTCACTACAATGAACAATAACCAAGAAATGAAGAAAAAATAACAATCAAAAATAATATTGAAGATCGTTTGATATCATAATTTATCGGTAAAAACTGATAAATGTAACCATTTTGGCAATATTATAGGCATATGTAAGGTATAATAATCTTGTATATACGATATATATACATCTATCAAAGTCATATCATATGCATCAAAACTTATGTTGACAATCATGCATGATTGTAATATATGCAAAAGAAAACAAAATTTACTCTGGAAAATTGAAAGAGAGACTTGCAAGACACATCCATATTTTCATTAAAATTGCATTGTAGCCTACAAAAAATTTTGAAAAAAGTTAATCATTTTGATTCCAAAGCAAACAATTAAATGAATTCATGAGCTAACATTAATTAATTATTGCATGAACCTTTGTTGGCTTTGCATAAACTCGGTTGCGTCTCAAAGACGTTCATAGATCCGAAGGTATTGTTGAGTTTGCCGCCACCTAATTTGCCGTATCATTCTCTTTTTTGCTGTAAAATTACATGTGCATATATCTATTTGATAGATACATATAATTTAGGACTATGCCAAATATTTTCAGTGCAGAGATATTTATACAACAATAAAGTAAAGTGTAAATCATATTTATTTACCTTGTATAGACTCTTCATGCTTTATGTTCCTATACACCTATTGAAATAAACATATACATTTGATTACATATACACCAGGATAAGAATCTAAATTATCACACTATGAATCTTTGGATAGTTAGTGATATATATCTAGTTAATAAAATATGTGTATATATATATATAAGTACCTGGAGATGGCTTTTCACATGTGATATTGTGAGTGTTTTCACACCCATTGAGTTCAAAATCTTTTTAGGAGTTGCTCCTTCAATATTAAGAATAATTTCATAAGATAGACTTTTATACAAAAAAAAAATTCTTAAATGATATATAGAATAATTCTACTATGTATAAGATATGATAGTTGAAAAATCTGAAAGATGAAAAAAATAACACAATTGGTAAAAGAAATATAAAAATAAAGTAATAAACATATACATAAGACTAAATATACATCAGGATAAGAATCTAGATTATCACACTATTAATCTTTTTATATATTATATAGTGATATATATATATAGTTGATAATGTGTGTATATATATAAATACCAGGAGATGGCTTTCACATACGATATTGTGACTGTTTTCACACTCATTGAATTTTATGAAGATCGGTAGTCCATTGCATTTGCATCTTTGATTTACTAGAAGATCTAGCAATCGCTTTTTTCATCGCTTCTGTTTTTTCGATAATTTGATTTGTTTCAGAAATGTATCAATTGAAATTTTAGTTTAAAAATTATATATAATTTTTTGTAAGATATAATTATCAAAAACAACCTAAGAAATAAATATTTAATGCTGGTAAATATTTTTGTTGTGACTTGTGATCTTGCTGTTTTACTATTCCCCTAAAAATAAATTAAAAATTACACTTACATATAGAAAAAGTATTATTAACACCAATTTTTTTCTCATGGTAATAATATATTGTATACTGTAAAATTTAAGTTTTAGTTAATACTACCAGATTTTTTGGTATAAACTAAACCTATATGCTGGCAAACTAATTTATGAATAGGTCAAAATTAACCAAAAATTAATTTAAGCCCAACTAGGATATGAATATGAACAACATAATGTTTTTCACTAGTGTCTTTACTGTGTCATCATCCATATTTAAACATATGTATTAAATTTTATTGACAACAAGAACAAAAATTATAACTTAAAGCCTCAAATTATAGCTTATTATCATCATTTTGAACCAAATTATATAAATAAACTAAAAATTGTCCAACAAAACAAATAAAATTTACTACTTCCTTCCTAACAATTTTAATTTTGTACTACTCAAAAAACATGGCAATAGTAGCTGTATTATATTTCAGAAAGTTTTAATAATTTATAAATAATAAAAATACGAAATCATGAATTATAATTTCTAAAAATAACAAAAGAAAAAATATATAATGCTGGTAAATATTTTTGTTGTGACTTGTGATTTTGCTGTTTTGCTATTCCTCTAAAAAGGAAATTAAAAAGTACACTTTTATAGAAAATTATTATTTAACACCAATTTTTTCTCATGGTAATAATGTATTCAATATATTTTTTAATTTTAATTAATAAAACCATTTTTTCTAGGGTGGATTTACATAATTAATTTCTATTACTTTTTATATTAAACTCATATTCTAGAGCGAATTAGGTTAAATTATTTTAATATAAATATATATTAACTATGTAGACATAATCTTAAATATTTTTGTTAACAAACAAACTATTTTAATATATTAAACTTTTTTTTAAAAAAAATTTGTTCTAGAGCAGGTGAGAATCTAGTTTATGTTTAAAAGAGAAATTAAATAAAAGCAAACTCAATATCCGTATTTTATGTATATTTCTCATACTACGTGACATGAGGAATATTATTCTTTTTTTTTCTCCATTTTTTATGGACCGGTCACGTTTAACCTTGAGATGATTTTGCAAGAATTTTTTAACTATCAAAAATATTAAACCATATTTAGCCAAGACAACTCTTGAAAAATAAAAAAACACAGTTATCATATTAAATTGACAAAACTCATAGGCATTCATGAATCGGAGATTAATTTCCATAAAATTACATAAAGTTATATATATAGGTTCAAATATTGTATATCATAATAAACATTAAAAATATATGTATCGGTACTTTACCATTGAGTGCTAACGGATTTAGCGAAAGAA
Organism: Eutrema salsugineum; assembly: GCF_000478725.1. Lineage (NCBI taxonomy): Eukaryota > Viridiplantae > Streptophyta > Magnoliopsida > Brassicales > Brassicaceae > Eutrema > Eutrema salsugineum. The sequence goes on along the minus strand of NW_006256756.1, from coordinate 2,373,298 downwards.
ACAAAATACCATTAGTCCACGTCGGTTTAAAATCTCATTAAAAACGCACCAAGTTGCAACGATGTTCACCAATATACAAGAAATTTTTTATCAAACAAATTATGTTTTTAATACATGCATCTACAGTAATACTTTCCAACGGTTTGTACAAAAATCGAGTTCTTATTAGGCTTTGAGACTAAGAGTGAGCTCAAGGGACAATTCTTCGTCACCTTTAGAAACTTCTATCGAGTTAAGTGACAAAGTAACTACATTACCGTCATCATCATCAGCACCAACAAATTCACCACTGTCATTATCAGCTCTAGTTCTATAATGTCGGACCTGTAAAATTAAACAAAAGTATATAATTATTCTAAAATTAATTACATGTCCATTTTCGTAAGCTGAGATGGACACATGCATGACAATATAACATCAAAATCTTTCTCATGTTTTCATTGTTATAAATAATTTCATTCGCTGAAATTAACTTTCATATCTATGCTTAACTTGTAGGTGCATAAGCATAATTTCATTCTATACCAAAAACAAATCTCAGAAAATATTTAACAGACACTTTTGACCAATACATGCAGATGACATATACAAAACTTTTATTACCAAATATGATTTTTAATAAACCTTGATGAAATAAGAGACTTGTAAATAATAGAGAACTCTAAATAATATATGGCGGTCTGTATATATGTGCCACCCTTGGAAACTATAGATATATATTATTATGTGGCATCTCGATCTTGTATATATATATATATTATTCAAGTTCATATATATACTCTTGATGATTGACAGTAAAGAAATGCATACGAAGACAAGTTTTACTCTTGATGATTGACAGTACAATATATATATAATGATATATATATATATATATATCAGTAGTATTGTGAAAGACAAAAAAGCATAGAATAATGTATTACCCTTGAAGATTCATAGAGAGACTTGCAAGTAAAATAGTCACTTGGTACTTCGAACATTTCCTTAGTTTCATTACTTGATTCTCCGAATGTTATTATTTTTTCAAACATTTCCTCTTCTCTCCTACAAGAATTTTATAAAAACAAAAAAGGTATACATATATAGTTCTGTTTCTCATATAAACCAAAAATATATAGTAAAGCAAACTAATTTTACTGATCAAGTATTAACTACACGAACCTTTGTTGATTTTGGAAAAAGTTGGCATTGCCTCGAAGGCGTTGATAGTTATGAAGGTACTGTTGAAATTGCCACCAAGTCACTTGTCCTGTCACTCTAACACTTCTCTTTGCTAAAATCTCGTCTGCCATAGATTGCATGTGTTATATATTATATACATATATATATATATAGATATCAATATATGTGCACTATGTTGCATCTTAATGTATATGCATATATGATCTTACGCAAATATATACATTCATATTTATACAATTTAAAATTGAATTATAAATTATATTTGTTTACCTTGCATGGATTCTTCCAGCTTCATGCTCCTATACATCTGTTGAATATAAGGTAATTAAGAATTACTGGTTCCGTATCCAAACCAAATTTTATAAAATATAATTTGGTTCATAAGTACACATTATATAAACATTAGTAGTTAGATGTATATAGGACCTGGAGATGACTCTTCACATGTGATATTGTGAGCCCTTTCACATCCATTAACTGCAAAACCATTTTAGGAGTTGCTCCTGCAATTGTAAAGATAATAATATATTTTTTATCCTGAAAATTGAATTAAACTAAAGCAAACAGAATCTTGACCAGAAGAAGTTATAATCGATAAATTCACAAGAACATAATTTCCATAATCAATGATTTAATCTAAAAGATGTTCAGATGACAAGAAATTGTGAATTTTCATAATTAATTAAAGAGTTTATATCTGTAAATTTATATAAATAGAAAAGAATCTGCGCTTACTATTTTCTCCACCAAGTTGTTCGACGGCTTGAACAAAAGAGTTGTGAAGATCAGAACTCCATCGCAGCCGCGGCACTTTTGACCTAACATATGATCTAACAGTTGGATTTTTCATTAGTTTTTTTCTTAAGCTTACCACTTGATATTTCCGAAAAAAATTTCAGAATGATATTATTTGTTCGGCCGATTTAAAATGGCTGCAGCTAAATCAAAGGGGTGAAGGAAACTAATAGAGAATGCTCTATTTTCAAATAGGCAAGTTTTCTTGGACTAATTGTGTCTTCGTAACTTTTGTCTTATCTGCTGCTCTTTCGTTTTTTCCTAGAGAGAGGAAAAATAATAGAAATATTTACATTAAAGAAAGGAGATAAAATGCTATTATAATTGTTTTTTTTTGAAACATATGCTATTATAATTGTTGTTGTGCTTTGTCATGTTGTGCTACTTTTTCGTTCTTTATATTTTTGTTCATATAATAGTTTCTTTTCTATGAATTCATTTGTATATTTAAAAGACGAAATAAATAACCAGTTAGCAATTAAACTCATCAATTAGTATAGTAATTAACACCTCCACTCTTGTTTCTTAATTTGTGATAATATACGCATGACAACATCTGAACAGTAATTAAAACTATCAACAAGTTTCGTCCTTTGTAAAATAGTGTTATGGAAACCAAAAAGAAACTATTTCAAACAATTAAAAAGTTATTAAAAAAAAACTGTATACTGAAAATTTTCGCTTACGAAAAAAGCCAAAAAGTACGTCAGACTAATTATCTATTATATTAAAACAGAAGCACATTTAGTACTTGCATCCAAACACTCTGAAAGTTTTTTTATAATATTTTATTTTATTTTTATATTTAATTTCCGAAAATTAGTTATTAATATAGATATTTTTAAATTTTTTAAAATCTAGGTCATCTTTAATTTAAATTTCAAATTATTAGAAATTTAATTAAATTTAGTTACAAAAATTTGCATTCAATTTAATTTAAATTCAAAAAATTCCAAAAAAAATTAATTAAATTTTATTACGAAAATTTAAGTAATAATTTTAATACTTTAAAATTTCTTAAATACAGGACAGATTTAATTTAAAATTTTAAATTTTAAATTTAAATAATATTTTTATAAAAATACATAATAAATAAATATTTTATCGTATTTTATCATAATCAATTAGTCTAAAATATCAAATATTTGAGATTAATAAATATTTATATTATACAATAATATGATCGAGCTGATTAGAGTTATATATATATATAAATATATTTAAGGTCCATGAGTTAATTTATTAAAACATGTAAGATATTTTGAGACAATTAAACTAACAATCCATTATATATATATATATATACATTTTTTAATAGCAAAAATAATAAATAAATATCTTATTATATTTTTTCATAATCAATTGGTCCAAATATTTCATATTAGTAAATATTTATAGAGTTATATAATTATAATTATAGTCTAATACGGGTTAGTTTGTCAAAACATATAAGATATTAAAAATGATTTAAGACAACTAAACGGATGGATTAGCAAATTCATAGATATATAGTTTTTTTATGTATAAATCTAAATTCACATAATAACAAAATTTATAATTACTATTAGATCAATGTATACTTAATTAACGCATACTCTTATTCTACTAATATACAAATTTTACTGTTTAAAACTAAAATATGATAATAATTTTTTGATTTAAAAAAATAAATAACAAAAACAAATTATATCTAAACAAAAAAGATAAATGTAACTTATATTAGAAATAAAAAATAAAACATTCTCGTGCGGACGCACGAGTTTAAATCTAATATCACCTTAAACCTCATGCAGCATATAATCAATCTGAGCCAAATGATTTAGATAATTGCACAAAAAAAAACAAAAACTGCTCAAAAGATATACGTGTAATATATATGCTAGTCACAAATTTATAAATTGGCTTAGAGTAAAAACTTCCCTCTTAAAGAAGTAAATTACTTCCTTAAATAAATTCTTCTGTTCTCTAATATTACAGATGTGCTACGTATTTGAGACTGATTCATTATCAATAGTAGTAAATCGTCTCGTATTTTAGTTTAGGATACCTTTTCTGTGTTCGGGTATTGTCGGATAAAATACTGTCTTGAAATTTGAACTATAAATCTTTTTATAAGAAATAAGGAATGACGGAATTTCAGGTGTTTGCATGTCCAAAATTCTTTGACTATTAATTTTTGAACTATTTTGACGCCGGGACAAAATATTGGTCAAAAGACTCAAAATCATACTTATTAAAACAGTTCATTTTTCTCGTCAAGTAAGCAATCTACTTGATCTAACTAATACAACTATACAAACCACTACTTAAGTTGTTCAATTTGAAAATGTAATACTAAATACTTCAACTGTGATAAAAACAGAATTATATATATGCATAAATATTATTTTATAAAAGCAAAATATAGTATTAAAAGTAATATCTAACTATTATGTAATAGTTAGAAACATATACCTTCAAAATTAGTTTTCAAAATATTTGGAGAACTACTATATATAATCTACACTATATAAAAGCAGCTGTTTAGGGTTGGATTCCTTAACGTAGCCACATCAGTTTTTTTAACTATCTTCTAAAGGTTGCTATGTGGCATAAACAACTCACTCTAATCACTTCTTAAGCCATGGTTTGTGAAAACGATCCTGATATCTTTTGCTCTAACGATCCAACTTCCGTCAATTTATCTTCTCAATTTATATAAAAGAGTAAATTTACTGTCAATAAATGTAGTAATTATTCAGTTTCTATTAGGATTTTCTTAAGAAAAAATTGTAGCAAATTTACTGTCAATAAATGTAGTAATTATTCAGTTTTTTAACTGTCTTTAAACAATACTCCCTATTTTCAAAATAGTTGATATTTTATGATTTTTCTTTGTTCCAAAATCATAGATGATATTTTGGAAGTATTTAATGTTATTACATTTTACAAGAATGATTTAATAGCATATTTCATTTAATTATTTTGAAGTAATAAATTTTTATGTGTAAACAAACTAATAGTATCTACTAATGGAGCAAAAGTTCATTCATAATGATTATAGAGCATTTAAGAAGTGGGTGAAACAAATTTTGAAAAGTAAAAAAAAAAAAATAACTAAAAGATATATATTTATTGTTTTTTAATAAGTGTAAAATTTCTAAAACATCAACTATTCTGGAACAGAGGGAGTAAGTGATTAGTTATTTTATTGATGTTTTTTATCAATAATTAATAGAAATAAAGTTATTTTTTTAATAATTTTCTTTTTAATAATGTTCTCATTTATGTGCATTAAATGAAAACATTCTTTATATTAAAACAGAGAATATATAGAAATAATGTACTAGAGATATAGATTCGCCAGGTAAATAATTAGAATATACTAATAATAAACATAAATTTAAAATGCTATGCAGACGAAAAAAAAAGTTAATGCACAACAAATAGAAATTGTATTTATTAATCCTCACTGAATTTTGTAACTGACGCGACTTACTTGATCCTTCTAATTCTCTCCAACAAGACAAAAGAACTTCTTTTCTTTGACAATCAACAAGACAAAAGAACATTGTAACTCGTAATATATAGAGTTTACAGAGTTTTTACTGTAGTACTTTCAATTGCCCATTCGTTCTAGGCTCTGATTACTTCGGCAAGCATGTTATAGTGCAATGATCACTATCCAAATCTGTTTCGTTTTTTTTTAACTGACCAAACAAATCCATCCGAACTAAAAAAAAACAAGTATAGACTAGTATAGAAATTTGTTTCAGTATATATCCCCTGTGTGATAGCTAGTTAGCACTTGCTTCCTTCGAGGGAAAAGCTGAGTCATTGCTCGTAAGTTAATGTCTTGGTGAGAAAAATTATGTACGTTTTAGCAAATAGTTTTTCACGTACGATTGGTCTTAGGTGAAGAGAAATTGTAGGCTGAGACCTCAATTTCTTTGTTAACCAAAAAAAAATTATTTTAAATCACACTACAAGAAAACAGAGATTTAGTGACAGCAAATACAATCGCATAACAGTCGTTAATCCTATATATCCGACTAATTTGCGACTGAATTTGTGTGTAGGTAATTCTTCGTCGCAAATTGCTGCAGTCGTACTTTCGTCGCAATTTTGCGACTGATGATCGACTAATTTTTCGTCGATGGGAAACAGTCGCAAAATAGTCGGTAAATTTTACGACTGATTAATGACTGAATTTACTACTGTTTTGCGACTTTATATTAGTCGTAATGGTCTGTCACCGAGTAGTAGTAAATCAGTCGTGAATTGTTACCATTTTACGACTTAATTGTGACTACATTGCGACTAAATAACGACTGAATACCGACTGTTTTGTGACAATTTTTAACATCAGAATTACAATTTGGTATTGGTTATACGACTTATCCTAAAACAATACTGATCTGAATTCTAAAACATGTAAAAACAATATTCAAAAATTGTAAAAGCATATGAAACCAAATTAAATTACATTACATAAACCATACATTGTCATTCAAACAAAAGCCTAAACCCATACAATCTCCAATGGTACCATATACAACCATTGGAGATAAGTTCAAAAAAAGGGCTACAAAAGATAACATTCTACAACCAACATCAGTCGACATTCAAAAAAGAGATAAAAGAGGAACCTAAGATCAGTTTGAGTTTGGAGAATCAGTAGTAGTTTCTGCAGTCGATGCAGATTGTGTAGCCAAAAAGTCTGCAAACTTAGGATCAGTTTGAGTTAAATACCTTTCAACCAGTGTGAGCTGATCGATCTTCGCTTGTTGTGCAGCTTGTGTAGCCAAAAACTCTGCTTCACGTCTTGCATTTTCAGCCGCTTGTACTTCTATCTCTCGCTGAGATTGTTGTAGCTGTTCGTGAAGGCTGTTGTATGCTGAGGAGCTTCCCGGAGACTTCCGCTTTCCATTAACATGTGATTGTGAGAGGCTTCCAACTCCATATGGAACTCCTCTTTCACTCATGATAGTGGACTGCAAAGAAACAGATCATTGAAACACATCATTCAAACTTTACCAAAACTCATTCAAACATCATTCAAACAGATCATTCAAACACTTATTGGAGAGAAAAAAACCAGAATATACCTGAAGAAATAGGTCATTCTCCTCTTCTACGGATAGCTCTGAAGACCCGAGTGCAGACAACTTCTCTTGCAGGTTCTTCTTATATGTTTCAACAACTATCTGCGCCTTTCCATCAACATAAGTACCATCTTTTTTTGTATGAGTCTTGGTGAAAACTTCACCAAGACTCACAGGTCTTCCCAATTCATCTTCCTGAAATGATAAGAAAAAGGTTAATGTATAAGCAAGAATCTTCTTCCCAAGACTTAAACAATTATATGCTAGGAGAAAAAGATACACATACCATTTCCTGTTGGATTTGTACATAGGACTTTTGACCTGAATAGTGAACATGAGGACCTAGTCCGCCACGTTCAGACATCCGAGCTGCTGATGTCGTTGAACTCTTCTCTTTTGATTTCTCTAAGTCCCAAAACGCAGTCATCTTTCTCCACAGGGTATCTCCAATCCAGTGCGGTTGCTCGCGTGAAGTTCTTGCTCTGCTGACCATATCTTTCATCCTGCTTTTACATATGCTCTCAAATTTTGCCTGAACCACACCGGTAATTAATGGATCCCAGGTGTGAGTTTTCTACAATAACAATAGAGAAGGAGATGATGTTAGTAAGTAAAACACTATACGTAGAGAAAATAAGATATTAGTCTTAACAAAAATGTAGTAAATGAAACACTATAACATTACCGCGAATTCAACAAAGAATCTCTCTTGTCTTTCATGAGGCACTCGTCTCCAGCTATAAAAGGGACCATCAAATTTGTTGGTGAAGACTTTGGTAATCTTCCGGGTCAGTGCAGACTTGTCACGACCAAACCTACAAACATTAAACAAAATGGAGACAAACAAAGCATTAAGACACAAACATCAAGCAAAGCACTAACATTAAGCAAAGCATTAAGAAACAGACATTAAGCATTAAGGCACAAACATGTACCATTAGGAAATCTTAAGCAAAGCATTAAGAAATCTTACCATGTTGTACCCGGCTTCTCTATGGGGGAGAGTACTGTGGTGTAAGCTTCCCTCACAGGCTTTGTGAGCAAAGCATTAAGAATTTGCAGCTGGTCTTCTGCGAGACTGGGAAAACCGTCTTCACCTTCTGAATCATCCTCCGATGGAGCTTCTTCGCCATCACTGCGAGCTTCGTGAGAGAGTGGCGAGAATCCTTGCTAAGAGAGTGGCGAGAATCCTTGCTGAGAGTGTGGAGAGGCTCGTTGCTGAGACTGTGGAGAGGCTCCTCGGTGAGAGTGTGGAGAGGCTCCTTGCTGAGATCGTGGAGAGGCCCCTGGTTGAGAGTGTGGTTGAGGTGATGCAGAGTGACGAGGAGAAGCAGAGAAACGAAGTTGAGACTGCTCTGACCTTCGTTGTTGAGGTGGTGGTTGAGACTCCTGGAAAAGCTCCATCGGAGGTGGATAATCACGTACGTCCAAAGAGGGTGAGAAATTGGGGACAATCGGTGGTGGAGATGATGCCGGAATAAAATCATACCGGCTCGGTAGTGGCGATGGAGTTCTGACCTCAGAAGCTGAACCCTTGGCTGCCCTATTCTTCGACGTCGAAGCTCCCCCTCGTCCTTTCTTCCTTCCACCGCCTGCCATCGGAGGTTACACAAACTTGACTTACGATTTAGAGGTTTGAACAGAGGTTTGAGTTAGGATATGGGTGAGAATCGAAGAGAGAAATTGGAATTTTGGGTGAGAATCGAAGAGAGAAATCGAGTAGTTAGGGTTTCTAAAATTTGGGAATTAGGGAAACATAGAACACTTAGCAAAATTTCTGTCTTTGTTAAGCGGGCTTGTGAAAATTTTGGGCCTGATTTTGGGTTTATGGCGGGGTTAATTGGCGGCTTAATTTTTGGACTAATAGAAGATATTCAGTCGCAATTCAGTCACAACATTAGTCACTTAATTTTTTTTTAAAAACCAGCATAAGTATACTTTTTCTCATACATCATAACTTATTTATTTAGAAATTATTTGGATAAACTCTATGTAACTTACTATTTTTAAAAAGTTTATGTAAATAACTTAGTATGTAACTTAGTTATTTTAAATGATTTTATGTAACTTACTTAAAATGTACATTTGTTATTTTTAAAAATGCACATATCTATGTGAATGCACATAACATATTTCATATTTTTAAAAAATGGACATATGTTAGTTTCTTAACTTAAAAACACTTCCAAAAATATCTTATGTTCAATTGATAATGTATGTGAATGAATGGAAAAAGTTGCAAGTGCTGAATATAGATATATATATATATGCGACTACATAGCGACTAACATACGACTAACATGCGACGGCACTTTATTAGTCGCAAAAAAAGTAAACCAACCTGTTTACGTAGGACACGTGTTTTCGTTTTCTCCGACCAGTAAAAACAGTCGCAAAGTAGTCGTTAAATAGCGATCAAATAGCGACTATATATATTGGTCACAAATAAGCGACTGTTAAACGATATCGTGCGTTTAGTAGTATCGTGGTTGCAATTCAGTTGCGAATCAGTCGGTACATTTTGCGACTGCAGTTTTAGTCGTTATGTGCAGTCGCTAAATCTATGTTTTCTTGTAGCGTCAGTAGTACTTCTTAACCAAAAAAATATCACCAAACCAATAGTAAATCTTTCTTTTATGAGTTTTTGTTATAGGTAGTAATTCTTTTTATTGTTGGTAAAATTAAGTACGGTAATTCTTTCTAACGTTTTTTATTGATTAATTGTAAAACATACGAACATAATCGTAAGGAAGGCGTTCAAAATGATTGATATTAAATTATGCATGTTTTATTAAACTCAATTAAAGGAAGGTAACGAAGCTGGGCAAATAGAAAATAGAAAACATTTATTTCTTTTGTCTCCATGCACGAGCGTAACTTACGCTAGTGAGAGAAGCGTTGCTGTTTGTTAGCGAACAGACTCAAATTATTTCCAATATTTTATTGTAGTCAACTAAAATTCTTATTCCATTCCCCTTTGTCATTTACTTTCTTCTTCTGTCCATAAACAAATGTCGTCGTAAATAGATATTGTCTCTTTTAGATGAATGCTACTTACGTCGTCTGGCAAAGAGAAAAAGAAGATAAATTAAATGTGTATGTTTGTGTTTCTCTGTTTGTGTTTCTCTGTTTGTGTTTCTCTGTTTAATAGTAACATATTATAATTAGAATACCTTTTAACCAAAAAAAAAATACATATTCTAATCAAAATAGTGAATTCCTTGGTCTTTAGAATTTTACGTGATTTTTAGGAAATATTAACTCAGTGGACCACGTGCGACCATATTGCATGTATCTGAATCCTCTTACGATGACACGTAAAACGTTCATAACAAAAAGTCTCCGTTTTCGGAATTATAAATATGCAAACAAACAATTAATATTAATTGTGTATCGTTCGCTGACGTTATACTGATATATCTAATAATATCGACTTTTTCATCTTATATCCGTTGTTTTTCTTTATTTTCATCATAATTCGTATTATCGTATACATACCGACTTTCGATTACATATTTAGTTCTCATTTATTTAACACAAAATAAGTCCTCTTTGTCCACGTAATTCGTATACATACCGACTTTCGATTACATATTTAGTTCTCATTTATTCAACACAATATACCTCCACTTTCTCGTGTATCCCTACTCCCATATTCCTATCTTTTAGTTCTCGTGTATCCCTACTCCCATATTCCTATCTTTTAGTATTTTTTTATAATTAATGTAGAAATTGATGTTGATTTAATCAGTAAGATGAAAACGATGTTCCTTAAAATGGATTACGAGAAATCATGATTCAGTTTTGATATAAATAAGATGGGAATATGGTTTTAGCAGTACATCGATGCACTTTGAATAATTTTCAGTTTCTACTATGAATAATTTTTAATTTCATAATCATCGGACTTATTTCTAATGATACCGAGCAATTGATGATACAGATATATGCTACTGGCAACTCGCAAGCTGGATACAGAGTGCTAGCTGATATTCAATTTGTTCATTAAATTCAGAAAACAAAATTATATATATATATATATATATAAATTCAGAAAACATATATATATATATATCAGTAAAAATAGTTAAGAAAAGCAAAAATTATGTATTAATTTTTAGTTCTTAATTGCTTTTTGTAATTGATTTGATAAATACTTAAATTTTATTTATTGTAACTAATAACAGTACAGTATTGTATATGTCTGAGTGTACATTTACATATATTTGAAACACAATAAATATCCGCTCTTTCAAACGTTTAATATTTATAAGATATTTTATTTTAATGCAGAGATTTTATAGTTTTATTATTTTGACTTACCAAGAGAATTTAGCTTCTCATTTATAAAACGAGAAGACAAAAAAGAATCTGGAACTCTTTGGTGACGCCTTGCCACTTGGCTGGAATGATTTTCACAATTTATTACACATCTTACATCATAACGTTTTTTCCAACATCGTTGCATTTTTAATTCTTCGTAACGCATGTATTCCTAATTTCCTTGTCAGATTATTGACCAAAGAAACAGGAATGACTTTAATACTGTTTTGGAAATGTACAAGGGTGTATATAGATTCTTTTGACCCGAACTTTCTCAATTAAAAATTAAAGGATGTTAAACTTGTATATGGACCGAGTTCAACTACTATTTTGACAACTTAATGCTTAAAGAGTCATGTGGCCCATTAACGAGCAAAATTAGTTTGGATCAATGCTTTTGAAAAATATAAAAACCCAATCATATATGCATTCTATTACAAAGATCTACAAATAGAAAGAGCAATCGACGCCGAAAGAATAGAAATGGCTATCAATTAAATTTGTAATGATGATCCTAAAGAAGAACCATTATCTACTTATAGATGATAATGGTGTGTGATCATTAATAGATATTGCTTAACTTTATAATCTTCCACTAATTTTAGCATAACTATATATATTCTATCACCGTTAAACCAATCCATACATCTCTCTTAAAGCTTCTAGACAATACATTGGACATTAGCTATTACAAGTAAAAAGACATGTGTTAGTCTCAATTTTGCCACATGCATTATATCGTTTAGGTAGGTGATGCACCTAATTTTATAACTTGGTGAGCTTATGCATAAAATTAATTTTGGCTGATAAGTATACGTACTTTAAATTAAGAAATGGGACTTCAGAACATTGGATCTAAAACTTTTTTTTTATCGGAAGCATTTTCAGTGGAAGACATATTTTTTAATAATAAGATGCATTTTTTCTATAAATTCATTAAAATAACATATTAAATATAATTTATTTAAAATTTATTCAATAAACAAAAAATAATAGAGGACATGTGACCCCGATCGACTACATGTACGTTTTGTCTTTGCATATCATTGTCTATACCTATATAAAAAAAAAGTTTAAGAAATGGGATCAGAAAAGTAATAAAGTTTCTAAATTTTAAAAATACTTGCATAAAGAATATGTACATATCGTGACGATGCCACTAGAAGAAAAAAAAATATATACATCGTTTAAAAATCTTTAACCAAAAATTGACAATATTGTATATATAGATGTTTTATTGGTAATGTAATATGGAAGTATTTGTAAAAATTATACATGTGTCATAGTCTTATTTCAATATTGTTAGATAATTTTTTAGTGTTTTAGTAATAGTTTCGCCTCAATATTATTTTCTATATTAATTTTTAATTCAACATGTGAACAAAAAAAAGAAACAAATTATTTCTGTTAAAAAATTTCATTGGTTCTGCCAAAATTGACTACGATTTCTCTGGACCCCGCACGCCCAAGTGAGGAGCAAATAAGCGACGATAACAAAATAAAATTTATCCACTTAAAACCTGCCACATCATCCACTTTGACCATAATCATCGCGCTGCCAAAAACAAAAAAACTATGTGTCCAGGTTCAATGAATCTGGATTCACCTGGCTCTTCGATTTTGTTATTTAATGCCAAAGCTTCTCAGAAAGCATTTGAAAAGAAAAAGAAAAAAAAAACGATCGAACAGATCAAATCCTAGAGAGCAAAAACTGTTTTCAATTTGAAATCTTTCTGTTAAAGATGGCAATGGCAGCAACAGTTTCTTCTTCATCTTCTTCTGGGATCACGAGCTTCTCACGAATTTCTTCAGAGCCCAAAGGTAAAATTAAGTCTCACTTTTATGGATTCTTCAATTTCTCGTCCGAAATCTGAGAAATTGTTTGATGGGTCAATGCGAGTTTTCAGTATTGCGTATCAGATTCGATTATAATCAGATGTAATTCGTGTTTTCTTCTTACAGTGTCGCAAATCGGTTCATTGAGGTTATTGGATCGTGTTAATGTCACTCCGATGTCTCTGAATCTATCTGGGAAGCGATCTTCTGTGAAACCTTTAAACGCAGAGCCAAAGACAAAAGACTCTATGATTCCTCTTGCAGCAACAATGGTAGCAGAAACTGCAGAGGAAGTAGAAGTAGTAGAGATTGAGGATTTCGAAGAACTTGCAAAGAAGCTAGAGAATGCTTCACCTCTTGAGATTATGGATAAAGCCCTTGAGAAATTCGGGAACGATATCGCCATCGCATTTAGGTATCATATACATCTAAGATTGATTCATAAGACAAAACATGACAAGTTTTGTTCATAGACTGATCTTTTGTTTCTTATGTTTACAGTGGTGCAGAAGATGTTGCTCTGATTGAGTATGCGCATTTAACTGGGAGACCATTCAGAGTATTTAGCTTGGATACAGGGAGATTAAACCCTGAGACATATAGGTTTTTCGATGCGGTAGAGAAACACTATGGGATTAGAATTGAGTATATGTTTCCTGATTCTGTTGAGGTTCAAGGCTTAGTTAGGAACAAGGGATTGTTCTCTTTCTACGAGGATGGTCACCAAGAGTGTTGCCGTGTACGAAAGGTGAGACCTTTGAGGCGTGCGCTCAAGGGTTTAAGAGCTTGGATCACTGGTCAGAGGAAAGATCAATCTCCTGGAACAAGGTCTGAGATTCCAATTGTTCAGGTTGATCCGGTTTTCGAAGGCTTGGATGGTGGAGCTGGTAGTTTAGTGAAGTGGAATCCGGTTGCTAATGTTGAAGGCAATGATGTTTGGAACTTCTTGATGACCATGGATGTTCCGGTCAACACATTGCACGCGGCAGGGTATGTTTCGATCGGTTGTGAGCCGTGCACGAGAGCGGTTTTACCGGGACAGCACGAGAGAGAAGGGAGATGGTGGTGGGAAGATGCAAAGGCTAAGGAGTGTGGACTTCACAAAGGGAATATCAAGGATGAAGCTAAAGGGAATGTTGTAAATGGAGAATCGAAATCTGCTGTTGTTGAGGATATTTTCAAGAGTGAGAGTCTTGTGACTTTGAGCAGGCAAGGGATTGAGAATCTGATGAAGTTGGAGAACAGAAAAGAGCCTTGGATCGTTGTGCTTTATGCTCCGTGGTGTCCCTTTTGTCAAGCCATGGAAGCATCGTACGATGAATTGGCGGATAAATTGGCGGGAAGTGGGGTTAAGGTTGCGAAATTCAGAGCAGATGGTGACCAGAAGGAGTTTGCTAAGCAGGAATTGCAGCTCGGTAGCTTCCCGACCATACTCGTCTTCCCCAAGAACTCTTCAAGACCGATCAAGTATCCGTCTGAGAAGAGAGACGTTGATTCTTTGGCTTCGTTCTTGAATCTTGTCCGGTAAATAAACCGCGAAACCTGTCGACATTTCCTCATGAGAAAGAGAGATCAAATAAGAACCATTTCATCTCGTTCCAGATTGCTAGAACAGATAGAAATTGGTGAAGTTGGTATTGGAGAATCATTTCACAGCTTTAGGTCATAGAGTTGGAGATAAGCTCTGCAACAAAGCTTGAGTATTTGCAGTATTGTAATATTCTTAAAGTTGCAAAAAAAAAAAAAAGTTCATGTAACTTTATGGTTATTAGTGAAAGAAAGCTCCTGTTTCTTCTTTGCAATCTTATCAAAACAGATGAAGTTTTGATTTTTACAGCATTAAGTCACAGAGTTATAGAGATATGCTCAAAAGTGTTCATTTTTTTCATGTAAATTTATTTTTGGTGATTGGTAAAATCAAGCACCTGTTTCTCCTTAGCATTCATATCAAACATATTTCGAAATTGAGATTGTAGGTTAATAATCAAAATTAAGATCATGTGTCTTCGCTTTAATATCATATTATCATCAGATGCTAAGAATTACCTCAAAGCTGAGATTTTCAGGAATCAGAAGCAGAGTTAACAATTGATGCCTTTCCATATAAAATTTGTGGCTATTACTGAAGACAAGCTCTTTATCAGCAAATACAAAGAATTACCTCAAATATCAGACTTTAAGGAATCAAAACCAGAGTAATTTAAGCTGAGTATTGATGATTCTCCATTTAAACTAGTGGCTATAAGTAAAAAACAAGCTCTTGTTTTTTCACATACATATCAAGTACAAAGATGTTACCTCAAAGTTGAGACTTTTCAGGAATCAAAACCAGAGTAAACACCACTCTCTCTCAACTGCCTCTTCTCTTCTTCAACGTAATTCTTCCCTCTACTCGCTTGACCCAAATCTCTCTTCTTCTTCTCCTTCTGTGAAAAAGAAAGATTCTTCTTATCACTACGCAGCTGCGCATTCGCAATCGTCTCGCCACCTGAAACCGCAGCTCTTGTAGCTTCTCGATCTCCATAACTCTCTTTCACTTCCTCTACTCTTTGTTTATCCTTTCCCGTAGCCCATGACCAATCCGCTTTCTCCTCAGGTAAAGTAATATCTGGAAGACCAACAGCTTTGTAACCATGCTCTTGCAGAGACTCATAGTCAAAAGCTTTCTTATCTTTCTTAGCAAACCTCGCTGCAACCGTAGAAGATACAAAACAAGACAAAGTTACATGAGAGATATCTCACAATGTTAAAACTCCTAAGAACAATGAAGTTTTCTTCTACCTATTGTTTTCTTGCTCTTTCTCTTCTTCTTCTTCCCAATCTCTGTATTATCCGCATTTGAGTCAGAAGCAGAGGACGATGATGATTCCTCAGATGAGTCTTCATCATCATCATCACCCCATCGCATCATACCTTTCTTCATGGTAAGAAATGTTATAAATCTGACAACGAATCGAATCTCCATTAGTCCAATTTACCAAACAAGCCAACAGCAACAACAAAAAAGACTCAAATTTTAAGAGAGAAAGTAACGAGCTTTCTTCATTTCTGACGAGGATTCACAATTAGTCAAAAGCCTGTGAATTTAGATTGTGCCTATACACATTCCTCTGGGGTTCGAGATGAGGATATTTGGTCACAATTATTATATACGAATCAAGCATCGAACTTTTGTGATCTAATTGAAAAACCCAGTAAAAAGGAAGAAAAAAGGAGCTTTAAACCCTAAAATGAATCGGAGGTCCATGAAAGATGGCAAATCAAATTAGGTCATACCATCGGCTTCCTAAAACGATTATAGTTTGAAGTTACCTTGCTATTCAACGATGACAGCCGTTCGAGCGGCGGCGACGGAGACGGAGACGGCCACAACAGGATCAAAACACTGATTCAAAAGCCATAACAGTGTCAAAATCCGTAAATGAAGAGAACTAGGAATTAACCAGTCCAGACAATTATTTTATTTTAAATAACTTTTTTATAATAAACGTTGCATAATTAGTATATTATATTTTTGTAGACTGAAAATATGATTTAAACAACTATAAACTTTTTAAAAAAATTTAATTGTTAATAAATTTTATTAATTTTATTATATAAATTAGATTTTTATAAACTAAAATTGTGAAAATGAAATACTGTTAATTTATTTCTACACTTTATTCATATTTTTTCTATGAATATGTTTTTTTAGATAAAATATAATTATAAATATAAGACAAAAAAACATAACTATTATACTCTTACTATTTATATGATAAAAATTATCTCCTTAATATTTCTACTAATTATTTAATCTCTTCTACTTTATTTTCTCTCAATTTTTAAAAAAATTTAATATAATCAAATTACATATTAATTGATAAAAAAAATTTTAAAAAAAACAAACAAAATTACCTTACCTTGTAAAATCCGCCTCCTATCATCATCATCATTGGTATAATCATTTTTTTGATAATCTCATCTAAGCTTTGATTCATTCACTGTCAACCAGTTTTGAATCGTCCAAACTTGCATAAAGTACAAGTTAGAAGTTGGATATGTCGAACCTGACATAAGCCGAGTGATCTCAAAAAACGACTTCAGAAAAACAGAAATCTCTTTAGTTCGATTCCATTCTTCATCTGAAGGAAAGAACTTGTAATTTTTCCCGTCAATCCTTGCAAAGTTAGAAAAAGCAGCTTGGTACTCGATAGCCATATCAAGTATTTGGTAAGTCAAATTCCATCTCGTTTGCACATCCAAAAGCAAACCTTTATTCTTGTCTAAGCGCACAGTCTCGACGCATTTTCCAAATAGTATCTCACAAGAGTTGGATGCAGTTACATATTTGATACTCTCTCTGATTTTATGCAAGGAATCACCAATAACTTTCAGCCCATCTTGAACAACAAGGTTAAGTTGAGCTGCACATCTAACATGGAAAAATTCTCTCCCACACAGCAAACCATCTCGTAGAACAAGCTGAGATTTCAAAATGTCTTGCATTGAATCTTTGCTAATAATGTTGTCTACTGTGATCGAGAAAAACCTTTTTCTGAATTTCCCATTCTTGCCAAAACTCAAGAAGCTTCATTGCTAAATTGATACATGTATGTGGTGCTGGGAGAGCACAAGGATTTTGTTGTTCAGTTTCTAGTTTCGGCAGTGTAATGTGCCGTGATACACATGTAGCCTTCATGCGTGATTGCAGACCACAAGTCAGTTGTAAAACTAATCCGTCCATGAAGACTAGCTAGTTCCCTCTTTAAATTAGCTGTCTCATTCTCATAAAACCGATATATATCTTTTACAGCTGTGTTGCGACTTTTAAACTTAACCGATGCACATCTCATTCTCATAAAACCGATACACATCTTTTCCCTCTTTAACTTAGCTGTTACGAATCAGCATTCAAATATCTCCAAACTTCTCTTACTCTTTCGTACTCAACATAAGCATACGGCAAATCATGTTGAATAATTGTCTTAGCTACTATCTCACGGAAAACAAAGTGATCAATCTTCCATACTTATAATTTAGCATTTACAGTTATCAACATGTCACCAACGGGTTTTTGGGTGTAAGGCTGCGTCTTTTACTATGCCTTCTTAGAGTATTAGTACCATTTTTGTGAGAATCATGCTTATACTCCTTACAATGCTTACACTGTGCTTTTTGCTCGCCATCTTTCTTAGTGATCACTACAAAATCAACCCACACATCCGACCACTTCCTACAAAATCAATTCACGTTCGCCATAACCAAAATTCTTAGGAAAACCCAGAAAAAAAAAAAACTGAATCGTTTCTACTTCATTATTTACCGCAAACGCAAACTTCAAGCTCAATCAAAAACCTACAGCCGTTACGAATCAGTTTCAAACTTAAATCCATTTCCAACAAACTTCATATCCGTCCATATTCTCCTAGAGTAAATGCCCACTATGTGGAATTTCAAAGAGCAGATCATCCCTTTATCCTCTCACCTTATGTCCACTATATAAAGGAGATTCCAGTCTGCGGCGGAATCCAAATCTCACCTTACGCCCCACATATCATAACATATCACCACATCAATGGTTGATGGTTCCACCGAATCGATTATGCTTCCTCACATTTCCAAATTCACCGACGACAACCAAGTTCAAACTATAACGCTTTAGCCATTTCAAATCGCAACCAGCACTCCACCCTCTGTGTGTAATCTTTCATTCCGCACAATCTCGGCTTATCTTTAACAAAAACCAAAGATTCGCTGTTTCTGCACAAAAGACAACTCCTTAAGCATCAAGCAAAAAAATTAGAGCGAACAGGAAATCAGAATTATAGTCTTCGACGTTTCTATCTAAGAAAACTTTCATATCTGTTTTCAACTTTCAGCAAGGAACCAAAGAAGCTCCAGTAGTATTGTCATAGTAAATGGTTTAGTGAAAGAGGATCCTTGTTTACGAAAAGCCACCAAGAACAAGTTGAGGTATATATATATATATATATATATATATTTGGTATCATTCTATATACAACAAAAATCTGGCGTATTTCGCTGATTTGTTTTTCATATTCTAACAATCTGTTTCCATTTCCCAGTAGTATTTAGATGATTTGTGGAGATTCAAGGCTTCTCCAAAATATGTGTTTTCAAATCTTGCTAATTTAGTTGCATCTTTGCAAATATTTAATTTCACAGTTTTGTGAACATGAAATGTAAGAGTAATGGTTCATCTCATTATCGTTTACGTATTCACACTGTAACTAATTTCACTCAGAAGATTGTATTTATAGTCTCACCTCAGGGGACAAACACAAAGGCTAGAGTGGAAAGTATGTACCATATAAGGAGCTATTTTGTGAGATTTCATTTTCTGATGAAATTTTATTTCATGCTTGGTTATTAAATAAATTATAAAGATCTTTTCAAATCTTTTTTCTCTATAATGTTTGGGTATTTAGGGTTTTAAACAGACTATAATAGTTAATTTTGGAAAAACAACAAATTTGAAAGATGGTTGATACAAATTTATTGTATGAATTGGTTTTTGCTGGATCCATGGGGAAGAGTGTAAAATATTTTCAAGGAACAATATATGCTAGGTAAAATGAGTATTAAAGGTATGGTCATTTATTGTTTTAACAGAGCGTATTAAGACAGTGGTCGTATCAATCAAAACATGCGGGATAATAGTTGAATAGACCTCGCTCTACAGTTAAGAGTGGATTTTTATATCATACAAGATGAACTCCATTAGAGCAATGTATGGTTCTCTTATCCTTAGAGTTTTATTCCATATTAATTTTTTGTAAGCTTCTGTAGTTTCTGATTTTGGATTTTACACATGGATATAATATGTTGACAATGGTTTCGATTGTATATGGTTCACATGTTATACTCTAAACTTTTCACTACTTGTAATTTCTTTTGAAAACTGTATGACTCATTTAGAGTCATGGCTTGTAATGGTTTCTTTTAATGAATAATAAAAGTAAGGTTAACTAAAAAAAAAAAATATATATATATATATATATATATATATAATATGTTGACAATGGCCGTTGTCTCAAATTCTTGGAATTTTGATGATGCTTCCAATTCCGACCTATTGATCTTAATCATTGGTTATAATAATTAAACATAAACTGATTGGATGACTATTGACATAACTTGCTTCGATTTTTTCATTTCTTCACTCTCCTTGACTGTTTTCTTATATGATCGATAATATAAGGACCATCAAATTAAGCATCTATGACCCTACCAGACTTGGGGTAAGACGCTCTCAAATCAGGGCGATGGATTCATCTCTTCATGTGAGTAATGTGCAAAGTCTACATTGGAAACTCATACATCTTTAGTCCTCAGAAACAATTCAACATTGATTATTTTATTTCCCATGACAATGCATATAAATTATGAAATGGTATGTATTGTTCTGCAAGTATTATTCGTTCTGCTCTTTTTAGTAGAGGCACAACAATTTGATAAACCTACAATTTGAAGAAAGAGTGCAAACTACAATAACAGAGGAAGAGAGAAACACCCATAGTCGTTTAGTGTGAAAACATGGTAACAAAAAAAAAAAAAAAAACAAACTGTAATGTAAAGAACTACAAAATAAGCAGCTAACAAAGAGGCATAAAATGCATAATTACATTTAGTATACAATATGTGACTTAGCTACTTGAAAAAATAAGTGAACTCTTATTTTCATCTCATTGATCCATAAAATTATTTGAACAAAAAATATATAACTATTTCAGGTTTTCAGTTTAAAATTATTAAATTTGTCAAACCAAATTAATATAAACAAAAATAAACAATAGATACAACCTACGCGGGGTCAATCCCTAATATACTTAAAAGTTAGTATCACAACACCTATTCATCATGCCGAAGTTAGTCTTCACAAAATGTGTGATCCATAATAAGAACCTTGTTTGGCCCATTTTTTTTGGCTAGTAGGGTCTTATGACCTCACACAACATGAGATAAACTCATCATAGGTAAGTGAAAACTAAAGTTTTGGAGTTTTTAACTTGCATTAGAAAATGTAAAAGTATAAATTACATACTTAAAATTGACTTTGAAATAATACTATGTCCAAAATATTAGCTCAAACTTTGCACAGATGAATATTAATACTAAAAAATATAAGAAAATCTATTGGACAAGTGAACCACTACATACAACGTACAACCACATAAGTTGTTCCAGGGCATTAGTTCCTTACTTACAACATGCTTCCAGTCCAGATATTCATTATGACTACTCAAAGATATCAAACCGATTTGTCTTTCTTTATCTATAAAACATGTTTCATTTTACTTGAATTTTTTTCACTTTCTTGAGTTTCTTCTTTAGCATCAAGTTTGATCCAAACTACAGAGTTTTAAAAACACAGAAAAAAAGTTCATGATTAGACATGAAGATAAAATAAATAAAAAACATGGATACACATGCATGTGACTACTTACCCTAATATTATGGCTTTGATTGATGGACAGGCTACACAAGCTCTCCAGCAAGTGCTTCTGCTCAAACTTGTTTTCTTTAGAGTGTCTATGTCTTCAGTGAAATTCTTTGTATTCTCATCACTTTGTATTTTTCTACTCACATTTTTCGGTGGTGTCACATGCCCATAAGGGTTAGCTCTAAGATACACCATGTCCATAGACATTTCCTTAAATTGATCAGGATTTTCAAGCTTAATGACAGTAAGAGTTTTAGACAACGTTGTTCCTTATTCAGATGCTTTTTTCAATCAGTACATGCATCATAATCCTTTCTTTGAAAACGCCACTTTGAAACTCTCAAAATGCTTCACAACTTGTGTTAGATGCTGATCCACATCACTTAATTCTGATTGATCACGAAACAGAGATACGAAGAGGCTTACTCAATCAACCATAATATTGAACTCGTGAGAAAGTAAACAGATGCACCAATGTCTAAACATTCATAAAGCAAATATAATTGAAAGGTATAAATCAAAGTCAACCAATATAACTCATGAATTTTGATCCAGAGAAAATGTAGCTACACTCCGCTAAAAGAGATTTCCAATAATTAGGGCTTCAGAGTATTCTAAATTGATATACCTAAAAACATCTCCATTGGTTTAGAACTCCATTTGGTATCTTAACAATAAAATATAAATCTTTTAGTATGGTTGTTTTAATTATAAAATTCAATTTAAATCTAAAAACCAAGAATGAATCAATAAAAATAAACAGGTGTTAAGGCCTCTCTATAAGTTGGAATCCGATTGAAGAAACCAAAGCGAGATACAGAGATTTCTACGATTCTGAAGGGAATCGATAGAAGTTCTTCATCAAGCTGGTCTCTCAGTTGCAATCGATTGAGAAAACAGATTTCTACGAGTTCAAAGAGAATCGATGCAAGCTTTTTCAAGCTCTTTCCCTCTCTCAACCTATTACAAATTGGAACCGTGTTTTGTCTTTTATACTGTGATAATTACACATTTACAAGAAGACTACGAACTAACTTAACCGAACATTCACATTCAATTACTACTCTTCTGGTTTAACTTTGAACCGGTTTAGCTCGTTAATCTATACTTAATCGACAAGAAAGAGAAAGAGTAAACTAGGGCTTTAGCAGTCTAATTTTAAATGGGCCCATTAGCTCATCTCAAACAGAAAGAGTATTTTAAAAGGTATTCCATTTGAAAGAAAATTAGTAAACGCCTAAACGGAATTAAATTCTTTTGGATTTGGTTTACAAAGCTGTTACAGATAAAAAATGCGGATCGTAATTTTATCGGTTATCTGGTATGAACACAGTTTCTCAAATTTAATAGGGAATAAAAAACTGACAGACAATTTCGCCTAATTTTTCATATACAATTTTAAAAATATGATACAGTTTTGTTTATGGCAAATAGATGAGAGGAAACAAAACAATGTAAACAGAGTCAAATCAAATCAAATAGAAGATAGAACCTTTGTTCAAATCTAGTGAGAAAAGAGAGCTCAGAAGATGAAACCCAGAAAAAGACATTATTAAGGTCGACGAATCAGAGCGTAAGCTAGAAAAAAAAAAAAAAACGAATGTACAATCATCAAGAAGGTCGAACTGTCCAAGCAGAGCTAATTAACAGGCAGACCCAAATGTGTTCTCTCCACTGTATGTCATGTAGAGAAACCCATCTTCGTCTTTGTGTTCTTCATAGATTGCAGACATCAATGCCGCTATTTGTAAGAACAAGAAAAGAGAGAAAGATAGATTCAGAAAGATTCAAATCAAAACAGGAATCATAGAAGTTAACGATTCAAAAAGTTTATAAAAACTTTATAAATCCTTTACCGGTTGGGGGCAATGTGTTCTTGACAAATACAAAGATGGCTTTTTCGGCTGCAAGCTTGATCCTTTTCCGCACAACGTATACAAACTGTCCAACGGTAAGATCAGCCGGTACAAGATACCTAAGAGAAGAAACAAGATCAGAGAAACATGATAATTAGATGTAACTTCTAACATTAAAACCAACAAGCAAAAAAAGAAAGCTAATGTGATGCTATCTGCACTTAGAACTCATCTCAACTACAAACGAGCTTAATAACCCATAATGGTTTAGCTTAGACCGACGGAAGCAAGAGTTTGTCACACAAGTTTAGAGTATAAACGAAACTCAAAGCTCTATAATACCAAAACAAAACAAAGACAAAACAAAAAAAAATCCCCTTGCAATGTCTAACTAATCAGCTAGTGACTAAACGTGTGCTTGGTCATCAAAGACAATAACAGAATTACCAAACAAAACCACAATTGCATAAGGCATCAAATAGACTGAAGAAGCTAATTTGGATTCCAACAAGAGAGATATGAATCATGTTACTCACTTCTTCTTGTCAATGTCAGGGACATCACTCTGTCCAGCTTTTTCCACAATCACCTGTATTTCAGTTTCTAATTAGAACAATACAGTAAGCAGATTAATTTTGTAAGGTATCCGGAAAAATTAAGAAAACATACGGGAACTCTGTCTGGGTATTTCTCTCTGATACGAGTAGATTCAGCCAGTCTCATCTCTGAGATACAAAACAAAAAAACAAAACAAAACCCATAAAGATTCAATCACAGTTAATGGATTAGACAAGCAAAGAAACATCCTTATGGTTCACTGGATTCAATTAACCTCCAATGAAATTTGGAAGGAACAAGTAACTAAATCTATCTTTCAAGATTCGACAATTGATTTGATGTCATCATCATGAGAGTGAAGATCAAACACAAGCAGAGAAAACCAATATCAAAGATCGAATCAGAACCATATGCAGAAGTTAAACCAGAACCAACAAACTCTTCATCACGCTAATCAAAAACCGAGTTCCATTAACAACGATCAGAATCATAACACAATCTAAAGCAACAATATCCGATCAATGGTTCTTTATACGCTTATCGAGTGACATCGATCAAACAAAACCTAAAAGAAATCGACCAAAACAAAAATTGCAGGAACTGACCGAGAGGATTAGAAAGCTTGAAGGAGTTCTTCGCCATGGTGATTCGATCGATATCTGCGATAATTAAGAGAAAATTAAAAGTTAAAACTTTGACCAAATCGGGGTAAAACCCAGGATTCGATAACTCGAATTGAGAAGACAAGAGGCGAAATTAAACATACCCAATTATGATCAGTGGGAAACTAGGGTTTGATGATCAGAGCGAAAAAGAAAACAAAATCGGATTTGATTGAAAAAGAAGAAAAAGTGGATCAAAAAAAGTAAAGAAGGAAGCGAATATTTAAAGGAATCGACGATGGATTTAGGGTTTAGTGATTGTTACCTGCACGGCACCGAAACTTGTCTTTGGTGTTTACTTGGATTTTTATATTTACTTAAATTTATTAATTGACTTACAAGGAAATTACGTCGCTTATCTTACGTCAGCAAGATCATACGACGTCGGATTGAAAGTTTAATGAGTTTCGTGGGCTTTTGTGGGCCTTTAAATGGGTTTGGAACGTTGTTGCACTTTCTGGATCTTTTATATAATCACGATTTTTTTTTTTTTCAATATAATCATGATTTGAATTGTTATTTGGCGTGGTTGTTGGTTTCTTCTATACATTAAAACAAAATTAGTTTCAACTAGTAAGACAAAATCTGTGCTACTCTCACAAATTTTATATACAAACATTAGTTGATTCTTACGTATTTGATGTTAATTTGTGATTTGCCGTCGTATGTTTTTAGAATTTTAGATTTCTATAAAACAAATATAGGTTCTACTGACGTTAAAAAAAAAATAGTTTCGACTATTAAACAAAATCTTTAGTACTTTCAACATTTTATAATAAAAATGTCTTTTTTTTATTCTAATCTCGTGATGTTTTCTAGTTAGATTATTATTCATCTCACTATTCATCGACCATACGTGTCCACCGCTTTCGTTCTACAAATCATTCACCGCTATTAAAATATAATGAAAAAAAGAGTATTCCAAATTATTCATCAAAGACGTCACAAGAAAATCATGCATTCAATCCTTAAAAAGTATAAGTTTGATGAAAGAATAAAACTGATTATTTGTATTATTGTATATAACCATTTTGAATTTTAGATAGATTGTTGTGGTTGAAAACGTCTCCAGGGTATCATAAACTCAGCATTTTCTTAGAGTGTGGTTCTGTTTGCATGATATTAGGATTCCATGAAAACGGTGTAGTCCTCAATTTGGACCTAATGAATGATTTATTCGATAGTAAATTTGTCAGAAACATAAATTATCAAAAGTTACACACTTAATGTTACGATTTTATCAGAAGATACACACACATACCTTTTTTTTTTTTTTTTGGCTTAAACACACACACATACCTCAAACAACTTAATGTTAGCTAAAAAGACATATTTAATAGAAAACATTCGTAGGAAAAGACAAACAACTTGCACCAAAAATGGTGAAGAACTCAAAGAGGCTCCAATTAAAGGTCCTAATGGATATGCCCTCTCTAGCTACGCTCTAATTTAAGATCACAAAAACTTCATAGAGAAACCAAAAAATAACAACAGAAGAAAATAAAATGGGCCCCAATGCATGGGGCTGACAAGTCATCATCATCACTATGATACTTATCTACTCTAATAAACACATTGAAAATAATAACAATAATAATAAAAAAGCTTAACAAAAGACTCTTGGTATAGTGATCCCCACATGATGATGACGACAATGACATTGATAATGATGATGATGTGGATACCATAAAGTTGAGTTTTTCATGATGATAATGTTTAACAAGAGTTATGGGATTCATGCTCCATGCACATGGATGATGGTAATGATAATGATGATGAGATATTTTATTCTACTTACTCCAAGAATCCAGTTTTTGTCAAAACAGCATTTCTCATTTTGCTTAGATCTCTTCCTTTAAGCGTTCTTCCAACTCCTTCACACATAGAGAAGGATGAGATCTGTCTTCTTGCTAGCTTTCTTGCAACCCATTCATGTGGAGGAACCATGCAACCATCATCATCATCGTCGCCATCATCATTAGAATGCATATGGCTGCTCCTTCTGTTGCTCTTTGTGTTACCATAAACCTTGGACCAATCAGGAACATTCATAGGTGCAGATGACTGTTTTTCCCCTGAGACCTCCTTGCTTCTATGAATGTTCCATGGTGAAGATGAAGAGGAAGTAGAAGAAGATGAGGAAGAGAAATAACTTTTGGGTATTCTCATATCAGGACCTGAAGTTTCTCCTTCTCTTAAAACTGACCACACATCTTCTTCTTGAAACTCTTCGTCCCCTTCTATTCTCATTGAAGGAACTCTTCTGTTACTATTTTGGCTTCTTCTTGCTCCAGAATCCATAGATATATAGAGGGAGAGACAAAGAGAAAGAGATATATAGATCAAGTCACTTGATAATAAGTAGAGCCAAGAAAGAAATTCTTCTACTACTAACGCAAATTTTCTTGCTTTTTAAAGTTTTTGAGTCAGGTAATAATATATGTAAGAATGTGAAAGAAGAGAATCACAAACAACATTAAGCCATCTCTCTTTGCTGGCTAATGAAAGAGAAAGATAAGTCATGTATATGTAATATGTAGAAGCTTCAAAGATTACAAGAGCCTCTCAAAGAGAGAGAGGTTTCACAAAACTCCAAAAGTCTAATAATTTTGATTTTTTTTTTTGCAATAATATTTACTAGTCTCTAATCTCTATATACTTCTTTGGAAAATAAAAAGTCTCTAAATGCTTCTTAAAAAATAATAATAAACAGTTTGCATTACAACTTTACAAGAGTAGTAGCCTTTGGTACTATTTTCTACTGAGACCTGCCAAATCATTGACAGAGTCTGATTCATACAATAAGACAAAAAAAATGTACTATATGAAAGGACTTTGCTTTTATGTCAAATTATTTACTTTTAAAAATTCTTTTTTCTGGTAAACTTTAAAAGAGTTGTGACAAAATAAATGTTATACATCCCAAAAATAAGAAGACGAAATTAAATTTAACTCAAAAGCGCCTTTAATGATGTTACCTGATTAGAGTTTTACTTACCATCTTATCCAAAAGAAAAGAGAGAGATCACTTCTTGCATTCAAATTTACGTACTACTATAGTACTATTTGATAATTAGATTCTTCGATTTATTTTACTGTATGAAAACTATTGGAAAAGTGTACACAAAAAAAAAATATTTTCTCTGTTCAGAATTATTTAATTATTTGATGTTTAAGGTTTTTGCACAAAGTTTAAGGATTCATTTAATTTTTATTTTTCTTATACTAAAAATATTATTTATAATTCCTTTAAATATCATTCAGCCAATAAGAAGATAGTCTGCAGAATATAAAAGGTCAAAAACTATAAAAATTCATTAAATTTTGCCTTAAAAAGTGAGAACATCAAATAATTCTGAACAAAAAAAACCTTCTAAAACATCAAATAATTCTGAACAGAGAAAGTACAATTTACTGACCACTCAATAATGGTGAACATTTTTTTCGTTCACTTAAGTTTAAGATTAGGAAAGATTAAGAATTTGTACTCCAGAAAATACAATGTCCAAACACTAACGTAAAAGATTTTAGAAAACTCATGTTGTAATACTGAGGACGAACTTCCGAGAATGACCAGGAAGAGAGAAATCGTAACAGATTTTTCATTTTTCCACAAGGAGAAGGTAAAAAATTTCTCGGAATACTAAGAATCAAAGAGACTTCAAAGTTCACCACTTAACCACTTGATTTGCGAACACTAGTTTTTTTGGTTAATTTCTCACTAGTTATCCTATTATTGGTTTGCTTTTGGTTACACTTATTAATTCCGGTTCTCTTATTGACATTCGTGTTTTGAATAATATGCGAACATACCGTCAAATAACAACATGCGGACCTGCCCAATAAAAAATCACTTATCCGGACAATAAGAGAGGTCACGAAATTTTTCTTTGGGTCAACCCTATGGCTTGACTTCGAGTAATCGAGTTGATGATCATGTAAATAGCTAAATTAATTGTTAATGGTCTTCTATAGTAATTTAACATATATTCTTCAACGATTATCTAATGAATATAGGTATTCAAAAATTTCATGAGCATAAGTTTTTCTTTTCATTTGCGTTTGTACTTACATAATTTACAAATTCAAATTAGAATTATGAATTTAGGGAAATAACATACAATTGATTTAACAAACAAGAAATAACATACAATTGATATACATATCATATTATGTGGTAAGATGGACATTGTTTTAACTCGGTTATGTCTTCAAACAACGACGTATTATGTGTGGAAAGAAAGAAATGTGATGTGCTTATACACCGAACGAGCTTCTTCTTGCCTACGATTCTTACCAGTTTGCAAGAATTGTATCTCCGTTACGATTTTAAAGAATTACTCCGCCAGTGGTTTGATAGTAGACCAAACCCGGCTCGTACCGTCCATATATAGTATATATTTTTTTTTTGTCGTATATAGTATATATATTACTATATATATGAGTTTCTTTAACTATCGACTTAAGGATAATTTTACTTTATCAAAAAAAACATATTATTTTTTTTTGTTTTCGAAATGTTAAATTTATTAATAAAAAATATTTACAAAGCTTTAAGCAAAATTCGTTTGAAGGATATAAAAATTAAAAATTAATTTTATAGCTAAATCTAGAGCCATATTGGACGTTTCCTCTCACAATACAGCATCATTGCATCAAGAATCTAAGTTATGTCTTGTCCTCAGAACGAAATAGTGAAATACACACATAGGTACATTAAACTGGTACAAAAATGTCACGACAAAAAGTCTCTGTTTTTTCTTTTGTCAACTAATTAAGAAAAATTCATGTAAAAAATTAAGAGCCAAAAAAAATACTATTTATAATAAAAACAGAGGTAACGACAAAATATATATACATACACATATAATATATAAATTTCCTTTCAACTTAACAAGGTTTAGAAATGAAGATATTATTTCAGATTAATCATTTAAGTTTTCAATTGTTTTTTTCTTAACCTTAGTTTTGAATAGTTACAATAGTTGAAACAATTTAATTTGGTCTAATCAGTGCTATATAATTATAATTACAATTATTGAAAAAAAAATTATAATTACGGAGTTTATGCAGTGTTAAATTATTGATCAGTAAAATAAATGATAAAATAAAGATATATGTTTTTGTATATACATATAATGAAACAGTTTACAATGATAAATATATATGTATATAAACCAACCACACATATACAACAAACAAACAAAATGAAAAATTGTAAATAACTTATTATAAAGGAATAAATAATAACCATAAACTCTAATTATTATCATTTTAGTTGTACCCATAATGTGGTTTTTTTCCTTCCATAATATGGTTACAACTGCAATTCGTGCATTTGATCGCAATAATCATTAAAAAAAAAGATTGTCGACAACATATATTATACCAAGTTTAAACATAACGACGATACTACTATAAACTATTGTGATATAGTTTATCTAAGTTTTTTTTATGTAAATCAGACAGAATAGGTAGAGATTATTCTACGGAAACATCATTTTACCAGCCAAAATTTGATTTTATATATAACATAAAAAACCAGTTTATATATTCAATTTTTTTTTGTAACATCTTAGATATTCAAATTAACCTTCAAATGCTATAACAAAAACAGTGTGTGCATATATAGATGGCTATCTTTAGAATTATTTTGAAGTCGAGATATAACTAGAAACGAGTAGTGTTACGAGTGTAGAATGGTGATTGGTGTGGACAGATCACTTTACACAAGCACACAGTACACAACACTTATTAGTTTCAGCAACCCTTGTGGCCTTATCCCTTTCTTTTAAAGTTTGAACTCCTTCTCACCAACACAAGCTTCACTTTAAATTACTCGAGTAAACGAGCAAAAAGATTAGTCACACATATTCATGTATCTATTTTTGCAATCAACTATTAGTCAATTATTATATAGGAAACAAGACCCTGTTTAGACCTACTCATTCTAAGTATAAAGTTTTGAATGTTGGAATAACAGTTTTGAATTGGTTTGTAAGAAAAAAGGAAGTGTGAGAAACGTTGTACAATGTGGAAGAGATAAATATTAGATAGAATCATAGAACCGAGAAATCAAATATGATAGGACTAATAAAGAGCAGACATCACAAAAAAATAAGCAGACGAAGCGAGGTAAGCATATCTAACAAAACAATGATAAAATACTACTAACATAGGAGAAGTATTGATAATGCGAGAGTAATGTTCAATTCTTGAAACAGCCGGTAACCAACTGTTTTTAGTATATTTTTTTGAAAACATAAATACTCGGAGTTAAGAGAGTTAGTAAAAAAAAAAGAATAATTGTTCAAATTTCTTTACAAAATTTAAAGCAAATATAAGAAACAACAATTTTATAATTTGAATATTAAATGATGGGATAATCAGTTTTTATTGGTAAGTTTGAAAAAAAAAACACACAACGAAGTGTAATAAGCATCTTAGAGTGGATAAAACATATAGAATTGACGAAATAAATAGATTAATAGGAAGCAAATGGAACAAATAAGCAAATACAACAAAAAAAATTGTCAAATCATGACTTAAAAAGTGATAGTGCCTATTAAATTCAAACTGATTTGTTATAAGCCCATTTTTTAGTTGCCAAAAATTCTGCATAAAATTATTGTAACAATAAACTTAAAAATGCATACTTTTTAAGCAAAAATTCGACATCAAATTTTTGTAGAATACATGTATTTACGCATTATTCATCAGCATTCGATGACAAGTGTCGTTGCTGTATTTGCTTATAAACTTGGTTGTATATTACTACGACTCGGTTTACACAAAAAGAAGTAATAACAAGACATTAAAGTAAATCCTATTGACTAATGTAGTTTGTCTAATCCGATAATTTCTTTTTTTTATTTAATCACTGTTGATCGAAGAGTATTATCTTAAACCTGTTTTTTGATTAGTATCAGTATCTACCGACTTCTAGTTCTAGGGCTTTGATGTAACTAAATATTAGCTGTAAGCCTGTAGTTTGTGCCTTTGTGGGGTAAAAACTAATTTTTATTTAGACAATCGATTTGTTAGCTGTCTTAATGCTTCGTGGGTTTCGCGAAGTATCTTTTCTTTCTTTCAATGCACGGTGGTATTTTCGCTGCCCCAAAAATTTTAGGTCCTTTATTTTTTGGGGAATGAAAATTTTTTTAGGTCTTTTAATTTGCTGGAAATCCTTCAAAAGTTTATACCACTACCAAAACGGTCCCAAACTGTAAAAAACAAAAAAAATCACTTTGTAAATAAATTGTGAGTTTTGTAAAAAGAAAAAGTGCCGAATTTGTATAAGTTTATGTGTCTTATGGTTAAGTCTCAAAATGTGAGAGAAAAAACTTAGCTAGACGTGGTTCTTTTTTCAGAGTAAAAGAGAGCCTTTGGATTGGAAAAAAGAGAGTTAATAAGGGCTTACCCGGCACGCCGGGTAAAAGAGAGTTAATAAGAGCATGTACACCAGAATATAATAATTTTTTTTTTGGTTTTAATTTTTTTTTTATTTAATTTGAAAATTATAATTTTTGACTAATCAGAATGCTCCATTTCGGATGATATCGTCTCTTTAGGTTCGTCGGGATGATATTGTTTCTTTAAGATTAAACTCTTTTGTCTCAAAAACTGTGTCATGAACCCCTTTTGATCCCCTGATATACATGCTAGAACTTACCCTGCATGCTCCTGATTTTGTAGGTTGGCACTATATTCCTGAACTTTGTACTTAGGAAAATATTGCCTTTTTTTTTGTAGAAAGGGTTTACTTAGAATAATATTCTCATAAACACATGTAATCCGAGAGGCCTATGTATATGTTTTTCATTTATTTAATTTTTGTTTTATCTCCTAGAATGATGTTTTTTATGTGTAAACATTTTTTTCAAAAATGTTAGACTACTTCTCGATTTATGCTATTCACATAATGTATATGGTTCCAATCTACTCGGATGTAAAGAACTTCTTAAATGATGTTATTTTAATTCAAGAGTGTTTTTCATAAACTAAAAAAAATTGGATCGAAGTTTCAAATAACTTCAGCCCTAGGCCCTAATCCAAAAACAGCTTAGTTGTTTACCTTGGAAAAAATTCTGCATGATAAATTTGCGAAATTGAGTACGATGAGTTTTTAGCAGGTTGGAGTCTTGATAGTCTGCGTTAGCAGGACGGATAAGCCGGGAGGGAACACCTTTATTAATGTTCATAAGTATGATTGTAGATCAATATTGTTGATATTTTTTTTATTTTTTCAATAAATTCATTGCCTTTTTCTCAACCTTTGCAGGAGGTGGAGCCGAACTCTTGTCCTTAAAAAAATTGCAAAGATGGTAACGCTATTGGAGCTAGTGAATCCGAGCTAATGGTGTTGATTTTAGGAATCTCACAGTGTATAGAAGATAAAGTTGGATTTGAACTAAGAAAACAAATCTTAAGATCAGGTATCATAGACACTAACAATAGTACAATACTAATGTTTAATTTTTGTTTTCCATTAAGGTCGATGAGAAGGCATGTTAATTTGCCAAACCTTGGAAAAGTTCTATGTGTCTCAGCTCATGCTCTTTCTTTTCACAGAACTGAAGAAGAATGTTGTCTTAATATATATCCATAAACCTGAAAGATTATTTTCAAGTAATGTTTGGTGCACATACAGATTTTGAGGGTGACCTACAAAACATTAAATGACTTCATGGGACATTATGCATTTATGAATTATGCTAGTCGATTCATTCGCAAAGGAAACACAAATTGTACAACAGTTGGAGTTGACCTTTGCCAGGAAAAATTTACAGTTAGAGTTAGCTATGAATTCTAACCATTTATGTTATATAAAGATTATTCATTTTCTTTGGAATATAATCTTAGGATGATTGTTTGTTGTTGAACTCATCTATTTTCTTTTTGAGTTTCCTTTTCTTTATTTGATCTAATTAAATATAAAATGACATATAAAATCATTTGACAATAGATGACATGACACCCAAAAAAAACTAGAATCTTGTCACCCATAAATTTATGAACTTATGTGATTGATGAATATGATAGGATTATGCAACTAATTGAGTACAAAAACAAATCTTATTCCTTCAAAGGATCCTCCAAAAGCTCCTCATTCACAACCAGAAATCTTAAAATCTTCAACGAAGATTTCTTATACTTTATCCAATGACAGGCCAAAATAAATACATATCCGCACCGCATTATGTTTTGTAATTCCATGATAATAAAGAAAGGATCATAACGAGTTCTAGATCATTATACATTATACGAACGAAAACGAAATAAAAAAAGAGAGTCTGCCATATATCAAAGATGATCAAAGAGGTTCCAAACAAATCAAGCCTGTGCATTAGCTCCAGCAACAATCTCAAGAATCTCACCAGTAATCTTAGCTTGACGCTTTCTATTGTACACCATCGAAAGCGATTTCTTAAGATCCGAAGCATTATCCGAAGCACTACTCATTGCACTCATTCTAGCAGCGAGCTCACTAGCCAACGACTCCTGTAAAGCCCTAAGAATCTGACTGTTAAGATACAGAGGCAACAAAGCATCAAGAATCTGAACAGGATCTTGCTCGAACTGCAAGATCGGAGAGAAATCAGCAGTTGCTGTCCGGAAAGTCTCTCTTTCAACGGTCAGTTTCCCTTCTTTCGTCGTTAACCTGAACAATTCGTCTTCCGCAGCATCCACACAGTTGCCGTTGATGTCACAGATCTCTCCTTTAGGAGACAGGGGCAATAACGTGTGGATCACGGGTTCTGATTTGACCAAAGACACAAACTTTGTGTACAAGAGCTCGACTTTATCGACTTCTTCGCTTATGAACAGAGAGAAGACATCATCAGCCACGGCTTGAGCTTCTTTCGCCGTCGGTAAAGTCCCGGCTTCGAGGTATTTGTCGACGGGGATGTACGGACGACGGAGGAAATACGAGTTTCCCTTCTTCCCCACGCTAATCACTGTGTAATCAAGACCAAGGCCTTTAAGCTCTTTGATCCTTGCCTCTGCTTTCTTGATGATGAAATTGTTGAATCCCCCGCATAATCCTCGATCTCCGGTTACGACAACGAGGGCCACTTTCTTAACCGGTCTGACTTTGGTTAAGGGCACATCGATGTCATCGGTTTGAAGCTGTTCGTTGATGTTGTAGAGAACCTCAACTAGGGTTTCTGAGAATGGTCGGCCATTGACGACAGCTTCTTGTGCTCTCCTGACTTTTGCTGCAGCGACGAGCTTCATTGCTTCGGTGATCTTCTGAGTGTTTTTGACTGAATCGATTCTGTCTCTGAGCTCACGAAGAGACGATTGGATTGGAGAAACAGAGGAAGATCTTGATGGAGATGAGTTGTGATTTGGGAGAGGAAGTGGGTTGAGAACAGATCGGAAGGATAAGGAAGAGGAATCAGAAAGAGATGGTTTTGACGAAACCCACATTGTTGTTAGATTAGTGCAAGCCATTGTTCTTGATCTTGGCGAGAGAGAAGAGAAGCTTTTTTCTTCCTTTTTTTTTTTGTTTGTTTTTGTTGTTTGTTCAGACAGAGTTTTTGGCTTTAACCTTATCTCTGTTCTTTGATTGTAGAAAGAAGAAAGGAATGAAGAGAAATTGAGTGGAGGGAAGAGAAGGTAATGGATGAGGTTTGGAGATAAGGTTATTTACCTTTGTGTTTTTGAAGTCTTCTATGTAGGACCCATTTGGTTTACGTGGCGTTATATAAGTGGATAATCCGAGATCTTTGATT
The DNA here is from genome assembly GCF_000478725.1 of Eutrema salsugineum. Classification (NCBI taxonomy): domain Eukaryota; kingdom Viridiplantae; phylum Streptophyta; class Magnoliopsida; order Brassicales; family Brassicaceae; genus Eutrema; species Eutrema salsugineum. The sequence goes on along the minus strand of NW_006256756.1, from coordinate 2,337,817 downwards.
TTTTTTTAGTGGGCACATATCTACTTAGTTTGTTTATCAGCCAACCAATGCTTAGGAGTTTTGAGTCTCTCCCAATGAGAGGAAATATCTGATAACAAGTGATAGAAATTAGTGTGTTTCGGTTTAATTTGGTTTAGTCAGATATATTTGTACTTTTATGCAATTGAATACGTTACAAGTTAGTAGTACGTTACATAGCTTTTGAGCCGTTTGTTGAAATATACACATGGACAAATATTCGTTTGCTTTGATTTTTTATCTTGTAATTGGTCACCAAACACTGTTTTATCACTACGATCAATTTCTCAAGGGTTTGGACCAAGTCAATAGACCTTCATCAGACTACACATTTGGTGTTACTAGTTAGGTCACGACTCACGACAATTGCACCATCTACCCAAACCATGAGTTGAATAGGTCATAAGGAGTAGATTAAATTCTTAAACCAAACCGGGTTAAATCATAATATTCGAACCCAAAACCGGATTCGAGAGATTTTAAAAACTTTCATCACTAAAATTTTTAAGGAAAGCACAAATGAAAACAACTAAGAGTGGTTGTGGAGAAGAAGATTTGTTGTACTGAAAACGCTATTGATAGTGCTAGTGTTCACTTACTCTACTTGTTTTAGTGGTTTGAGAGGGAGCTGTAAAGAAGTTTTTCCGCCTTTTCAGAGAAATCTAATCAAGAGAACTAGCTTCGATCTCACATAGTTCACTTAAGAGAAATGATTATGTTGTCAAGTAAAAATTAACCGATTGTTATGTATTTGAAAATCAAACAATTAAAATAGACAAAAACGAGCTTTGAGCAAGTATAACTAAATGGTGCAAGTAAGATCAATGAAAAGTTGAAAACTCTAGTCAAGAGGTGGATAAGGAATGTTTTGAGCTTTGCGAGAAACATAAGGGAAAAGCTAGAAACATAAGGGAATACTCTTGACTGTGCGTTCTATTATTATCTTTTTTTTTTTGTGAGAAAGTGATTGGTATTAAACCGCATGGTAATATCCGACAAAAGAAATCTTTGATGGATGAGAACTTTAAAGTCTTGAGCGTACGTAATTCTTCTTCAGTGTACTTAATTCTTCAGTGGACTTTAGGGTGTTCAATATTAAGCTTATTACGTAATGTCGTATTAATCTATCTAAACGACGACGACTAAAAAAAAAAAAATCTATCTAAACGACGACGGCTATGACCGTTTCGTACGACTCACTTTCGTCACCGGATCTAAAGGGGTTTATGAAACCTTAGCTAGGGTTTTTCCACCGGAAGAGAGAGAGAGATGGAGTTCGAGAAGAGGAAAGCTGCGACGCTAGCATCAATTCGTTCATCGGTGACTGACAAATCCCCAAAAGGCTATCTCGATGAACCCATCGTCCCTCTCCTCGAAACCATCAATCATCACCCATCCTACTTCACCACCAGTTCCTGCTCAGGTCGAATCTCTATCCTTTCACAGCCCAAACCGGAATCAAATGCTTCGACGAAGAAGAAAGCTCGCGGCGGCTCGTGGCTCTACATCACGCACGATCCAGCAGATCCGGACTTGGTCATTTCTCTCCTCTTCCCTTCACAGTCAACTCGGATTGACCCACTTGACCAGCCCAGCGAATTAGTCTTCCGATTCGAGCCGCTGATCATTGCAGTGGAATGCAAGGATTTGGGTTCGGCTCAGTTTCTCGTCGCGACTGCTATCTCCGCCGGGTTCAGAGAGTCGGGAATCACGTCTTGCGGCGATGGCAAAAGGGTAATTATAGCCATACGGTGCTCGATTCGGATGGAGGTGCCTCTCGGTGATACGGAGAAGCTGATGGTTTCACCAGAGTATGTGAAGTTCCTTGTTGACATTGCCAATGAGAAGATGGATGCTAATAGGAAGCGAACCGATGGGTTTAGTCTAGCTCTGACAAGTAATGGTTTCAAAAATCCAGATGCGAATGATGTGGAAGACGATGATAATTACGAGAATCTAGTTGGAAATCATGATTCAAGTATCAACAACGGAGACTTGCATCCTGGTAATTCCTTGAGCCATGGTTTTATCTTCTATAATAGAGTTTGCGTGTATCTCTAAGTGATAGCTTGAATATTGCAGTAGAATTGGACATGTTACAATCTCAAATGTTGCGTTTAACTAGCTTTAGTGTAACCTTGGTCGAGAATTTGAGTTATGCCTACATGGTTTGCGCAGGATAACTTTCCAAATTTTAAATCATTGGCAGGGCTTCAGCAAGAACTTATGCCGCTATCAGCATTATCCATTATCGGCGAACCTGTTGAAAAGCTCCACCTTTGGGGACATTCAGCTTGTACGATAGGTAAAACAGACCGAAAAGAAGTTATCGTGTTTGGTGGTTTTGGCGGTTTTGGTAGACATGCTCGAAGAAACGAGTCTATGTTGCTTGACCCTTCTTGTGGCACCTTAAGTTTGATCGCAGTCAATGGATCTCCATCACCACGACTTGGCCACACGGCTTCAATGGTTGGCGATCTCATGTTTGTAATCGGAGGCAGGGCTGATCCCTTGAATATTTTGAATGATGTGTGGATGCTTGATATATCTAAGTGTGAATGGAGCTCACAGAGGTGCAGTGGAAGTGAATTTCCTCCAAGGTATAATGTAATTTTATATGTCTATTTTTTCAACATGTCTTTGACCTATTGCCAATCACGAACTTTACTGTCTTTAAAGATTGCTTTCACGAACTGTGTATTTTGTATCATTTTAACAAAAATTCTCTGAGATGCCCTCAACGTGATATTTTGTAAACTATGAGTTCTATTTTTGTTTTGCACTTGGTTTAATGCCTATGTTGCTTCATTTCTTTGATTTATTACATGTTTATGTTGCTTGTTGCATTGATATCCCTTTATTGTCATCTCCAATTTTCCTTCTAAATGCAAATTCTTTGAATTGAGCAGGCATCGGCATGCAGCAGCCACTGTTGGCTCAAAAGTATACATATTCGGTGGGCTTAACAGTGATAAGATATTATCCTCTTTGCACGTTTTGGATACAATGGACCTTCAGTGGAAAGAAATTGAACAACGAGGTCAATGGCCTTGTGCACGCCACTCTCATGCTATGGTTGCGTATGGGTCGCAGTTATTCATGTTTGGAGGGTACAATGGGGAAAAGGTACTCGATGACCTATACAGCTTTGATGTCCAAAGCAGTTCTTGGAAACTTGAGGTTGTTTCTGGAAAATGGCCTCATGCCAGGTTTTCCCACTCGATGTTTGTGTATAAGCATATCATTGGCATAATTGGAGGTTGTCCTGTTTCACAAAATTGCCAAGATTTGACTCTGCTAGATCTGAAGCACCGATTGTGGAGGAGTGTCAGATTGGAATTTATGAACAAAGAATTATTTGTCCGAAGTACAGCCAGTGTTCTTGGCGATGATCTTATCGTAATTGGGGGCGGGGCTGCTTGCTATGCCTTTGGGACTAAGTTTAGCGAACCAGTGAAAATCAACTTGCTTCAATCAGTGACTATGTTTGAAAATCATGTTCCTCCCCAATCTGAAGATGCCTCTATAGAAGTGGATAAAAACGACGCACATTTCAAGACTAAAACTTCTCTGTCTCAACCCTGGGTGATACAGTTAGAAAGAAAGTATGCAAAGTTTGGCAAGGACATACTTAAAAATTTCGGATGGTTAGACCTTGAGAGGAAGGTTTATTCACACGAAAAAGGTCTTTATATCTGCTTCCCCGTGACTGAAAAATTCTCTGAACTTTTCCATGAAAAGCAGCTTTTGGGCAAGGACTTCGAAGGGTCAAAAGATAATTACCTTACCGGCCAGCTCACAAAAGGTCTATCTTTAAAGGAAATATCCAGTTCGGTGGCTTTGAATCTATTGGAGGAACTTGGTGCTAAAAAGTTCACTAATGTAGCTGTTGAAGCCAAAAAAGTTGCAAAGTCCCCGTTACCGAAAATGAAAGAAGCTATCACGTCTATACTTCAACAGAAAGGCCTATCGGAGGAGCTTCTGGATGAGCTTCCGCAAAGGTAAGTGTTCCAGAATGCTGATTTTGTAATGTTCGGGGACTAAATAGTTGTTTTCACTTGTATATGATAACAATTGTGTGTTTCCTCTATTGGTAGATGGGAACGGCTTGGAGATATTGTTGTGCTTCCTGTAACATCTTTTAAAGATCCAGCTTGGAGCTCTATAAGTGAGGAAGTTTGGTCTGCTGTTGCTATATCGCTTAGTGCCAACCGTCTTGCACGCCAAGTATGGCCCTTTTAGAACATCACACTGAGTTATTTAAGTGGAAACCTTTTGTTTACAACTTCATCGGCTCGTGGAAACCTTTTCTTATCTATTTATGTTTGATGCACCTAATGAATTCATATTTAAAGTGGTAGACTTGTTGTAAGCGTTCTGTCTCACCCCAATTGTAGTAAGCACTTTGTCTCACCTCAATAACCTTTGCTTACCAGGGACGAGTGGAACCCAACGGTACAAGGGATAGTACATTGGAAATTCTTGTGGGAGACGATGGATGGGTCGATCATCGTGAAAATGGGATATTGTACTCTTTTAATGCTACAAAGTGCATGTTCTCATGGGGTAATCTCTCAGAAAAGCTCCGTATGGGTAACATGGCCTGCGAAAATGAAGTTGTGGTAGACCTGTTCGCTGGAATTGGATATTTTGTCCTCCCATTCCTTGTGAGGTAGGCCATCAAACAAATGAAAGCGGAGAAAATAAACTTTTACAACCACAAAACCAATACAGTCTAGATTTCTTGCATCTTCAATTCATTCCTATTATACGTTTGCAGGGCAAAGGCAAAGCTGGTATATGCTTGTGAATGGAATCCCCATGCTATTGAAGCACTTCGACATAACGTTGAAGCAAATTCTGTTTCTGACCGTTGTATCATTTTTGAAGGGGATAACCGGACCACTGCACCCAAAGTACGGTTGATGATATTCCAGAACAAATCGTTATCTATTCAATCTTATGCAAAGTGTTGGACTGAAAAAAAAATCGCTAGAGTAATAGATTTTGGGTTTCAAATATTTTGATTCTCAGGGAGTAGCTGACAGAGTCTGTCTTGGTCTAATCCCGAGTAGTGAAGGAAGCTGGGTCACAGCTATTCAGGCATTAAGGTGGATTACTTTCCCTAACATAATTTACAAGAACCTGCAACATTAAAGCTTGAACTAACTCAATAGAAGCAATTCTTGTTTTCTTTCTTTGACATTATTGTGGATTTCTTGAAACTTCATTCCCTAAATCTATTGTGGCTGCCCCGCCCCCTCTAATTTGGGGATGTCTGTTTCTTATGCTCCACTCTTCTTGAAATTTCTGAATACCATCAGATAGAGAAGCCGATCGATATGATTTCACTAATGTCTCGGTTCTTGGTATTGGAACTTGCAGGCCCGAGGGAGGAATACTCCATGTGCATGGAAACGTCAAGGACTCAGATGTGAGCAGTTGGGCCGAGCATGTCTCCAAATCTTTAAGTGATATCGCCAGAGCCGAAGGTAATTCAATTATTTGCATGTCTTTTTGTTTGTCAACAGCTTTTCAAATTGAAAGGAATGTCATGGTTTCTTGATTTGGGTAATTCCAGAGGATAACTGAGAAGTTACAATAGAACATATAGAGAAGGTGAAATGGATTTTAGAAGTTCTGTTTGGTATTCGTAAACCAGCTTACCCGACAAGAACAAGAACTGGGTGTCTTGATTGGGTAAATAACAGAAACAACTCGGGCTTATATGTTGGGGTTTTCATGGTTCAGGTCGTAGCTGGGAAGTTACAGTAGAACATATAGAGAAGGTGAAATGGTACGCTCCTCGGATTCGCCATCTTGTCGCCGATGTTAGATGCAGACATAGCCGTGTTCACATTGTAATATAAGAAACATGTGGCCTAGGCCTCAAATTTTTGAGAAAAACATGGAACCTCTCTTTGCAAGATTTATACATACATTTTTGTCTTTAGTTTTTTTTTTTAATTTGTTTTTAGTAGGCTCAAAAATATTGGTTACCGACTCTTGGGAAAATTAGAATAAATTAAATATATTCGTCTCAAAATTGAAAATTTTAATAAATTAAATATCTTCAACTCAAATATTGAAAATTTTAATAAATTAAATATCTTCAACTCAAATATTGAAAATAAGAATAAATTAAATAACATAGAAGATTAAAAGAAAAATTAAATAAAATGAATTAAAGCATTACAATATTAGGAATTTAGGATAAACAGTTTCCTTGTAGTTAATTCAAAGATTCTTACAAAGCATGTTTTTCTTCCTTTACATAAAAAAACTTATCCAATTTGGCACTTTAGATTACAATTTGGAAACATGATTCTCAAAAGAAAAAGCTTCCTTTGCAATTCTATCTGCCACTCGATTTACTTTCTTGGATCGAACATCACTTTGAGATTTTCAGAATGTGTGATAATTCTTTTAAGTTCTTCATCCAATTATGCATTAACTACCATCTTTGAATCGGATTCGATGATGACATTATGATAGTTGAGATTTGTAACACTCACCATAGCCCATCTCACTATAGTTCATCTTTTTAACGTTTATCAAAGTAATTAAGTTTGATTTTTGTATTTCTTTTCTTTTTTTTTTGCTCTTATTTCATTTTTAATCATTTTATTGGGGTTTTGTCTCAAATCCCAACTGCAAATATTGTGAAATTATGTTTAAATGATGCCACCGAATAACACAAAAACTATAAAATATTAGGTTGTAGAGCTAAGTTTTTGTTTGTACTTCTTTATTTGTTTTGTTAAATAATAATATTAATTTTTATAGACACATTTTTGTTTTTTGTATTTATTATTGTATACACTTATACTTACATTATATAAATTGAACATTTTATTTTTATTAATGTGTTTTTTAATATTATGCAAAATTTGTACAATCTAACAAATTTTCATCATTAAATTTCTAGAATAGAATAGATAAAATTTAAAATTTTTAAAATAACTATTTTATTTTCATTGTCTTCTGCTACTATTTACTTAAACATGCCTCTGGGAAAAATAACGATCAGCTAAGAGACTCCCTATTGTATTGTGCAACTTGTAAGATCACATTTTGATATCTGGTTTTTTTTCACTTTATGAGAAACTGATTTCACCAACTTAACCAGTTATTTGTACCGATATCATTTATTTTGTTTTAGGAAGGAGTGAAAAAAGGAAGGAGTGAAAAGAATCTGATTCATTTTCATTTTCATTTTCGGGTTTGAATGAATTTTTGTAGTTTTTTTCTATTTATGGCGAATAATTAAGATACTATCAAATATGTGAAAATTGGAACCATAATAAACACTTGCACACGTCAAAGGAAAATTACAAGTGGATATAAGTGGATATACTTTCCAAAAGCTAAGACATAACAGGATAAAATGTCAACATATAGATAAATGTATTCTCACAACGGTTCACTTCGGTTTAGCACTTCTTTCTTAAACCGTTATATTGGGTGATATACTTGGGTGATACACAAGAACAATAGCAGCATTTATTCAATTGACCGGAAGAATTTCCTCGAGTGGCTTTATGCGGCCACTATTCATCATTGTGCGAAATTCCTCATAATTTATCATTCCATCCTGCAAAAGAGGTTCATTACAAGATTTCAAAACCGGTTTAATCTTTGATGTTGGATCATGTACCGGGACTAACTTACATTATCGGTATCGACTTCTGATAGAATTTGGTTGATGCTATCTTCATCTCCCACACCATGCTCCTTCATTGCTATCTCCAACTCCTCCCTCGTTATGTGCCTATTGTTACGATTCTTTCTCATTGTTCCTCAGAAGAACATGCAATGATTTGATGTTTATATATACATATTTTCTAATATTGACTCTCTTGACACCAATGTATGATAGACCGATGATTGATTTGTCTGAATTCTGAAAAAAAAATGGAAGAAACTTACCCGTTCTTGTCTGTATCAATGTATTGGAATGCTTCTTTAACATGCTCCTCTTGATCCAATTTGGGTCTATGCATCATCGCAGAGATAAACTCGTCTATGTCTATTGTTCCATTACCATCCACATCAGCCTGAATGAGAAGTTATGCACCATGTGTTACAAAAAGTAATTAGTCAAGAAATGGCGGGTTTCAAAGAACGGTGGTTAAAAACTTACGGCTTCCATGAGTTGATTCACTTCGGTTTCAGAGAGTTTAGAGCCAAGTCTTTGTAGCCCGGTTTTGAGTTCTTCATGACTAATTGTGCCACTTTCGTCGGTATCCATGTCAGTGAACATTGTTTTAAGACTGTTGATTTCCTCTTCTGATAGATTCTTTGCCATAACCTGCAAACCACAACCGATGCATATATAGGAAGAAGAGATCATTTGCCAGGATATGAAATGTTTTTCCATTGATTAGAGCACACAAATTAGTAAGCTGTTTAAAGAGGAAAGCATTGTGGGGATCAATATTCTTTACCTTTAGAGCTACCTTCTTGATCTTGTTAATAGCTCCAAATTGCTTCAAACGGGTTAAAACAACTCCATCAATAGGGTTATCCGAAGCTTCTCCGTCTTTGATCCAAGCATTTTCTATAAACAACATGGATGGATAGTAGTAAAGCATTTAAAGACAAGAACAAGAACAAGAACAAGAACAAGAGTTCAAGATTCACAGTGTCATTCTAACGCCTGACCGTTTTAACCTCTTTTGAGGATAATTCTAACAAACACTAACTATCATTTTCCAGTTTCTTCCAATATGGGATTTTCAACTTGATTTCTTTGAAGAAACACAAACTGATAGAGAGAACATTTTGTGCTGGCTCTAGAACAATCTAGAGAAGATAAATAAAAGGGGCTTACCAAGAACTTGTTCAGCAGAGATTCGCATCTTTGGATTTCTGTTAAGCATTTTCTTGACAAGATCTCTCGCCCGTAAACTTATAGAAGGCCATGGTTCGCTTTCAAAATCAATTTCCTTATTCTGAATCTCATTGACCATCTGTTCCTCAGTCTCTAACAATATACATAAGTAGCATATGAATTACATTTTCAAATCACAAACAAGAAAAAAAATCAAAGTAAGCTTTTAAGTTATTACTGGTCTCAAAGGGAGGTTTGCCGCAGAGTAGGATGTACAAAATAATCCCTACACTCCAAACGTCAGCTTCTTTCCCATAATTCCCTTGTAATACTTCAGGAGCTACGTAACAACCACTCCCGACTCTCTCCAGGCATACATCTCCTGTATTTGTTTGGTTACACAAACAATGCATCAGTCATATGAATGTAGGAATCAAATTAACCAATGTGGACAATCTGACCAAAAAAACACAACATAAACTTAGTTCCGAGTCCCATCAGAATTTGGATACTAATGAGACTTGTACAAGAAAATCTTATAGATTCAAAACATCCAAAACATTCAAACATTCATATTGTGCAGAGAACAACTTATAGAATCCATCCAAACATAAAAAGAGAAACATTCAAACATTCATAATTAGGCATACTCAGATCCAAAATCTATCAAAACTCACTCAAAACCGAAGACAATATAAACCCGATTTTTGATACAAACAGCGAGTCTTGTGCATTGGAACAAAAGTCACCAAAATTTGCTCAAGATTGAAGCAAACAAAGGCAGATTTTTTTTCATATTTGTGCAAATATCATACTCAGATCCAAAACATATCAAAACTCACTCAGAAACCAAGATATTATAAACTAGATTCTCGGTACTAACAACGAGTCTTTTGCATTGGAACAAAAGTCAACAAATTTTGCTCATGACCTAAGCAAACAAAAGAAGATTTTTCCATAATACTCAGATCCAAAACCTATCAAAACCCATTTAAAAAAAAAAAATAATATGATAGCATCTCGAGTTCACCTTCTTTGATGAACACGGCAGACCCAAAATCGATTGCTTTGAGCGTATCGTTACTAGAGAGCAAGAAATTCTCAGGCTTGAGATTACGATGCATCACACCCTTGGAATGACAAATCTGCACAGCATTCACAATCGGCTTGATGATTCCGACAGCATCTTTCTCAGAGTAAAACTTCCGAGTTTCGACCAAAGCTTTGATCTTGTCGAATAACTCTCCGCCACAAAACTCCATCACCAAGTGTACGGCTTCGTCGTCCTCGTAAGCATTCTTGAACTCGACGATGTTGGGTTGTCCAGATAAACTCTCCATAATCCGAATCTGTCTCTTCACAGAGTTTTCATCTTCTTCGCTCTTTAGCTTCGCCTTGAGTATCGATTTGCAAGCGTAAATCTTGCCTGTAGATTTCTCCACGCATTTTCGGGTTATACTGAATTTAGCTTCACCACCGACACCGAGTTTCTCTTTCTCTTCGATGGTGTAAAGCTTCTTGAAGTCCTCGGATTGGTCTTCAAGTATGTTCATTTTCTTTGATGGTTTTAGGTTCTTACTGCTGGAGGAACCCATTGATCTGAGTGGGAGTTTTCAGAGGTTTTTTTTCGTTGGGATGAAGAAGATGAAGAAGATGAATAAGAAGAAGATCGTCAACGTGTAAGATTTTTGGGAGATAGATATTTTGTTCTGTTTTTTTCTTTATGTCAAGTTTTCTTTTTTTGTTTGACTTTGGATCATAAATTTGGTTGATTTGGTCTTTAAAAAACTGTTTTTTTTTTTTTTTTTGTCGTGTCATCAACGGTCTTGAAATATCCAAATTCATATTTTGTCTTTTGTGTTTCTTTTATTAATTCATATTCTGTTTGAATAAGTAAACAAAAAGAAATCTAACTGATATAAGTTAGTAGATTCTCAAATGTTTAAAACCAATCTTAAATCATACAGGATTTAGAGGAAAAACAAATACCAAAACTTTTGGTCCAAAAGAATCACAAGTTACAAGAAAGAGTAACTATATGGACAAGAAACAAAAACAAGAGCTTAAGAGCACATCAATGGATTCTAACCAGTTTCCCTTGTGCTGCAATTTGTTATTTCCCATCATCGCACAAAATTCCTCATAGTTTATTCTTCCATCCTGAGCCGAATCCATTACAAGATTCAGAACCGGTTAATGTTTAACTGGAAAAAATAAGGAACCGGGAAATTATAGGGGGCGATTTACATTATCTATATGGACTTATAATATAATTATCTTGGCATAAGCTTCAACTGTTATACCAATGCATTTAAACCCAACTTAGACTGTGAATCGGAATGCATTCCAGGTCAGCGGGTCACCGAATCAAACCGCGATTCAACCGCGGATGAATAAATTAGTAGTAATATATATATATATATATATATGTTATAACACATATCATATATGGACTCTTATACCGGCCTACTGGGCCCATCAGGGCATTGTACTTAACCTAGATTCCCTATGTACTCTATATATACATTTCAGTAATTAATAAAGTTTCTAAGTTTTCACAACACATTATCAGCACGATAAGACTCTCTGAGCGAAAAACCCTAATAAATCCGGCCACCACCAAAACCCTAAAAGCAAGTCGAAACTTAAAAGACGCATATCTTCCAAACCGTGAGGAACCAGAAGACGATCTACATATCAAATCGAAGCCCTCGACGAGACGAATCTACTGGTGAAAACCGTTTGTCGATCCAACGTCGGACGCGCCCTCACGCACACTTACAGTACACGACGATCAACCGAAAAAAAAAAAAAAAACCAGATCCGAGTTTTTCCTTCTTCAACCAGCAGCTTCTCCAGTTTTGGTGATCAATCCTTGGAATTTGTAGCGGCTAACTGAGGTCTATTAGCTCCCAGTTTCATTAGCCTGTCAGAAATCCAAAGGTGGAAAAGGTATCTTCTAAAACTGAAAGCCATAGAACCTGTTGTTTAAACACTTCAAAACCCTATAAAAAAAAAAAAAAAAAAAAAAAATCGATCTCTAATTGATTGAAAGTGTTTGATACTCTGATGATTGATTGATAACTTGTTGATTGATTGTTTAAATTACAAGTTTATGCATGTTCAAAGGTTTTAAACTCGTTTTATAAAACCCTAATCTACAAAAACTTAACAACCGTTTTTGGCCATGTTTATGGCATAAACCTATTCGATTTTCTTCATGTTTAATAAGCTTGTTGCAGCTTATTTGATTGTTGATTCTCTTGCTTGAAACACTTGATTGAATAAACTAAGAAAATCAACCCTAAATCCTAAACTTGATTCACGATTTTGTAATCTTCAAAATCGTAAGTCATAATGCTTAAACCCTAGTCCTTTTCACGTGATTTCTTTGTTGTCCTTGTGAAATTATTAAAACCATCGACCACAGATCCTATAGATCTCGAAATCACATCCAAAATATGTTTTCCAAACCGTTAAAACCCTAGATAAAACCCTAATCATATTCGGCTCCCCTAGGGTTCCTCCTAAACCGCCTAAAACCGGCTAAACCTGGTTCTCATTAACCGAAATTATATTCGGCTTTAACCGATTAAATCACAGCTATTAAACCGACATTATGTTCGGGGTAACTAAAACCATACCCTTTAAAATTTACTATTTCCGAGAAAGTTCCCTCTAATAGAAAGTTTCCTCATATAAAAAACTTTCCTCATTTAGAAAATTACCCAAATTAGAAACTTTCCAAATTTAGAAACTTTCCTAAAATAGAAATATTCTCAAAATAGAAAGTTTCATCATCAGCATTCAAAATTTTCTCAAAACAATCCCTAACAAAATCAATCTCATGTTTCAGATGTCAAACATTCAGAAATGTGAATTCGAGGCCCTTCACGTCTCCGAGGATAACTACCTCGAGTGGGCCCTAGACATGCGCTTGTTCCTTGCATCGAAAGAACTCGATGCGTGTATTACCGACGGTAACACTGCATCCCGTAAGGGACAGTCTCAGGCGATATGTCACATACGCCATCATCTGGCCCCGAGCCTTAAGCAGCAATATCTCACTCTTGAGAATCCACTTGAATTGTGGCAAGCGCTGAAAAAGCGATATGACCATCAGAAAATGGTCCAGTTGCCTCAGGCAGATTTCGACTGGAAGAACCTTCGGTTCCAGGACTACAAATCCGTAGATGATTACAACAACGAACTCTTTCGTATTGTTGCCATCCGGAAACTCTGTGGCGAGGATGTGACAGATAATGATCTCCTCGAGAAAACATTATCCACATTCAGCACAGAGAATGTTGTGCTCCAACAACAATACCGTGCAATGAAACACACATTGTACGAAGACTTGTTGTCCTGTCTTCTCCTCGCTGAGAAGAATAACCAGCTGCTTATGAGGAACAGCGCTATGAGGCCCCCGGGATCGGCTCCTGTCCCAGCTTCTCGTCAAGAGTCCTACCATGTTCAACCCGATAGATCCTCAGATCACCGCCGTGGACGTGGTAATGGACGTGGTAATGGCCGTGGACATGGACGTGGAAGACGTGGACGCGGACATGGTCGTGGCAACCGACCTAACCTCAGTTATGGTCCTGGTCGTGGTCGAGGCATCACCAAGCCGACCCGCCACACCAACCCCGATCACTCTGCTTGTACCAGATGTGGGATGTTCAACCACCCAACAAAGCAATGTCGCACCCCCAAGATCCACTGCGATCTATACCAGAAGTACGGAAAAGCTCCTGCTGAAGCCAACATGACTCAGCCAGTCGATGCTGCTAACCTGGAAGGTGACGACCTCCTTGATGATGAGAACACCACAAACGAGCAGACCGACCCCATGGACTATGAAACAGCTGATCTCCTCGATTAATTCAATCATCTGAAACTCTGATACAATTTGATTTTGTTCTTTATTTTTTTTCATTTTGGGATTTGTTTCATTTTTTTCCATTTGCCTTTATTCTCAGACACTGCTTTACTTTATGATTTATCACATTTTCTGAATTCCTCAATACTGAATTCTATCTTCTATTCATAATAAAGCACACCAGCAAATGGAAACCATAGTCGTAGATAGTGGATCCAGCCACACTATCTTAAGAAACAAAAGTTATTTCATAAACCTAACCTATCGAACCGCAAATATTAGCACCATCGCGGGTCCCTCAAACCTTATCGAAGGATATGGCCATGCCTATGTGTTGCTATCAAATGGCACACAACTTGAAATACCAGATGCTCTATATTCTCCTAGTTCGAAGAGAAATCTTCTGAGCTTCAAGGATATAAGACAGAATGGTTTCCACATAGAAACCCAAGGTCAAGGGAACAAAGAATCCCTCCTAGTCACTAAAACCGTAGACGGCCATAAACAAATCCTCGAAACCATACCCGCGCTCTCTACTGGACTTTACCATGCTAAAGTCAGTATGATTGAAGCTAATACCACTCTCAAAGCCCGGTTTACTGATTATACTATTTGGCACGACCGGCTCGGTCATCCCGGTGCAAATATGATGCGTAAACTAATTCAAAACTCTCAAGGGCATACCCTCAAAGAAAACCGAGCTTATCCTCAACACCTCATGTGCACAGCTTGTTCTCAAGGCAAATTGATCACTCGGCCTTCACCAGTTAAAATCTCTAAACAAACACTTCATTTCCTAGAAAGAATCCAGGGCGATATCTGTGGACCTATACATCCATCTTCCGGACCATTCCGGTACTTCATGGTCCTTATAGACGCATCGACCCGTTGGTCATATGTTTGTCTCTTGTCCTCTCGGAACCAAGACTTTGCTAGGTTCTTGGCCCAAATCATCAAATTGCGGGCCCATTTCCCTGACTTCCCACTAAAGACTATCCGCCTTGACAATGCTGGTGAATTTACCTCACAAGCGTTTAATGACTACTGTATGGCCATGGGGGTAACCGTGGAACATCCTGTAGCACATGTCCATACTCAAAATGGATTGGCTGAATCATTCATTAAACGCATTCAATGGATAGCCCGACCATTACTCATGAGATCAAAGCTCCCGGCCTCAGCATGGGGACATGCAGTATTACATGCTGCTGAACTCATACGCATCCGGCCATCTAGTGAACACAAATATTCCCCATCCCAACTACTCTCGGATCATGAGCCAGACATCTCCCATCTCAAAACATTTGGGTGTTCAGTATATGTACCCATTGCTCCACCACATCGAACCAAAATGGGACCTCAAAGAAGGATGGGAATATATGTTGGTTTTGACTCTCCCACCATCATAAGATATCTCGAGCCAACCACTGGAGATCTCTTCAAGGCCAGATATGCGGATTGCCAATTCGATGAATCGGTATATCCCTCTTTAGGTGGTGAGACAAACAAGCTGGTCAAAGATCTTTCATGGAATCAAACATCATTAAATTGGCAAGATCCTCGGACTCTAGAATGTGATTCAGAGATCCAAAAGATTATTCATTATCAAAAGCTAGCTAATCAATTGCCAGATTCCTTTGCTGACCCGACCAAAGTAACCAAATCGTACATCCCAGCTTGTAATGCACCAGTACGAATAGCTGTCCCAACGGGACAGACCCAAGTTGCTACAGAGTCTGCACCACGTCTCAAACGGGGCAGACCTCTCGGTTCCAAAGATAAGAATCCCCGGAAATCAAAGAAAGGTGCAATAACCGAAACCGGGATTCCTGCAATATCAGACATAGCCGCGGCTGAGACTCAATCTAATGAACCCTCAATGGAAGTTCGGGACGCCGAATCTCCAGGTTCAGAAGATAACAATGAGATCTCCATCAATTACAATATGTCCGGAATACAATGAAATCGAAAAGAAGTCGACTTAAATGCACTCTTTGCATACAAAGTAGCACTTGATGTTGCGCTCACGCAAGAGGATCTAGAACCCACGTCAATAACACAGTGTACACATCGAACAGATTGGCTAAAATGGAAAGAAGCCATAAACGTGGAGTTAAAGAGTCTCAAACTCAGAAACGTGTTCGGTCCGATCATCCGGACCCCATCACACATCAAGCCAGTGGGCCACAAATGGGTCTTTGTGCGCAAAAGGAACGAACTCGGTGAAGTCGTTCGATACAAAGCACGGCTTGTAGCACAAGGATTCTCACAGAGACCCGGAATCGATTATGAGGAGACTTATTCTCCAGTGGTGGATGCAACAACATTCCGATTCCTCATAAGTCTGGCCATAAGAGAAAATCTTGATCTGCGGTTAATGGATGTTGTAACCGCATATCTCTATGGGCCCCTGGACAACGAAATATATATGAGACTCCCAGATGGCATTGAACTAAAAGACAAAAATGCATCTCGAGATCAATACTGCATCAGGCTGAACAAATCCTTGTATGGACTGAAACAAAGTGGGCGTATGTGGTACAACCGCCTCAGCGATTACCTCATCAAAGAAGGCTACAAAAATGACCCCATCCTCGGAACATCTGGTGAGATCTCCCAAACAGTCGACTGCTTAAAAGCAGAATTCGAAATGAAAGACCTAGGCAAAACAAAGTACTGTTTGGGATTACAACTTGAGTACATCAAAGGAGGAATCCTTGTGCATCAATCGGCTTATATCGAAAAGGTACTCAAGCGATTTAATATGGACCAAGCTCACCCATTGACCAGCCCAATGGTAGTTAGAAGCTTAAGTGATGACCCTCTTGGTCCCAAAAAGGATGATGAAGAAATCCTTGGTCCTGAAAAGCCATACCTCAGTGCTGTAGGAGCGTTAATGTACCTGGCTAGTCACACTAGACCAGACATATGTTTCGCCGTGAACCTCCTCGCTCGATATAGTTCATCTCCAACTCAGAGGCACTGGAACGGTATAAAACATCTCCTAAGATACCTTCGAGGTACTCAAGACTTAGGACTCTTCTATACTAACCAAAATAAAGATGGGTTAGTCGGCTTCACCGATGCAGGATATCTATCAGATCTGCACACTGCCAAGTCTCAAACTGGCTACGTTTTTACGCATGGAGGAACAGCCATCTCTTGGAGATCAATGAAGCAGACACTCACTGCCACTTCATCAAACCATGCTGAAATCCTAGCCATTCATGAGGCTAGTAGGGAATGCGTCTGGCTGCGCTCCATGACTCAGCACATCCGCAGAGATTGTGGTATGGATGAAGACACACAGCCCACGGTGATGTATGAAGACAACGCGGCATGCATAGCTCAGCTCAAGGAAGGATATATCAAAGGAGATCGGACGAAGCACATTCTACCGAAGTTCTTCTCAACCTCAGACTGGCATAAGGACGGCACTCTCAGCGTTCAGCAGGTCCGATCCAGTGAGAATTCAGCTGACCTCTTCACCAAATCATTGCCTACTTCAACACACCGGAAGCTCGTCAAACAGATAGGAATGTATAGACTTAGAGATCTGCAGTGATGCTACAATCAGGGGGAGTAATGCGTGTTGTACTCTTTTTCCTTCACCATGGTTTTGTCCCACTGGGTTTTTCCTGGTAAGGTTTTAATGAGGCAACATTCCCCAGCGCATTATCGAGATCCCGATTGAGTAGCTGGCCCGGTTCACTCGTCCAAGGGGGAGTGTTATAACACATATCATATATGGACTCTTATACCGGCCCACTGGGCCCATCAGGGCATTGTACTTAACCTAGATTCCCTATGTACTCTATATATACATTCCAGTGATTAATAAAGTTTCTAAGTTTTCACAACAATATATATATATATATATATATTGAGAATATAGTTAAAAAGTAATAAAATGATAATTATTAGCACAATTTCACAAAACATTGGTGGCAAATTAACATTAAAAATAAAAACAAAAATAAATATGAAGATTAATAATTTAATAGGAATGTAGATATTTAACATAAACGATGATAATCATAAAGTTAATCTAAAGTAAACAACAAAATAAATTATTAATGACGAAAGTGAAGTACTAAACAAATCATCTCAACCAATATTTGTTATCTCTATTACTATTCTCTTCGGTTTTTTTCGGTGGCATTTTCATCAACTTATTCTTTTTAAAAAAACTTACATAATTTAGTCAATATTATATATAACTAAAAAAAAAGAATATTAATTAGTATGTAAAAAAATACCATCATATAAAAAAATTTTAAATCATTTTTTAAACTTGTTCAAAATTTATTTTAAACCACCATCCACCAGTTCAACCACTAACCGAGTCGTGGGTTTATCGGATTTTTGCCGGTTTTTAACAGGATTTTATATAGCGATATTAGCATTAATCCCGAACTGGATTCTCCAGCGGGTCACCAGATATACTGGTCCAACCGCAGATCCAGATGGGGTTTAAAAACATTGGTTATACCATGCTCCCTCATGGCCCTCTCTTGTTCATAGTTTGTTATGTACCTTGTTATATAAACAAGCCAATTCACCTCTACATTTTTTTCAAATGTATGATTCTTCTTGATACAAGAAATGATTTGATTCATTTAACTTACCCACAACCTTTTTGTCAAAGTATTGAAATGCTTTTTACAAATTCTCATCCCTAATCGATATGTGTCTCTTCATCGTCGCTGAGATAAATTCGTCTACATTGCGTCTTCCATCACCATCAAGATCAGCCTGAACAGAGCACACACCAATATGTTAATAACATAAACATTCTTAAGCTTGTTCATAGCTCCAAAGCCGGCAAAGCGCTTCATACGCAATACGAACACATCATCAATAGGCTTAATTGGAGCTTCTAATTTGATCCAAGGATGTTCTATAAAAACGACAAAAGGATTTGCTAGTTAGATACAACCAAAAACTCACACAAAAATTTCAGACAGAGAAGATGATTGAGACTTCAAGATTCACATATTGTGTGTAGATGATACTAAAAGCTTGACCAAGAACATCTGAAGCAGAGATTCGTTTCTTTAGGTCTTTTTTGAGCATCTTCTTATAAAGGTCTTTGGCACTCACAGATATACAAGGCCATGGTTGGCTCTCCAAATCAAATCTTCTTTGCCTAATCTCATTTTCTACAATATCAGAAAACATAGAATATTACATATTAAACTACCCCTCAAGAAGAAGAATAACAATTCAAGGCTTGTAGTTAGCTTAAGCCTTTACCACTCTCAAATGGGTGTTTTCCACAGAGTATGAGGTATAATATAATTTACCCTTTTAATTCTGTTACTGTAATTGTTGGAAATACGACTAAATCTTTAAAAAAAATGGCATACTTTGCAATATGAGAAATTAATCTGAAGCTAAAGAAAAAATGACTAAAACAGAGTCTGTAACAGAGACAGAGTTAGTTGAGAGTTAGTTAGAAAGCTTGTTGCTCTGTTTTAAACTTATGCGGCTTTGTATATAAAGTTCATTGGTTAGATCAAGTTAAGTTTGATAATGTAACATCCCGATTTCCGGGTAGTCGGAAAGGCTTATAAGAATTGATTTGGCTATCTATGTCAATAAAGTGCACTTATCTTTTCCGGTCAAGTGTGCTGAGAGAACTCCAAAATTAAGCGTGCTGATGCTGAAGTAGTCTCAGGATGGGTGACCTACCGGGAAGTACTCTGCGGTACCGTGCGAGTGAGGACAAAGCACGGGAAAAGATCATGTGGTGATTGCAGGGACAGTAGACAAGTCTTACGAGCCTTCCGGACTAACGACTCCCGACCGTCGGACAGTGGTGGGCCAACGGGCCTAGAGAGGGCGTTGGGCCAACGGGCCTAGAGAGAGGACGTTGGGTCCACGTGCCTAGAGAGGACGTGGGGCTCACTGGGAGGGGCGGTTGGGGGGAGTTAGGATTGATATCGCCGGTCTGCGCCTGATTCCTAAAGGGAGGGCGGGTCGGGATATCACAAGTGGTATCAGAGATGACACCCAACCTCGTGTGTGGAGTCGTCATGTGGCCTCACACCGTAACAGGGTGAACGATCCTGGTACAAGCACTGTGGGGATAAAGGGAGAATTCGGGGACGAAATCCTTGGAAGTCGGGGAGAATTGAAACATCTCGATTTCCGGGTAGTCGGAAAGGCTTATAAGAATTGATTTGGCTATCTATGTCAACAAAGTGCACTTATCTTTTCCGGTCAAGTGTGCTGAGAGAACTCCAAAATTAAGCGTGCTGATGCTGGAGTAGTCTCAGGATGGGTGACCTACCGGAAAGTACTCTGCGGTACCGTGCGAGTGAGAACAAAGCACGGAGAAAGATCATGTGGTGATTGCAGGGACAGTAGACAATTCTTACGAGCCTTCCGGACTAACGACTCCCGACCGTCGGATAATGGTGGGTCAACGGGCCTAGAGAGGGCGTTGGGCCAACGGGCCTAGAGAAAGGACGTTGGACCCACGTGCCTAGAGAGGGCATTGGACTCATTTGAAGGAGCGGTTGGAGAGAGTTAGGATTGATATAGCCGGTCTGCGCCTGGTTCCTAAAGGGAGGGCAAGTCGGGATATCAGATAAGCTCTCTAATACGTTAAGCTCACCTTCTTTGACGTAAACCGAGGACCCGAAATCGATAGCTTTGAGCGCAAGATCATCACCATCCTCACTCCAGAAGAGAAAGTTCTCGGGCTTAACATTAACTCATTAAGATGAATCATATTGGATAGCTTTCTACCACCACACAGTTCCATCACCATATGTATTGATTCTCTATCCTATTGAAGTTTTATGGGAACTTGGACAGAATTAACGAGACAAGAGAATCCAGATCGTCAAAATGTAAGATATAGGAGTTGGGATTTGAAATTTGATGACTATCTCTGTGGCTATATAGTAGTAACTTGGTCTTCTTCTTTCTTTGTTTGCCAAAAGTGGGTCTTTAGATATTCAAAGTAATATTGGTCTTTTAATTTATTATACTTTTTCCCACCATTAATCATATATAGTTGGACTTTAGTCTTCGAAGACTATGATAGACTTTGGTATAGTGATTAAGTTTTAGGAGATGACTGGTGATAAACGTGTGTGAAAAAGTTTTTTTTTTTTCAAGTTCAATGCCTACCTATACAAAGGATTAACATAATGGTTATAGACACAGACACAATCTCTGAATTAATTGTCGTAATGAAGAGTGCAACTTTACTTTTTGCCCAAGTTTATATTCATGTAGTGAGTAATTACACAAACAAAACTTTGAGACAAAGTGTTAGGTTACTGGACCGAAGACCCATCTTGCCAAACTCAAACGTTCATGGTAAGCCAATCTCTCCACTTCTCCACTTTTTTATATTCAAAATATTTCACCTTAAATTTTCCAACGTGGGACTTTAGCAAATTTTGACATTTAGTCATATTTTTAAGCTTTTTAAATTACTCACTTTGGACCTCTGTTCCCCATTAAAACCAACTCCAATTTTGACAAGTGAATAGATCATCTTATAATGCTCATGCTGACGATTAAAGACGAACGTAACATTAAAGTGTTGTACTTTCAGACAAATAACAAAAAGATATTAACTCATGTTAAATTGTATATTTCGAAGTATCAAAACAACATGAGAAAATAAAACACCTAAAAGCAAATAGAAAATCTATCAAAGATATCCACCTATAGATTATGATCAATATTCACGCTAGTAAAATAATAATAATAATAATAAATAATTACAATTATTGCTAAAATTACAGTAAAAACTCTATAAATTAATAATGTTGGGATTTTCAAATTTTATTAATTTAGCGAATTATTAATTTATAAAAGATTAATTTGACCAAAATTTAAATTTGGGATCAAAGAAATTTATTAATTAATGGAGTTTATTAATTTATCGAATATTAATTTATAGAGTTTTATAGATTATGATTAGGATCTTCTCTTAATGCAGATTTTCTTTATTCATTATTTTTATTAAGTATATAACATTATTTTTATTAAGTATATAACAGATGTTTTAGCAAAACAAAAGTAGGGTTAGACGACAAGATGACCTCCATGGAGGCTGAGATTAAGCCAAGAAGAAGTTTGTATCCTCATCAAGCCAAGGAAGCTAAGAAAGAGACTTGTGTTATATGTTTTGACGACATTGATTCTGATGTCATGTTTTCTGTTGACAAATGCAGTCATCGATTTTGCTTTGAATGTATGAAACATCATATAGAGGTGAAGCTGCTTGAGGGAACGATACCGAATTGTCCTCAGCATCGCTGCAAGTCTCAGCTATCTATTGATAGTTGTAGCAAGCTTTTGACTCTAAAGCAGAGTCTTGCGTGGAAACAGAGGATTAAAGAGGACTCAACTCCTTTTACAGAAAAGGTTTACTGTCCATACCCAAGATGCTCGTATCTAATGTCCAAAACCGAGCTATCTACATGTTCTGACGCTGGACTTAGGACATGCTTTAAATGCAGTGGCTCCTTCTGTGTCCACTGCAAAGTTCCATGGCATAGTAAGCTATCGTGCACCGCGTTCAAGAAATGGCATCGTCCTCGCAATGATGATGCAGAGTTTATAAAGTCTCTGGCAAAGTTTAATGGGTGGCGTCAATGTGCCAAGTGCCAACATATGATTGAACATTCAAGCGGATGTGCCCGCGTAAAATGCAGGTATGCATGTAATCTCTCTTCTTTGAAGCAAACAATCCATTCATTTGATTATGTTTCTGCATGTTTTCATATTTCTTCTTCTTATGTAACCTTTTTAGGTGTGGATATGTTTTTTGTTACAACTGTGGAGTCGAATGGTACAGCTCAATTCATAAAGATTGCATACATTTTAGGGAGCATAATCTTGCTATGAGTTCTGTTGTCATCATGTGTGGTGTTCTTCTTTTGATTTTCTTTATTGCGTCTATAAGCTCACCAAAAAAAATGAAGTATTTTTCCTTTTTATCAAATGTTTGAAACTATTTAAAGTCTTCACAAGGGTTAAGGAGTTTTTCAAGAAAAATTACAAATAAATGGGTTTGGTTACAAGAAGAAGTTTTTCAATATCAACAACTCTCACCTCGGTTTACACGGTTTAGCTATTTTTCCCCGGGTTTAACAAAACCACTTTCAACCGAAACAAAAACAAGAGCTTATATAATCAAAGTATAAGTTTTTTCCCTTGTGGCTGCAAGTTGCCATTTCTCATCATCGAACAAAATTCCGCGTAGTCTATTCTTCCATCCTGCGCAGAATTCATTACAAGATTCAGAACCGGTTAAATAATTAAACCGGGGAAGAAATAAAGGAACCGGGAAATTAGAGAGGTCGATTTACATTATCTTTATCGACTTCTGATATAATTTCTTTGGCACAAGCTTCATCTCCCATACCATGCTCCTTCATGGCTATCTCCAATTCCTCCTTCGTTATGTGCCTATCATATAAACAAGACATTCACATTGATGTTTTTACTACATTCTATTTCACAATTCCTCCTTTGACACAAGAAATGATGTTTGATAGAGATTTGCTTCATTAACTTACCCACTTCCATCTTTATCAAAGTAAAGGAATGCTTTGTGCAAATGTTCATCTCGCTCCAATCTGTGTCTATGCATCGTCGCTGAGATAAACTCGATGTAGTCTATTGTTCCATTACGATCCACATCAGCCTGAAAAAAATTGTATCATTACGTGTTTCAGATTCTCTCTTTTTTGAGATCATCACATAAAAGAGATGGTTTATGATATAACTCACGGCTTCCATGAGTTCCTTCACTTCAGCTTCAGAGAGTTTCGAACCAAGTCTGTGCAGACCAGTTTTGAGTTCTTCATAAGTGATTGACCCGTTTTTGTCGGTATCCATCTTCTCAAACGTCGTTTTAAGATCTTTGATTTCCTCTTCCGATAGACCCTCTGCGATAACCTGCAAACCAAACACAGAGATCACAATCTGAATTTCAGGCAATATGAGATGTATGTTTCCGTTGATTAAAGAACACAAACACATGGCAAGAGAAAACAAGGAAGATGCACAATTGGTAATAAAGAAAGATAGACTTCTTATTTATTTTTTAGGTACTTCTTTTATTGTTAAGAGATCGGCATAACATTTACCTTAAGAGCTAGCTTCTTAAGCTTGTTCATAGCTCGGAATTGCTTCAAACGGGTTAAAACAACACCATCAATAGGCTTATCGGAAGCTTCGGTCTTGATCCAAGGATGTTCTGTAGACCACAACGATTGCAAGTTAGAGACAACCATAAACTCACACTAGCATTTCAGACAACAAGATAAAGACTTCATGATTCACACAGTGTCATTCTAAGGCCTAAGCAGCGGACTATAAGCTCATCTGGATTCTTGTAAGAAGTTCACACCACCATCCAACCACTACCTATCATGCCTTCTAATAAAAAACTTCAATTTGATTTCTTTAGCATCACAAACAAAAAGGCTTACCAAGAACCTCTCCAGCAGAGATTCGTTTCTTTTGGTTTTTGTTGAGCATCTTCTTGATAAGGTCTTTTGCACTCAAAGATATAGAAGGCCATGGTTGGCTCTCAAAATCAAGCTTGCCTTCCCTAATCTCATCTTCTACAATATCAGAAAACACACACATTACAGACAAAACTTAAACCCCACCCAAGAAGAAGAAAAAACTCTACCACTTTAGTTAGCTTAAGCTATTACCAGTTTCAAATGGTGGGTTCCCACTGAGTAGGATGTACAATATAACACCTGCACTCCAAATATCGATTTCTTTCCCGTAGCTTTCCCCTCGTAATACCTCAGGAGCAATGTAGTAAATACTGCCGACTCTATCCCTCAATTCTGTTCCTGTATTTGTTGAAAACACCAATCCAAGAATCAAACTAACTAAAGACGTCATACTTCACAATGTGATCAAAATGAGAAATTTAAAGCATTCTTGAAACATTCAAAGGCTTTATGATGATGGGTTCATTCAAAGGATCAATCTTTGGCTCTCTCTTACCTTCTTTGATGTAAACAGAACAGCCAAAATCGATTGCTTTGAGCTTATTAGCATTCTCATCATCCTCACTCGAGAACAAGAAGTTCTCTGGCTTGAGATCCCGATGAACCACATTCACCGAATGGCAAATCTGCACAGCACTCGCAATCGACGTGAAGATCCCAGCAGCATCTTTCTCCGAGTAGCAGCTATGGGACTTGACCAGAGCATCGATCCTGTCGAACAGCTCACCACCACCACACAGTTCCATTACGATGTGTACGAAGTCTCGATCCTCGTAAGAATCCTTGATCTGTACGATGTTTGAAACTCCTGAGAGGTCTTTCATTATCTCGATCTCTCTCTTCACAGCCTCTCTCTGTTCCTCGCTGCTTAGTGTCCTCTTTGGTATTGATTTGCAGGCGAAGCATTTTCCGGTGGAGATCTCCTCGCACACGTAGGTTACACCAAAACCTCCTTTGCCCAGTTCCTTCCCGAGGCTGTAATGCTTTTCAATGTCTTCCAATGGCTTCCCCAGAACGGTCACTGGCTCTCGATTAGTGACGAGATCCGATTGTGGTAGGTTTTTACTGCCGCAACAACCCATTAATCTGAGTTGGGTTTCTCAGAGATTTTGATGGTTTTTAAGGAGGAAGATGATCTTCGAGGATCATCAAAATGTAAGTTTTAGGAGCTGGGTTTTGACTTTTGATGGCCATCTCTTTGGTCGTCTTATTCTTTTGCCGGAAAAAATAAAACTGGGTCTTTGTTTATTATAAGTGGACTTTTAAGACTTTTAAGACGGTTGTTTATTATGTCTATCGAGTATTGATTATATTTTAAATATTCTTTAAAATTTGTATTTAACTTTATGTTTATATTTAGTCCGTGACTTGCGCGGACCGAAAAGTTTCATTAAAAATTAAAATAAAAATTTATGTCATAAATCAAAAATAATTAGATCAAGAATTTGATACATACAAAATTAAAAGAAAGCTGACCTATGAAAGTAATCATTATCTAACATTAAAAACTTTAAAATCAATATTAATAAGTATATAAAATCAATAAACACAAATTAAAATAAGATTAATATAAATTATTCATCTTTTTCTATTTTTATCTCTTAATTTTTTTTTTCTCTATCATTTTCTTCTTTATTTCTTTTTTGGTTTTTTTGTTTTTTTTCTTCTTTATCTTGTAGGTCTTTTTTTTTTTACTTTTATTGTGCTGGTTTTTCTTTTTCACGTCTTCTTGTTCTTCTCTACATCTTTTCTTTTTTCCTCTTATACATCTTTTGATTTTCTTCTCTTCCAGGTTTTATTCCCTTTCTTCTTCTTCTTCAATGTTTTAATATTTTATTTCTTCTTCTTTTTTTCTTTTCCTTTTTCATGGTCATCGTCTTCTTCGTTATCACTGACTTCCTATTCTTCTGGTATTTTTCGGCGCTTATCTCATCTTCATATA